>NC_132839.1:41556912-41871780 GCF_048164855.1 Canis lupus baileyi | reverse complement strand
TTTGATAACCAAGTCTAGATTTATAGTCATATAGGGAAAATAACTGATTTTAATTGAAGATTTCAGTGATGCATCTTGAGGATGCTGTGGCCCTATACTTAATTGTCTTTATACCAGAAGTGATACCGTTCACAATTGCTTAATATTATGCTACATATAATATCTATTTTCTTTGCGTGTGACTTTGGTAACATAGAAATTTCATACTATTCCTAAAAAGTCTGAAGTCAGATAAAGTTTATATAAGCATACCTAATATCTGACTTACAGCCTTTCACTTCATTCCCAACTGAATACACTCCTTCAGTAGAGACTGATGGTGTTCCTTCTTGCAAACTTCCTCGGCACTGACATGATCATGCAAGACATGAGTTACTAAGATAATATTGACAAGACCTCCTCCGTTACAGTTCTTGTGGTTTAAGTCTTGAGTTGAGCCTGGATAAGTGAGTTATACAAATTCCTCTCTTGCCTCCTCCACATTCCACGAAAATGGTTGGTTTTTCTGCTGGAACGTATAAGAATTGTAGATAAGTTGTGCATGATAATACACCCTTGTGTTATACGGAGGCCCAGCACTTTGGAGGAAATATGAATGCCCTTACTTGTTTTAGAACATAAACACCATGCTGACCATGTAGAGTGATACTAAAAAACACTTCTACTTTATTTTGGGTTCCAGGCTCTTGAATCCTACAAATAGTGCTGGTCAGTATAGACCTCAGCCATGTGGCACACTTTGGGCCTTATGATGTTGCTGCAGCCATCTATCTTTCCTCTTAGGACCTGTGAGCCAATGGTGGTTTTTGTTCCTCAGAGCCAATATCTTGGGTTGCTGATTTTATTTTCATACCAGCCTGATCTCTGTTTGCTCTACAAAGAATTGCTTATTTCCTTTTTTGAGTAGCAAGCTGTTATCTTGTTTCTAGTTTGTGTGAAATCTGAAAGCACAGTTCTAATTTGTATCACTTAATCCAAAAAATGTGTGGACTTTTAGTGAAAATAATATGCAAAAAGCCATTAGTGACTAATCATTTATGCTGAAGGAAACTGGGGACATGTGGCAGATCTGGTAGAAGTTTTATACAATTTTAGACAGGTCTTAAATATATTTTGTTTTGTAGTTATTTTACACTTCACTCTGTTCCATGAATATGAACTTCTTTTAATTATGTGAAGCAAGAAATTTGGTTTCTCCTTAATGCAGTTCACTTGGCATCTTTTTGGAATTTACTGGTAACAGCTTAATTCCTAAATTTATAGTTTCTAGTATGGTCAACAGCGTAAAAGCTCAGAGGCCTGGATGGTTTTCTTTTGACCTCCACGTAAAGTAGAAAAGATGGACTCGTAATAGTTAAACACACAATTCAACACACTACCAGGCAATGAAACCTCACATAAAAACGATATACCGGGGGGGCGGGGGGGTGGCGGGGAGTAGCTCCTTTTGATAAGTAATTCTGAAGTCTTCCTTGTTTGTGTGTGTGTGTGTGTGTGTTTTTTTTTTTTTCTCTTTTCTGACTGGAACCTGAAATGGCATTCCTAAGATTGCACCCTCAGAATTTTAGTCATTCTGAGTCATTAGTTTAAAACAACTCGCATTTACATATATTTCTTTAGAAAATTGCCTCCTTGGCCATATTCTTATGTTTTATAGGTGACTTCCAGGAGCACTCAGATTTTCAACCTTCTCCTTGAAGGGAAATAGACTGTTTTCCTATCTCATCTGTAGACTTTTTCTGTAATTTTTAATAGACACCCTTAGCACTGGATGCTGTATTAACTTTTTCTGTTCAATAGTCTTTTTAAAAAAATTTACTCATAAGTGGATAGTTCTACCCTGTTCAGTGCAAACTCGTATAACACCAAGATCAAATGTATTACTTGTCTGGTGCCTTGGACTATTGTCGTGGATATTTTGGTAATAAGTCATTGCCCTTCATAATTTAAGGGATGCAGCTGACAGGAATTATGTGTGTGTGGTACACGGATGTTTGTTTCTTCTGGCAAAGACTGATGCATGTACAAGAGTGCTTTTTTGGTTTAAACCTATGGTTATTATTTATAGCACTTTGGTGTTGTTAGAAGAGAGAAAATGATCTTAACGTTTCTAGGGGTATTTAAGTATGCAGAACTCTCTATTAAAAGTTCTACCAAGAGGTAACACCAGTGGCCAAGGCCCAGCCGTGTGCCAAACACATGTCAGGCACTCAGTGGACTTCCATTTGTGTGACCAAAGAGCCCAGACAGCATTATCACAAGTTGCTGTGGTTTGTGTACCTTTCTTGTGGAGAGAAACAGTCCCTTCATCTTTTATCACAGCCTTTTCTTGATACTACTAATAAATTAATACCATTTCATATTCTCCTCCATCCCCACTCCCACTTTGCTTGTCTTCCTCCCTATGCACCCCCCATCTTCCTCCATGAGTAGATGGAAGGCAGTAAGAGAACAAGGATTCTTAGAGGCTTGAAACCATGAAGGGCCAGCTCCGCTTCTCTTGGGAGGCAGGGGATACCAAGACACCCTTAGAAACAAGGCATCCAGTGGTATTGATACCTGAAATGTAGAAAACAATCTCCTGTTCATTTGTGGAAAATGCTGGAGGCTCATCACTGGATATCTCAGTAGGCTTTCTTTAAACAAATCTTTAGTATAGTTTTAGATTCATAGAAAAAACATGCACAGATAGTACAGGATTCCCGTATACTCCACACCCAGTTTCCGCTAACATCTTGTATTAATAGATGCATTTCTCACAGTTAATGAACCAACAGTGAACATTATTATTAATTAAAATCCATATCCAGATTTCCTTAGCTTTTATCTAATGCCTTTTTCTGTTCCAGGTTACCATCTAGGACACCATATTACATTTAGTCATGTAAACTCTTTTGGGCCATGACGGTTTCTCAGCCTTCCTTGTGTTTTGATGACCTTGATATTTTGAAGAGTACTGGTCAGGTATCTTGTAGATGTCCCTCAATTGAAATTTGTCTGGTATTTTTCTCAAGATTAGACTGAGGTTATGGGCTTTGGAGAGAAAGATCACCAAGTTAAAATTGCTGTTGTCTTCATATTGTACTCATAACACAACTTGGCACTGCTGCTGTTAATCATGATCACTGGGCTAGGATGGTGTTTTTCAGGTTTCTCACCATAAAATTGCTCTTTCCCTTCCTTTCCATGCTATCCTCCTTGGAAGGAGGTCGCTATGCATGGCCTACACTAAAGGGGAGGGAAGTTATGCCCTACTCTTTGAGTAGGGAGCATCTATACAAATCTTTGGAATTATGCACAGGAGATTTTGGTTCTCCTCCCTTCCTTTATTTATTCAACCAGTTATAGCAATATGGGCATATTGATATTTATTCTGTACTTTGAGTTAGAATCCAACTTGATTATCTTGTTCAAATTGTTCTGTCTTGGCTGATGAGAGCTCTCTTAGTTGGCTCCTGTGCTCCTGTAACATACCCCCCCATCACTGCATTTTTCTTTGAGCACTTCCTTTTTGGCACAATGAGATGCCCCAGGCTCACCTTACATGTGTATTTTCTTGCCCCACTCTCAGAATTGGGCATTTCTATAAGGATGGTTCTGTATTTTTTTTTTTTTTTCAGCTGGCCCTGTAGTAGGAGCTGTTCTGTTATGTCTAATTCAGTTTTTTAGAAACAGTAGGCAGTTGTAAGTCAAATATTATTTCCAAGCGCCTCTTGGCCAACTCTCTGGCCTTCCTTGAAAAGTTTGATGAGGGAAAAAAAAAAATGTATGGAAAAAGGAAAGAGTCAAAGTGGACTGTACTGATTTGGTTTGGTTGAAAATTCTGGTGTGCACCCAGCAGCCCCTGTGACTGCCACTCTTCGCTAGAGCCTGTCGAGTTGCCAGGTGGTCCGATCTTTCCTGTTTAAGTGACATAGGGCGTAGCACACGCCACCCCATGGGGAAGGCGGTGGCAGTTCTAGTGAGTAATTCTTAAGAGTGATTCTAGTGTACTGTGTGCAAGTCACTTAGCATGTGCTCTTAACCTTAGTGGAATTCACAGACCTAGGATTTAATTTACATGGAGAAAACACCCTTTTCCTTAAACCTGTAGAGAATTTTTTCAAAATTCATGTGGAGAAGTTGACAAGAAATGTTAATCTTTTACCTAGTTTGATGTATACGTAAAGGAATAAAATTTCAAGATGATTGACACAGTGCTTTTTGGGCATACGAAGAACCAGCATTTAAAGACATAAATAATATCCTTTTTAGTTGTCATAGATTCCATTTTGGTGCTGTCCACTTACTGTATTGAATCAACACATGCTTTTGTTTTTTTGTCATGTTTAGAAAGATCAAGCGCCTAACAGCATCAGTTAAAAAGTAATTCAGATGTGCAAGTCTGAAAATATGCTCTGAATAGAGCAAAAAATAATAGGAACATGTGTTTGCATCCAAGTTCCAAATGTGTGATTTTTTAAATTATCTTTATTCTTTTTCAAAAAACTGTCCTTTTTAGGGGAAAAAAATTCCTGATAAAAACCATATTCTTTACCAGTTTGGAGATTAATGTAGGTACCAGGATCCTTTTCTCTAAGAATTGATCTGAGTTTTTGCTCTGTAAGTTTGTTATAAAGTGCTAAAATTTAAATTCATCCAAAGGTAGACTGTGTAGGCAGTTGTAAGATTTTTTACTGTTTTTGGGAGTCTTCCCATAATTGATATTTGTTTTTAGGTTAAGAAAGGTCATTCATGCTGCAATTTGGATACCCCCTGAGCCTCCTCCTCACAATGCTGTATGTGCACAATGGTTATTAGGCAAACCACATATCAGGAGAAGGGACATTCTTCTATAAGGTAAGTGACTAATCATCATTGGTCATTTGGGCAGTTCTGGGTGAAAAATCCACTTAGCCTTTGTTTTTCCTTCAAATCAGCTAACATATACTAAACACAACACTTGCTCAAACAAAATCCAGGTTTGCTCCAAAATTGATTGGATCTTGCATAATAGACCTCATTTAAGTGCAAAGATAATCGTCTCATTTTTAAGGAAAAAAAATGTTAAAGTTGATTGGTTTGAGCACATAGTAGTAGTTTTCATTAGTTTGTAATGGTCTTCAACATCTTCTCGTATAATTCTAAAAATAAGCAAAAACGTATTCCAAAAGGATTTTCGGTTTCAAAATTTCTGAAACAAAAGACTTAATTTTATAGTTTTGATTGAAAAAGGAGTTAAGTGAGGAGATAAGGGGGAAATCCTGTTTATTAAGAAAACAAATTGTGAGGAAATTTCTCATTTTAACTTCTGTTACTTAACAGTAATACTCATGAGTTTGAAATAACCATTTTCAATGTACAAAACAACAGGATATTTGATTACACTCTTAAGCTGTGACAGTTTGACCTAGGTCAGGCTTAAGTTTACCTTTATGCAATCTATAACTAGAAGTTTTACAAGATAAATTATTATTGGTAACAGGATTATCCCAAGATGTCTAACCTACATAGGAGACCAAAATGTCTTTAAAGGACTTTATCACATAATTTTTTATTTTTAGAAATGGAAGCCTGCTAATTAGGAGATGAGTCTAATCTATTCCTTAAAATTAGTCCAGATGGACTGGCTTCTTACAAGTGTGTTAGTTTAAGCTTCTGTAAGCTGTGTAACTTAAAAATGCACTGGAAAAGTGTTTGCGCACACGTGTAAGATTCTGCTTTTTACCAATTCAATTTGGATTTTCTTCACAGGAAGGAGATCTTCTATTATATTGAGTCTGAGTGCATACCTCTTTTGTGACCTAATAGAGGGTGTAGAAATTCGATATACTACTTTTTCTTTAAAATAGTTTTTTCATGTGGTGAATCAACAGGTTGTTTCATGTTGGAAAAAGAAGTAAAAAACTTTAAGTAGGTCTCCTAATATTTCGTATGATCTTGGTATTCTGCATGCTTATAGAGTAAAACTTCTGGAAAACTGAAATTAGGAAAGTGGAAAAGATGTGGTAGAAAACAAGGGGTGGCATATCGTGTATCAAATAGCAAAGTGGGGAGGACAGAAAGACAAAGAAATAAACAAAAGGAGAATATGTGTTATCCGTGCCTTTTACTTTAATTCACCCCATGCATTTCCCCCTCCTCCCCAGACCTTTCACCCTTTGGGGCTAAAACTAAGATATTATTGAAATACTTTAGGGGACTCACTTAAAGTTTTTTACTTTTTTTTTTTTTTTTAACCTGTCTCTCATAGTTAAAGGTCTGCAGTCTTCATAACCTGTGAATTGCCCATTTGATACTCTATATTTCATTCAGTGATCTGCTATATATCCTGATTGGTTTATAACTCTGCGTTAGGGTAATCAAACTCCTCTGACTCCTCTGTTGTCTTGAATTTTCTAGCTGCCCAGCATCGCCTTCTGTTATACCTGAAATAGGGCTACTGTGTTCCTAGGACATTTGCTTTGAGCTTTCAAAAGACTACAGAAGAAATGTCCTGTTTCAGCAATTTAAAGCTTTATGCCTGGCTTTTTGTTTGGAATCTTGTATAATCTTAATCTTGGAAGTTTTGGTTATAACAGTTACTTGTTAATTAGTTGTAGGGGGATGAACTGTCATTACTAAGATTTACATGATTTGACAATGGAAAATTCTGTACTATTTAACAGACACATCGTGAGGAGCCATGTATTCTAAATTTCATGTATTCTGTTTCCCCTTAAAGCCTATTCCCTGTGACCTAATGAATCCTTTGTAAAAAGTGGACTCAGCTAGGATGTTACACCACCATTGTCGAAGGAACCCTGAACTCCAGGAAGAATTGCAGATTCAGGCTGCAGTTGCTGCTGGGGATGTTCACACAGTACGAAAGATGTTAGAACAAGGCTATTCTCCAAATGGCCGGGATGCTAATGGCTGGACCCTGCTTCATTTCTCTGCAGCAAGAGGGAAGGAAAGATGTGTTCGAGTATTTCTAGAACATGGAGGTGAGTTTACCAGCAGCAAACCTTTTTTGCCAGAGAGAAACTTAAAGTATATTTAGTTTAAAATATATGTGCACATGTATGTAACATTTATACTTCACTTTGGTTAACACCCAACTTCACACCCAACTTCCTGTTCTTTCCCTTGTGAAGATTTGTTGGAATTATGTGGAGTTTTGTTCAAGAACAGATTGTTTAAAAGAGTAGTTTCATGAATGTGCTTTTTTCTCCTCTGTAACTGTAGTTTATACATAGCCAGGTTTTCCCAGAAGCCCTTCATGTTGTCTGGTTGCTTTTGTTTCAGAAGCAGAAGTGGCTCTGGGACCCACAATTAGAAAGTTACACAAGTTTCCCCTTTGGTAATTGCTCATGCAAACAAAGACTTAGCACTGGTCCCTTTAAATATCATGGCCTTAATGATGATATCCTGTCTTTTGAATTTACCTCTTTAAAAAAAAACAAACTTTGGATGATTCCTTTTATTGCTGTTTTAGAGCACTTGCCTTTACTAGAATTGTACATAGTTTCTAGGTTAGAAGACAGATTATCTGAGGTCTCATTTTATATAAATACACACCATTGGAAACTACCCCTGACATTTTATTCTTTTGCTTTGAAAAACTGTCCATTCCCAAAGTTAATAATTTCCATAATTAATAACAACTAATAATTGTCCTAAACTAGTTTACTTTTTTTCCAGTTGAATTTCTGCTTTCTTTATTTTCCAGAAATGGGCTATATGTATTTTATCATTTGTACCCAATTTATCTTTGTAAATGCTGGTGTAAAGCAGCCATATTGAGACTCAGGTTACACACGTGTGCCTTTCGAGGGCCTGAATTGCTCTTTGCCAGTCAGTTGGTTTTATTTTTAAGGCGTACTATGTTCAAGACTAGTCAAACTTGTAAACCTACTTGAAAGTACAGAAAACTAGAAGTCCTAGGGCTCTTGTGAGGGTCGTGTGAATTATGCAAAGCTAGGACTATGGAGGCTGTGAGCAGGAATTAATTGCAGGACGCTGTTAAGCCTGAGACTGTCTTCACACAACCCAGGGCCCCATGCTAGGAACTAAATCCCTGGTACCGTTGACAGGACCCATTCATTCACTGTCCCGGGCCTCCTTTGTAAGCTGTCCGCCATCCCTCCTGCTACTCTTGCTCCTGCCTCATTTTACCTTACTCCTTGGAAAGCTCACTTCTGAACTTAATGAAGGGAAGATGGAAGAGAAACAGGAGAGAGATTGGAAAAAATCTGAAAGGTGGATGTGGATCAGAACACTTAAAATTTTGGCAGCGCTTACCAAGATCACAGTTTATGGTTTTAATCCAACCTAATCCTGTTACTTCCTGCTGCTGCCAGCCGTGCTTTTAAAATATTAACTAATAAATAAATAAATAAATGTTCAATTACTCAGGTAATATTGTCTCCTTAAATAAAACAGTTTTCAGATAAACTATAAGTAAAGCCAAAGACCCCTTTGCCCAACTCCCAATCCTTTCTGCCTGCCCCCTCTCAGAAATAACCATACGTATGAGTTTGGGATCATTTCCTGACACTATTATTCGCATTCATAGAAGATATGTCATATTGTCATATTGTGTTGTGTGTGATTTTAGAACATAAGTAATATCCTACTGACTGTATTATCCTGCAGTTGCTGTTTTTCATTCAACTATACAATTTAAGTTTTTTTTTAAACTATCAGGGGTTGGCAAACTTTTTCTGTAAAAGGCCAGGTAGAAAATATTGTAGGCTTTGCAAACTCTGATGTCTCTGGCATAATTACCCAACTCTGCCTTTGTAGCATGAAAACAGCTATAGACAGTTTGGAAATGAAGGAGTGTGGGTGTGTCCTGATAAAACTTTATAAAAACCAATAGCAGACCAAATTTGGCCTGTGGGCTATAGTTAATCCTGTCTACTCACTCACCCTCCCCTCCATGTGGCTGTGTGTGTGTGTATGTGCTCGCATGTGTGTCTATTAATATTCTTTAATAGCTTTTATTGAGGTAGAATTCCTGTGCCTTACAATTCACCCATTTAAAATGTGCATACAGTTCAATGGCTTTTAGTATATTTATAGAGTTGGCCATCCATCACCACAGGTTATTTTAGAACATTTTCATTACCCTCCAAAAAATCTTGTGCCTGTTTTATATTAATACATATAGATTTGTTCTGTTCTTTTTAGCTGCTAAATATAATATTTATTAATATGGACATACTATCATTTGTTTAAACTATTTTTTTTTTTTAGAATGGCTGAAATTTTCTCAGCAGGAGATTTTATTTGTTGAGAATGTAATACATACACATACGCAGTTAAAAGCCAAATGAAATGTATTCTGGACTGTTCCACTCTTTAGCACCCGTCCTAATTTCTCTTCACAGAGGCAGTCCTTCTAACCGGTTTCTTCTGTGTCCCTGTGGAGATAATCTGTGCATATCAATGTACATAATTTTCCATGCTCCACCTTCTAGCGTGTTCCTTTTTGTTGTTGTTGTTGTAAATAGTCTATTCTGTATCTTGATTCTTTCACGTGGCAGTTCAGTTAAGTGATAGATCCTTGTCATTGTATTGACGCTTCCAGATTCCATTGCATGGATGTAATTTCTTTAAACTTATCCCTTACTGTTGGACATTTTGATTTTTCCATTTTTCTGCTACTAGAAACAGTATTACAGAGAATGTCTTTGACTCTTTTTTTTTTTTTTTTAACATATGTGAGAGTTTATCTCTTGGATAATTCCTAGAAGTGCAAAGGGATGTTAATCAATGGTATGTTAATTTTTTTAAAATAGATTTTTTAACAAATTGTCCTCCAAAGGTTAGGAGGGCTCTCTCCTAACTGACCAGGTAGGATCGTGCCTGTTCTCCCACCTTTGCCAGGAGTCTGTCACCAGATGGTTTGCTCTTCCTCTGTATGATTTGCTGGCCTCTGTCTTTCTCTCTCTCTTTTTTTTCCCCAGGAGTGACATTTGAGTAACAAAACATTGCAGGACAGGGCTGCTTTGCTGGTCCTTTTTGTATTGATTTGTAGAAAATTGTTTGTATATTCTTGTTTTTTAGAGAGACGTTGCACCAATTTTCTCTCAGTTTTTAGCTTTTTCAAATTCGTGATGTTTTTTATGTTGCCAGGCAGAAGTCTGCCTTTTAATGTAGGTGAATTTTATTTTCTTTTTGCGTTACCATTTGTGCTTTTTGTGTCTTGCACATCATACCAAAGGGTCATTATTTGCCTGTATCTTCTTCTGAAAAGTTTTGTGGCACTTAGGTTCTTGATCTATCCAGAATTGGTTGGTGTAGTAAGAGATGGCCAGGTACAATTTCATATTTTTTCCGCATAAAGGGAGCCTAAGTCATCCTTTCTATCCTCATTGCTATGTTCTTCCAGTTCAGATATAAAATCTTCATCTCTGTGTGGTTCCATGGAGTCTAGTGCCTGTTGGTATAACCCTGAGTCCCTATAATACTATGTAATTAATAGTACTCTATAATAAGTTTTGATTTCCTGAAGGACTGGGGCAGAGGGGAGGCTGTCAAATCTCCTCTCCTTGTTCTTTAAGGATATCTTGGCTAGTCTTAGCCCTTTATGTTTTTGTATAACATTTTAAAACAACAGCATGAAATATTTTGGAGAAGCTCCTCATTTGTTTTTGTATAACATCTTTTATTTGCTCCTGTTACCCTAGAAGAATTAGGTTTGGGATGTATTTTTTCTCTAGCACATTATGTATCAACTTGGGAACGTAAACAGGAGAAGAAACTTCCTTCTCCATCATCCCTTTGGCCTCATGTAATGCTTTGAGGTGCTCTGTGTTGTTAGCATGCCTTCTGACCTCTAGACCAGTGTGTCCAGCTGCCTGTTAAGCCTCTGTATGTTCGTAGCTCACAACACAGCACAGGCTGCTGCTTGGACATGTTCTTTTGCAGTGTGGATGGCACCACAGCCTGTTATGCCAGCCATTTAGAAACAAACCACCCTTGACTTTCTTCCTCCTAAATCATTGCCATATCTTCACATTTCTTTGCATTGGAGGCACTGCCCTACTTTGTTCCTCACTAGAAGTGATGCTTTTCCTCTTCATCCTATTTCTAGGCTTGCCCCCTCCCAGCCAGTCTCCGAACAGAGTGATTGGTGATAAATCTGAAAATTCAAATATTTACCTTTAAAAATCCATCAACTAAAGTTTTCCATTTCTCTCAGGGTAATAGTCAAAGCCCTTTCTGTGACCTACATGGCCCTGCGATGTCTGGCGCCCCTGCAGTATCTTTCCAGGCTCATCTTTGAGCCACAGTCCCTCTCTGTTCGATCAGATTGACGGAGCTCAGATGCCTTTGTGCAGGACCTGCTGAGCCCCCCTGCTCATTCCACTGCTGCCACCCTCAGGTCATTCACCCCCACTTCTCTGTCAACTCTTACCACACCCCTTTCTCAGGGAAATCTCTTACCATCCAGACTTGTTATGGGATTTTATTCTCTGTACCTTTTTATTATAGCTCCTATCACAAGCCTAATGATTTATTCTTGTAGTATTCTATTTAACTCCTGTTGGTCGGGAGCTTCCTGAGGGTAGAACCCATATCTGGTTTGTTCTCAGTGAGAGAACAAGGAGACAAATGTCAGCTATCTAAAAGAATTGCTCCCCAGCCTTATAGAGACAAGACTAATCCTGTCTTGGAAAATAGTGATTGAAAATGGGCCAGCCTTGTGATGGGATCAGAAAGGTGCTTGACTTCATCATACCTGCTCTTTTCCTGAAACTACGGTTTCTTCCAGAGCTTGAAAATTTCTAGTCAGATTGGCCCCCTTCTCTTAATAAGCTTCTTTTGTGATGGATATTAAGGTGAAATGAAGTCAGATCCTAAAGGGTAAGTGAGCAAAATAACCCACAAGAAACAAAGATTCACTTCCTTTTCCCTCTTGATGCCCTCCCCCACCATGAGAGTAGAGAGAGAGGATTTGTATAAAGTTAAATGAGGTGGCCAGTTGGTCCTCTATAAATCACTTATTCATATATTTATTCAGCAAATATTTATTGAGCACCTACCATATGCCAGGCTCTGGGCCAGGCACTGAGATACAGAAAGCAAACATTGTGCTAGCTGTCTGGCACTTCATAGACTAGTGGGTGGATAGATTTATAGCCAGCATTTATTGAGCACTTAGTACTAGCCTGTTTCTTCACAGCCGTTCTATGAGAGTGAGTAGTAGTTTTTCCATTAAGAAGACTGAGCCACAGGATGGGAAGTAATTTGCCCAAGGCCATGCACCCCATAAATAGTGGAGCTAGAATGCAAACCCATGGTCTTAACCATGATTCTTTGTGACCTGTAAGGAGACAGTGTGGTTCCAATAGCGTGAGCTAAGTGCCACATATACAAGTTCCCTACTGTTGCCGGGGTGGAGTTGGGGGCAGTGGCACAGGAGGTTTACTAGAGAAAGCATGGTTTGACTTGAGAGCCTGAAAAGCAAGGCAGGGATGGGCACTGGAAGGATAGAGATGTGGAATTTTTGGAAACACATAGGACACTGATTGTGAAGGGTAGAAGAAGAAAGGGGGCATGTTTGGTTTTATGAACTGAGAATAGTTCAGGATGATTAGAGCATATCCAAGTTTATTCAGCGGACTGTGCTGAGCCACCTGCCAGTAGTGGCAGAGACAGATTTGTGTTTTACTAAGCTCACTGGTGATAGTAGGTGATCTTTTGAAAGAGCCTGAGACCTCAGGCAGCAGGTGGGTGCCTGCTGCTGCCTGATCGGGACTGTGGTTGCACTTCCCTGCACCCCACCCTAAACATGTATATATATTGAGCACCTGCTATGTGTCAGGCACAGTTCTGAGGCCTGGGAACACAGTGACCCATAGAGTCCCTGCTGCCATGGCATTAACTTTTCTAAGAGGAGGAAATTGACAGGGAAATGTACAACTCAGTGTGGTGATGAGCACTGTGAAGAAAGCTGAGGCAGAGAAGGAGTAAGGAGGGACAGGATTTTGTTTTAAATGAAGTATTTAGGGAAGACCTCCAGTATGCCATCGTTGAGCCCTGGAGGAAGCGAAGACTAAACCATGAGGATATCTGGGAGAAGAATGTTATAAAGGTAAAAGGAACAAGCAAGTTCCTACACACAGTCTGGGATGGGAATATGCTTCGCATTTTGAAGAAAAAGCCAGGAGGAAGACAGGAAGAACAGAGCGACGGGAGAGAGGGCCGACCAGGTTAAAGAGACAACTGATGTGATCTGTAGGTTCTTGAAGGCTCAAAAAACTTTGGACTTTGTCCTGACCAAGAATGGAGAACCATTGCAGGCTTCTCAACTGAAGAATGAGGAGAACTTACTGAAGGGCTCACTCTGGCTTGAGGAAGAAAGGATTATAGAGGAGCAGAGGATAAATGGAAGGTGTGTCAGGTAGCTTTGGAATAGCTCAGGCGAGAGATGCTAGTGGTTCAGTCTAGACAGCAGCAGCCCTATGCTGAGAAGTGGTCAGATTCTGGATAAATTTTGAAAGGGGAGCCAGCAGGCTTTGCTGATTGATTGGGCATGCAGTGGCAGTGAAAAGGAATCAAGGGAACAGACATATGGGGCCTCAGGACCTGGTTGCCATTGGTTGAAGGAGCAGGGGAAAGTTAACCAAATGCAATTGAAAAAAAAAAAAAAAAGAGCAGGACATAGATGTTTAGTAAGACTCACTACTGTTAAATCTGTTCATCTGCACAGTAAAACCATCAATAAATGAGTGAGCACACAATGTTAACAAAATTCAGAGCAAACAGGCGGTCTGGTCTTTGACCATGCTGTGGTCTCCTCAATGTGACCACCTTGGAAGCCTGGTTAGGGAGCAGCTGTGCAAAGCCACACCGGTTGCCACTATGGCAGGAATCCAGTTTCAGTGAGAAAATGAGTGAGTTTCATTTGGTTAGCTGATACTGTCCATATTTCAAAAGGGGATGCGGAAGGTTCTCTTTCTTGTTTAAACCTGGACAGTCTGTAGTAGCTATTTACATTGAAATGAAATGTAAAAATTCAGCTCTGCATTCAAGAGTAGTCATGTTTCAAGTGCTCAGTAGCTGAGTGAGTAGCTACCATGTTAGACCTCACAGATGTCAAACAAGCTTGTGCAGATAAATTACATTTTGCTGGTTTGCAGGCCTACCTTGGGGGATGCAGCAGGTTCTATTCCAGACTACAGCAATAAAGTGAATTATCACAGTAAAGCAAGTGAATGAATTTTTGGTTTCCCAGTACATATAAGAATTATGTTTACCTATATTAGTCTGTTGAGGGTTCAGTAGCCTTATATTTAAAAGTATACACAGACCTTTCCTTTTAAAGATTTACTTACTTATTTTTGAGAGAGAATGTGTATCAGCAGGGGCAGGGCAGAGAGAGAGGGAGAGAATCTCCAGCAGACTCCCTGCTGAGCACAGAGCCCAACACAAGCCTGAGATCATGACCTGAGCCAAAATCAAGAGTCAGACACTTAGCCCAACTGAGCTACCCCAGGCACCCCTAAAAATAAATAAATAAAAATATATACATACATATATATATGTATACACACATATGTGTATATATGTGTGTGTATGTATACACATGTACATATACATATATCTTAATTAGAACAGACTTTATTGCTAAATGCTAACCATCATCTGAGCTTTCAACCCCTCCTAATGTTTTTGCTGGTGGAGGGTCTTGCCTTGATGTTGATGACTGCTGACTGATCTGGGTAGTGGTGTTGAAAGCTGTCATGGCTGTGGCTGTTTCTTAAGACAACAATAAAGTTTGCCACATCGATTGCCTCTTCCTTTAACAAACCATTTCTCTGTAGCATGTGATGTTGTTTGATAGCATTTGCCCACAACTTCTTTCAAAATTAGAGTCAATCCTCTCAAACCCTGCCACTGCTTTTTCAACTAAGTTTATGTCACATTCTAAATCCTTGATCATCATTTCAACAGTCTTCGCAGCATCTTCACTGGGAATAGATTCCATCTTAGGAAACCACTTTATTTGCTCATCCGTAAGAAGCAATTTCTCACCATGTAAGTTTGATGATGAGATGGCAGCAGCTCAGTCCCGTCTTCAGGCTCTTACTCTAGTTCTCCTGGTGTTTCTCCTTCCTACACTGAGGTCTTGAACCCCTTGGAGTCATCCATGACGGTTGGAATCAACTTGTTCCAAACTTCTGTTCATGTTAGTATTTTGACCTTTTCCTGTGAATCATAAGTGTCCTTAATGGCAATTAGAATGGTGAATTGTTTCCAGAAGGTTTCCAATTTTCTTTGCCTAGATCCAGCAGAGGAATCACTGTGTATGGCAGCTGTAGCCTTACAAAATATATTTCTTAAATAATAAGACTTTAAAATCTTAATTACTTCTTGATCCATCGGCTGCAGAATGGCTGTTATGTTAGCAGGCATGAAAATGACGTTGATCTCATTGCACATCTCCTGTTAGAGCTCTTGGGTGGCCAGGTACATTGTCAACATACAGTAGCATTTTGAAAGGAATCTTTTTTTCTGAGCAGTAAGTAAGTGTCAATAGTAGGCTTAAAATAGTCTGTAAACCATGCTGGAAACAGATGTGCTGTCATCTAGGCTTTGTTATTCTCTTTATAGAATATAGGCAGAGTAGATTTAGCATGATTTTTAAGGGCCCTAGGATTTTTGAAGTGGTAAATGAACATTGGCTTCAACTTAAAGTCACTATCTGTATTGGCCCCTAATGAGAGTTGGCCTGTCTTTTGAAGCCAGGCATTGACTTCCCCTCTCTAGCTATGTAAGTCCTGGATGGCATCTCCTTTCAATAGAAGACAGTTTTGTTTACATTGACAATCTAATGCTTTCCTCTTAATTAAGTATCTTAGCTAGATCTTCTGGATGACTGGCTACAGCTCCTATACCAGCACTTGCTGCTTCCCCTTGCACTTTGATATTATGCAGTGACTTCTTTCCTTAAACCTCATGAGCCCTCCTCTGCTGGTTTCAAGCTTTCCACCTCCAGCTTATGCAGCTCCCTCTGTCTTCACAGAATAGAAGAGAGTTAGGGCCTGGCTCTGGACTAGGCTTTGGCTTAAGGGAATGTTGTGGCTGGTTTGATCTTCTATCCAGACCTCTGAAATGTTCTCCATATCAGCAATAAGGCTGTTGTGCTTTCTGATCATTCTTGTGTTCACTAGAGTAGCATTTTTAATTTCCTTCAAGAACTTTTCCTTTGTATTCACAGCTTGGCTAACTATTTGGCAGCAGAGACCTAGCTTTCAGCCCATCTTGACTTTCAGCCTTCCTCACTAAGCTTAATCATTTCTAGCTTTTGATTTAAAGTCAGAGTCACGTGGTTCTTCCTTTCACTTGAACACTTGCAGGCGATTGTAAGATTATTGATTGGCCTAATTTCAGTATTGTTATGTCTCAAGAAATAAGGAGCTTGAGGAAAAGGGAGAGATGGCATAGTGGTCTGTCATTGTTGCTTTAGTTTCACTTCTTATGTAGGTACAGTTCATTGTGCCCCAAAACCATTATGGTAGTAACATCAAAGATCATTGGTAATGATCACCAGAACAAATAGAACAATAATGAAAAGATTTGAAATTTATGAGAGTTACCCAAATATGGTACAGAGGCATGAAGTGAGCAAACACTGTTGGTGAAATGGTGCCAGTAGACTTGCTCAATGATGCAGGTTGCCACACACCTTCCATTTGTAAAGAGTTCGATAAAGCAAAGCACAGTAAAACAAGGTATATCTGTGCTTTCAAACATCTTGCTTCAAAATGAACACTTAGGGTTTTATAATGTCCAAAAATATTAGGTTAGTTTCTAAACACAAATGTGATGTTATATAATAGTACCTTAGTACAAATCCTGATAATCTGACCAGATTAGTGTGCTGTTATGCAGAAGTCTTTATTATAATAGTGGGTATTATAAGAAATCCATTATTATTATCATCTTCATTTTTCCATTTGGAATCTCTCTAAAAATTCTGAGATCATTTGTTGGACATCTTAAGAAAATAGCATAAAGAGACCCTATCTTAGGTGTGTTTATTTAGCTTTAGATTCAGTTTTCATGTAACTGACCTGGAGGGAAGTCAGCTGGAGCTCTAGAAGTTAAGTCCATAGAGCAAATCCCCATAGGAACCTGAGGAAAGCATTTCAGGGCTCCTCTTGATACAGTAGGTAAAATCCTTTTGCCAAATAAATTAGGGAAATAAGTGATAAATACATATAGTGTGGTGAAAAATTATTTTTAGGTTTTCAAAAATGAAAGATTTTGCAAATGATTATCCCAAATGTGATAAAAACAGGTTAATGGTAGGAATTTATGAAAGTACTTGTAGAAAGCAGGTTTTTTTTTTTTTTTTTTTTTTTTAAGATTTTATTTACTTGAGAGAGAGAGCATGCGCCTGCCTACAAGAGCATGAGCAGCAGGGAGGTGCAGAGGAAGAGGGAGAAGCAAACTCCCTGCTGCAGGGGAGTCTGATATGGGACTTGATCCCTGGGATCATGACCTGAGCTGAGGACAGATGGTTAACCAACTAAGCCACCCAGGCACCCTAGAAAGCAGTTTAGAAGTATATATTAGATCCTTAGAATTGGGAGATCTTATTGTCCAATAAATTTTCTTCTAATTAATTTATTCCAAGAAATCCATCTTAAATGAAGGGATTTTTTTTTTCTGTCTGAAAACTTCATCCATCATTTCACATAATTTTTTAAAAGGTACAAAAGAAAAGCTGCAAGTCTACCATCAGTGTTGAGAGGGTTATCAGGGAATACTGGGGGTTTTTTTTGCACTGTTGCTTTTCTAAATTTACAGTGTTTCATTAATGAAAAAAAATTGTGTCTGGACAAAATCCTGTTTGGAGACATTATACCATCTGACTTTTGAACTTCTCATTCTGTGATGAATTATTAGTGAAGTTTTAGGTATTTGTCTAGATTGCTTTCCTCCATTACTGTTGCCTCTCTTTCTGTGTTAATACTTACGGCACAATGCATAACTGTGTTTTAGACCTCCAAGCAATGTCTCTTCCTTTGTAACTCAGCTAGTTGCATTTAGTGCTTCCCAAAACTTTTTAAAGAGTAATGACATGTGTAATGAACTAGGGTATGGTGCTTATATGTATATTTTCCTGATTTTAGGATTTTGCTTTTAAGTACAAAGGGAATGCATATAATATAATAGTACATCTGTACAAATTCTGGTTATGATTTTGACCAGGTTACTGTATATTTCAGTTCTTAGACGAACAAGTAAAATTAAAAAAAAACTAATAATTCATAGATGTATAGCTAAAAGGTCAATAGAGACATTAAAACAGAATGCTAAAAAATGGTCTAATAGTGCAAAAAAAGGCAGTAAAGGGAAGAAGGGGAACAACAGAGAAACAAAGGGAAAACAAATAAAACAAATCTAAACTCAACTGTAGCAATAATAATATTAAACATTAATGGACTAAACACTCCAGTTAAAAGCTGGAAATTATCTTAAAGGAGTAGACAAGACTGAAGTCTATGCTGTCTACAAGAGATATTCTTCAAGTATAGAGAGGTTAAAAGTAGATAAATGGATAAAGATATACCATGCAAATGGTAATTAAGTGAAAACCAGAGTGGTTATGTTAATAACACATAAAATCTATTTTAAGATGTAAATGTTACCAGAACTGAAGAAAGACAATGACAGATGGGACAGTTCATCAGGAGGAAAACGAATCATAGGATGTGTACACAGTAAGAGACCCCAGTTTGAGGCAAAAATATTGATAAAGAGAATAGTGGGCAGTTTCGCAATCATTGTTGAAAATTTTAACATCTCTCAGCAATTGATAGAACAACTAAATAAATCAATAACTCAGAAAATCCGAAAAAATATCAGACTCACTGACTTCATTGATATTTTTGAAAGTTGCATCCAGCACCATCAGAATATACACTTTTTCCTTGTGTACATGTTAGGACACCAGGATGAGCTATGTGCTGGCAATAAAGTCTCAGTAAATATTATGAAGTTATAAGAATATGTTCTCTGACTACAATGAAATTTTATTAGAAATCAACAATAGGGGATCCCTGGGTGGCGCAGCGGTTTAGCGCCTGCCTTTGGCCCAGGGCGCGTTCCTGGAGACCCGGGATCGAATCCCACGTCGGGCTCCCGGTGCATGGAGCCTGCTTCTCCCCCTGCCTATGTCTCTGCCTCTCTCTCTCTCTCTCTGTGATGACTATCATAAATAAAAAAAAAATAAAAATAAAAAAATAAAAAGAAATCAACAATAGGATATCTAGGACAGCCTCACATGTTTGGAAATTAAGCTGTATTTTGAACTGAACACTAATGAAAATACAATATATCAAAATTTGTGGGATGTATTAGAGTGGTGTTCAGAGGGAAACTTACAACTTTATATGCTTATAGTAGAAAAGAATGATCTTCAATCAGTATCTAAATTTTACCATAAGAGGCTTGAATATGAAGAAATTGAACCCAGAGTGGCTGCCCCCATCTGCCCTACCTGTCCCCCAACATCTCTACAGTACATTATCATGAGAGCCAGCAGTCTCCTTGCTGCCAGTGGTCTGACTGTGTGGAGCTCAGTGGAAATGCCCCATGCCTGGAGCATTGTTGAAAATAACAGTGGTCTCAGTTTAGGTGGCAAACAATCTGGGAAGGCCAACAACACAGCTGCCTGAGACTGTGATTACTGGTTGGGGCAAGCAACACAGTACGTTCACATTGAACAGGAGACCTAAAGAAGGAAACCCCTGTTTGGGCTTTCTTAAGCTTCTATATATTCCTGGGAATTTGGAAGGCTACATGCATGCTTATGTAAGACCAGCAAGGACCCCAGTTATCTACTCATTCCTGGCTGGAACTGAAACCAAGAAATGAGAGCTGGGACACACTCATAAATTTCCTGATGATTGAATGTGCGCCTCAACCTGTATACATAAAACTTGGCAGAGTGTGGGAATCTTGTTGGTTCAAGATGTTTAAGCACAACCTCTGACCAGTTATTGGTCATAACTAGTTATTTTGGCCAAACAAATCATTCTTAGAAGTGACACCTACAAGCCAGAACTTAATAATATTAACAACTAAGCAGAGATCTAAGTGGCTACATACTGCCGAGGAGACAGATTTTGTGTAGCTAGTCTGGGCGTTTCACTAAAAGAGCAAGAGCATCCCACCTGGAGGGGGTGAGGATCACAATCCAGGTTTGCTACAATATCCTCTAAAATCTTCAGTTTTCAGAGAAATTGTGAGACATGACTAAGAAACAGGAATGTATTACTCATGCACAGGAAATAAAATTAGCCAGAAGAAGGTGTCTCTGAAGGGGCCCAGATGCTATACTTAGTTAACAAAATCTCAAAGCAGGGCAGCCTGGGTGGCTCAGCGGTTTAGCGCCACCTTCAGCCCAGGTCGTGATCCTAGAGTCCTGGGATCGAGTCCCATGTCAGGCTCCCTGATGGAGCCTGCTTCTCCCTCTGCCTGTATCTCTGCCTCTCTCTGTCTTTCTCTGTGTGTCTCTCATGAATAAATAAATAAAATCTTAAAAAAAAATCTCAAAGCAGCTATTATGTGTTCAAAGAACTAAAGATAGATACCATGTCCAAAGAATTAAAGGAAAACATGACAACAGTGACTCATCATAGAAATTAGCAATAAAGAGAATTTACATACATGTGAATATATGTGTGTGTCTTTAAGTAGAAATTCTCCAGTTGAAAGTACAATACCTAAAATGAAGAGTTCATTACAGTAATTAACAGATTTGAACTGACAGAAGAAGGAATTGGTGACCTTGAAAATTGATAAACAGACTTTAGTCTAAAGAACATATAGAAAAAAGAACTAAAAAAAAAAAAAAATAGAGCCCATAGACCTGTGGGACATTATCAAGAATACTAACATATGCATGAGTCCTAATGGGAGAGCCAGAAAAGAGGAAAGAGGCAGAAAAAAAATATTTGAAGAAATAATGGCCAGAACTTCCCATATTGGATGAAAAATACTAAACTGCTCATCTGAAAAGTTCAGCGAATTCTGAGTAGGATGAATTCATCTGTACACATTATAGTCAAACTATGGAAAGCCAAAAACAAAGAGAAAATCTTGAAAGCACCTAGAGAAGTAACTTATTATATGTAAGAACTCCTTGATAAGATTAACAACTAATTTCTCATAAGAAACATCAGTGGCCAGAAGGCAGTGGGATGACATATTCTAATTGCTTAAAACAGTCAATCAAGAAATTTATATCTAGCAAAACTATCCTTTGTTTTTCATACAAAAAATTAAATCATTGGTAAAACTGTACAGGTACATCTAAAAACAGTGTATTTGTTTATATTGCTGTGTGACAAATTACACAAACAAAATATGTGGCTTTATACAACACACATTTATTACCCTATAGTTTTAAGGTGTTGGCCAGAATGTTCTCATCTGTATGCTAAATTAGAGAAAAATTTGCTTCCAAGGTCACTCAGGTTGAGCTTACCAGGTTATTTTCCTTGCGCTTATAGTACTAAAGGCCTCAGCTTCTTGCAGGCTATTGGCTGGAGGTTCCTGTGGTTTCTAGAGATTATCTGCAGATTCTTTCCTGTGGACTTTCCCACCAGTGTGCCTTACCTCATCGAGTCAGCAAGGAGAGTTGCTATAGTAAGTCTGCCAGCAAGGTGGAACCTCAGATAACACAGTCACCGTAGTGACAGTTCATCACCTTTGCCAAATTCTCATGTTAGAAGGAAGTTATAGGTCCTGCTTACGACTCAAGGGGAGAGGTACAAAGAGGCATGGGCATGGAGAGGCGGGGATTATGAGAGGGGCCACCTTAGAATCATTCTGCTGTAGACAGGATAAATATATTTTCCCTGTTTTCATCTCGTAAAGACAACAACATAAAACAAGTATAAAACTGTTGTTAGGCTTATATAGAGATGTAATGTATGTGACAGTAGTGGCACAAAGAAGGGGAGAGGACAGGGGGCTGTATTGGAACAGCTTCAATGTACTGCTGGAAGTAAACCCAAATTAAGAATAGGAATGAATGATAAAAGAAATCAGTGGGATTGAGAGTGGGCAAATGATGGAGAAAAGTGATGAAACGAAAAAAAAAAATTGGCTCTTTGAAAAGATCAATAAAATTGATAAATCTCCAGCCAGACTGATGAAGAAAATTAAGCAAAAAGACACATAATCAGTACTAAGTAAGAGAAAACTACTTTACAGATCCTACAGACATTAAAAGGGTAATAGGAATATAACAAATACCTTTATAACATTTTTTTTAAATTTTTATTTATTTATGATAGTCACAGAGAGAGAAAGAGAGAGAGGCAGAGACATAGGCAGAGGGAGAAGCAGGCTCCATGCACTGGAAGCCCGATGCGGGATTCGGTCCCGGGTCTCCAGGATCGCGCCCTGGGCCAAAGGCAGGCGCCAAACCGCTGCACCACCCAGGGATCCCCCTTTATAACATTTAGAAGAAAGTGACCAGTTCTTAGAAAGACACAAGTTGCCAAAACTGACCCAAGGAGATATAAAACAATTGAACAGCCCTATATCAAAGAAATGCAGTTCATAATTAAAACTTACAACTAAGAAAAGTTTAGGCCCACCTACCTTCACTGTTGAATTATTTCAAATGTTGAAAGAATAAACAGTGACAGCGCTACCCAAACTCTTTGAGGGAACACTTCCAAACTTCTTGCACAAGGCTTGTAGTGCACTGATACAAAACCAAATAGACATTGAAAGAAATGAAAATTACATACAAGGATCATTTGTGATGATAGATACAAAAATCCTTGGCAAAATACCAGCAAATCTAATCCATCAATATACAAAAAAGAAAAAAAAATTACTTCATGGCTGAGTACTATTTACTGTAAGAATGGAAGGCTTAAGATCTGAAAATGAACATGGTAATTTACACTACTAATGGAATAAAAGTATAACTGCCAAGTGATCATTTCAGTAGATGCAGAAAACACATGTGACAGTATAAAATGCCCATTGATCATAAAGACTCAGCAAACCGGAAGGAAAAGATAACTTTAAAAAAAAACTAAAGAAAGGCATTGAGGCAAAACTACAACATGCATCATAGTAAATGGTGAACTGCTGAATGCTTTTCCTCTGAGGTCAGAAACAAGGAAAGAATGTGTGTTTTTACCACTTTTCAACACTTGTTTAAATAAGAGTCCTATGGATTGTAAAGGAAGACGTGAAGCTGTCACTAATTGCAGAGAACATAATTATGTACGTAGACTAGCATAAGAATTCTACAAAAATGTGCTTTAACTAAAATGTGAATTTAGCTAGGTAACAATAGCTCAGTATGCAGTGAACTTTATTATTATTAATGTATATTTTATTAATCCTTGTCAAGGGACATTAAAGAAGACCTAAATAAATAGATATTCTTTGTTAATGTTTGGAAGAATCAATATTATTTTTAAAGACTATTTTTTTTTTAAAGACCTTATTTATTTATGAGAGACACGAGAGAGGCAGATACATTGGCAGGGGGGAAGCAGGGCTCACTGTGGGGACCCCAGGATCATGACCTGAGCCAAAAGCAGACGCTCAGCCACTGAGCCACCGAGGCATCCCAAGGCTTTATTTAGAGAGAGAGAGAGAGCACATGAGGAAGGAGGGTCATAGGGAGAAGCGCACTCCCTGCAGAGCAGGGAGCCCAACATGGGGCTCATTCTGGGACTCAGGGATCATGACCTGAGCCAAAGGCAGACACTTAACCAACCAAGCCACCCAGGTGCCCAAGAATCAATATTATTTAAAGTATTGGGGGATAGTTTCCATTTTTAGAGTCGATGGAGTGCCATTCAAAATCCTGCAGGCTTGTTTGAAGAAACTGACAAGTTGATTCTAAAATTTATTGACCAAGATAGTTTTTAAAAAGGTTTGAGGATATATATACTATCTGTATCAAGACTTACTACTATAAAGCTACAGTAGTCGGGACAATCCAGTATTGATGTATGGATACACTTTTCAGTCAATAGAGCAGAACAGAGTTTGGAAATAGGCTCACACTTGTATAGTAAATTGATTTTTGAGAGCAGAAGGATAAATCATTGGGAAAAAGATAGTCTTTGTAGCAAATTATACTGGACAACTAGATATCTGTATGAAATAATGACCCTTGATCTGATCTCACCATACACAGAAATCAACTAGCAATAAGTCATTATCCTAAATATAAAAGTTAAAAATCTAAAACTTCTGGAAGAAAACATTGAAATTCTGTGTGACATTATGCTGGGTAAAGATTTCTTAAATGGGATACACAAAGCACAGAAATACAAAAACAGGTTGACTTCATCAAAATTTCAAAATCTTGCTCTTCCAAAAGAAAAAAATAGAGAAAATTTAAAGGCCATCAGGAGACTAGGAGAAAATATTTACAAAACATGTCTGACAAAGACTTGTATCCAGAATATATACACAATTGGATTGTAAACTCAGTAATGAGAAAATAATCTAGTAAAAATGAGTAAGCAATTTCAACAGAGACTTGACAAAAGAAAAATGTATGAATAAGCCCAATATCACTAGTCATCAGGGTAATATAAATTAAAACCTCAATAAGTTACTACTTTCTTTATACTTTCTGGAACAAGTAAAATTAAAATTACTAATGATGCCAGGTATTAGTGAAGATGTAGAACAGCTGGACTCATAATGTTGCTGGTGAGAGAATGTAATATTGTATTGCCACTTTAAAAAACAGGGTGGCAGTTTCTCGGGAAGTTAAATGTACACTTAACATGTGGCCTGGCAGTTCATTCCTAGCTATTTACTCAAGTGAAATGAAAAATACAAAATTGTATGTGAATATTCACAGCAGCCGTATATAGCCTCAAATTGGAAGTAATGCAGTTGTCCATCTCCTGGTGAATTGATAAATTAATCTATATCCATATTATGGAATATTATTCAATACAAAGGATTGAACTTTTGATACATGCCAACAACATGGGTGAATTTCAGAAATGCCACGCCAAGTGAAACAAGTCAAACACAAAAGTCTACATACCATATAATTTCAGGTATATGAAATACTAGAAGGGCAAAAACTGTAGTGGTCGCCTGGGCAAGGAATTGACTGTAAAGAGGCAGGAAGGAACTTTTTGAGGTGATGGGAATATTTTGATCATGGTGGTTACATGGCTGTCTACATTTTGTCAAAGTTCATCACCCGCTCAAAATGGATGAATTTTATTGTACCTCAATAAAGCTGGAGGTTGGAAAGAAATCATATTGAAAAATATTTCTTTTTATTTACATATAGTTTAACAATTTTTAGTAGATTTAAATGGATTCTCATGAGACTACTATAACTTGTTTAAAATAAATTGCACCTGCAAGTGGGGGCAGCATGCTAAAGAGACAAAGGAGTGAGGTGGCTGGGGCTTATGTTAGTGTTCAAGGCAAGCTTTTCTGATGAAGGGACATTTGAGCAGATACACATGAAGTGAATTCAGTTCAATCAGAGACATGTCTTCATGTGTGCCTTGGGAGTCTCTTAGTTATATCTAGGAGTTTTGTAGTTTATGGTACTAATTGCAAATGAGATCTTCTTATCAGTTGCATTGGCTAATAATAATCCTTAAATTAATCTTTGCATCTTCATTTGTCTGCTGTCTCCCATTTGTTAATTCCTTGAGGACAGTAAGTATACAGATTTGTATGTGTTGTCAACTTACAGCTCTTCCTTCTGCGCTGTGTGCTTAGTTAATACATTTTCATGGTTTTTACTGAGACTAAGCAGATCCTTGTTGTATCTGTTAAATCTTTGTTTTTCCCAGCTCAGTATAGCACCAAAATGCAAGTAGCACCTATAAAAGGCCCTAAAGTGGAAAACCAAATTTCAGTCTAATATCAAAAGGAGTGAGTATAGGATGTGTATAAGACTGTTTGCTGGCACCTTTAAAGACACCCCTGATGGCCTCAAAGGTGGGAGAAATGAAAGAAGTTATTCTTAAATCTGACAGATTAAGAAAGAAACAGCTGATTGTGCAGGCATAGATTAGCAATGGAAATCTTGGCAAGATTCATTGTTTCATTTGAATAGAAGGGGTTCTTTTAGATTTCATGTCTGTGTTAGTCTCTGTACATAAGGGAGGTAGGTATCCCAGACTTGAGAGCTCAGCATAAGCTGTCAAAATGAAAACATTTGTCGCTCAAGTTCATGCCTTACCAGTAGATGGCAGCAAATTGCTTTGTTTAAACCTTGCTTGCTTGCTTTTTTTTTTTTTTTTTTTTTTTTAAGTCACTTAGTAAATAGGTACTATATCTTTTTATTTTAGAGAAGGCCAAGGAAGTTAGAATAGTCTTATTTTCTTTAAATGGTAATATGGCCACTGGGTAGTGTCAGTTTAAATGATTTTAGCAATTCAACTAATACAGCTTCCTTAAAAATAACTTTCTACAGGTTTTGTTAGCAACTACCTCTTACTTGTATTTTTTATTCTTGATAGCACTATTAATATTTTATATGTAGTTTTCTGCCTCATAGATTTTTCTAAAGAACCCAGCTATAGTTTAGAACTAAATAACATTTTAGTAAACAGTACATGAATGTTTTGATCATATACCTTTGGAAGCTATTTTTGTTTGGAAATTTATTTTCACATGAAATTGCTGCCCCCACCTTGCCCCCAGAAGTGACCTACATAATAGGAGGAAGCACTTCTTGCCTCTTTTCTACCCACTTCCTGGGAAGGCCAGTGGGACAAGAGCCACACACAACTTCTCTTGGCTTCAGGGAAGATTGGGGGCAGGTGACAAAAGTCTATGTCTTGAAGAGTCACACAGCAGATTATCACTTTTCTTTCTTTTTTTCTTTCTTTCTCCTTTTCTTCCTTTCCAGAAATCAGTCCATTTAAGGAGAGAGTTTTGGAACTGTTATAGAAAATATTTATTCAGTCCTGAGGTTTCTCCCAATTTTTTACATGACATGCTGCTTAATTCTTAGAAACTCCAAAATCTTGTAAAACTAAGAATCCAGAATAGTCTTTTATCTTATGAAAACATGATTTATCAAGATCACTTAACATATATCTTACATGCTTTGGAATTTTTACAGACCACAGAAGATTTTTTTTTTAACCTAATACACCCTAAAACAACACAGCCTGCCAGACCACAGTACATCCGTACTTTAGAGCAGCAGATGTTGCTACACATGCTTCTCTTTAAGACCAAGAAGCACAAGAGAAAATAAAACAAAAAGTTCAAAACAGAAGAGAAACATGAAACAATACAGAGATGAGAGAGTCGAGTAGCCGAAAGCAGTTGGTTAAATTAGCACAGAGAGGGCCTATGGAGATCTGAACTCTCTGTTTTTGCTTATCTATCTTGTAAATATTCTGTAAGTCAGTTTCATTTTGTTAACCCAGGTTTGATAACTTTCTATCAAAATTTATTTTTCATGAAAACTATGCTTCAATTAAACTGAGGAAAGAAGTACTTGATGTTCATTATAATCTTTAATCATTTCACATTTTTTATAGGAATGGGCCATGGTAGAGTTGTTCATTGTTTTGTCTTTGAGTCTGCTAATGTTTTCATTTTGTTTTTAACCCTAGCTGATCCGACAGTTAAGGACTTGATCGGAGGCTTCACTGCTCTTCATTATGCAGCCATGCATGGCCGGGCCCGGATTGCACGCCTGATGCTAGAATCTGAATATAGGAGTGACATTATTAATGCCAAAAGCAATGATGGCTGGACTCCCCTCCATGTGGCTGCTCACTATGGTAGGGACTCCTTTGTCCGACTCCTACTGGAGTTCAAGGCTGAGGTTGACCCACTTAGTGATAAAGGCACAACTCCACTTCAGCTCGCCATCATCCGAGAAAGGTCAAGCTGCGTGAAGATTCTCCTGGACCACAATGCCAACATTGACATCCAGAACGGTTTCCTGTTGCGCTACGCTGTGATCAAAAGCAATCACTCTTATTGCCGAATGTTCCTTCAGAGAGGAGCAGACACAAACTTGGGTCGCTTAGAAGACGGACAGACTCCTTTACATTTGTCTGCCCTTAGGGATGATGTGCTTTGTGCACGGATGTTATATAACTATGGAGCAGACACAAACACAAGGAACTATGAAGGACAGACCCCATTGGCTGTTTCCATAAGTATTTCTGGAAGTAGTCGACCATGTTTGGATTTCTTACAAGAAGTCACAAGTATGTAATTTAATTATTACTATTACTGAATTCTTAAAAATTTTTCATCTTCTGGGGGGCTTCAGATAATTTTACAGCTTAAAATGAGCAGACACTAATGATTCCTATCAACCCTGCTTATTAACAAGTTATTAATAATATGACTTATATCTCATTCATCTGAAATAAAAGGAAAGCTCTGATATATCATAAGATTTCATATAAATTCAGTCCTGTTGGGCTGAGAGAAGAACAGATGGGAGGGACAAAGAGGAGAAATTGTCAGATTCTCAAAGACTTCTGTTAGAACAAGGCAGTTCTTACCGGTCATACACGTAGTCATTCAGGCTTTCATGGACTTCTGATTGAAGAATTATGAGAGCCTTGGACTCTAGGTTTCATCGCTGTGGAAGTGTCCTAGAATTTATGCTTTATCGCTAAGCTCTTCCCCCACATTTTTTTGTCGATTTTCTGGCTTCCTGTGATGCGAACCCACTTGAGAGGAATAGCAGTGTTACTGAGTGAGGGAGCCTAGTAATGCAGGTTAAGGATGCCAGGAGTTGTAAGAAAAGACTTGTCATCAGTGGAAAATCTGGTGCCACTGTCCCTGGCCCACCTGGCTTCCACTTCTGACCTATTTGGGTATGGGTACTTCTTACAGCCTGGATATGTGTGACCACCTTGCGTTGTGTTGGACACGTTTGCATTGTTTTTCTGGCAGGGATATTGGTCTGTGTGAATATAGTTACCCTCTCTTGTCCAGCTTCCTCCACAACTAGTCAAGCGTGTGTCTCAGAGCTCAACATCCAACCCAAAGCTGAAGTTTATAAACAAAATGTTTGATTTTGCCCTCCTCTGTACTCTTTAAATGAATTCCCTTTTTCTCACCTGATTTTTCCCCTTTCAGTCATCCATGGAAGGACAAATACACTGTTCTGGGTACTGAGGGATAAGGGGTTTGGATCTTGTGAATAATCTGCTCTCCTGCTTAGAACTGAACGTGGGAGGAGAAATCTTATGAACAGATGAAGTGTAATTTGAATTTTGTGTGTTTATGAAAAGGAAGAAATGACATTATTACCACTGTGTGTCTGCAGACCTAAAAAGAAATCACTCAGGATGTAACTTGTGCTGTCCAGTAGGACTGTTTGTGGTGACGGAAATGGTCTCTGAGTGCTGTCCAGTATGGTAGCCATTAGCTCTACCTTCATGTGGCTATTGTATACAAGTTATGTGGTTAATGCTACTCAGGGACTGAATTTTTAATTTAACTGTATTAATTGAAATTTAGCTGACTATGAGTGCTAGCGGCTCCCGTGTTCTACAGCACAGATCTCTCTGCCTTAGGAGTGGAGTTTTGGGCTGACTGGTAGGTGGTCCCTTGGAGAAAGTTTTTGAGGCACATGGCATACTGAGAGATGGGAGATGTTGTCTGTGGTGATTCCTCACCAGCTTACTCTGACTCTTCAGGTTCTGGCCACATTTTACGAAAAGTTTGCCTTGAAATTTCAAGTGCTGGTTCTCTCAGCAAATTTTCTAGCAGTCTTCACTCACAGACTGGGAGAGATGTTGGTATTATGAGAGAGAATATTACTCTTGAACTGAAGGTTAGGATTCTGTCATGGAAAAAGCTTATGAAGTATCTCTTATTCTTTATACATTCTGAATAGTTTTGTTGTTGCTATTGTTTCTGTTTTAACTTCTCACTAGAGACCCATGGTTAAATTAACATGACTGCCTCAGCGCCTTTTGTTAAATATTTTGCTCAGCAGTTAACGGCATCGACTAGAGGTAGGCTGCCAAGCTCAAGCCCTAACTCTGCCACCTGTCATCTGTGACCTTGGGCAGGTTACCTAACTCCTCTGTGCCCCAGTGTCCTCATGTTAGCATTAGGATAATTATATCTACCTTATAAGCTTGTTGTGTGGATTAAATGAGTTAATGTTTATAATCTGCTTAAAACACTGGCACATTTTAAGTACTATATGTGTTTTTTACAATAGAATAATTAAACGACAGTGGATGAACAGCAAAGCCTGGCTGGCTACCAATAGAGTGAATCCCTTAGATTCTTATTCTCCCCCAGCCTCCTGTTTTTCACCTTGGTGGACTTGGTGGTGTAATCAGCATATGGAGACACAAAGAGGGTTGGTAAGGAGCCACCACTTTATCACCAGCCTCAGAGCAGCTGATTTCTAGCACAGAGTACAGCTGGGGAGCAAGACTGTTGAGTTAAAAAAAAAAAAAAAAAAAAAAGACTTGCAGATAACTCTAAAATTAGAGGTGGATGAAAGAGGGACAGGGCTTGCCTGTTTGTGTTTGAGCTCTCCCACTGCACATGGAGTGGGGCTGTGTACCTAGTAGGTCCTCAGGAAATGTGGGTCAGCTAGTTGACCACACCAGCAGGGTGGATGGTGGCTGAGCATGTGGTATGTTTTTCAGAAGTGAAAGGCCATCAGGCTTATGAAGGCTGCAATATCCTTTATGTTCAGGTGCCTTGGCATAATCCATTCCTTGTTGACTTGCTAGTGGTGTTTCCAGTCAAAAGCAAAGGAAACATTTCTGCTTCACCTGTATATCATTTATTAGATTTTCTTTCCAAGGGAATAATTGTCTGCTAGAAGGACCAACTGTAGCCCATGGTTTTGGGAGCTCTCCACTGAGCTCTCTTGAAAACCAGAGTTGAAAGAAGGTTGCATAGTTCCGGGAGCATCAAGTCAAATCCACAAGCTCCTTCCAGCTTCTGCAGTGCCCATTGAGCACCGAGCTGTTGGCTTCTAATCTGAGAAGTCAGACTGAGGATGGCAGAAATGCCACTTGGTGGTTTTTATTCAGGTCCATTCTACTCTTTGTTGCACCATTATGACCAGAAGCAGTTTATTTAAATTAGAAGAACTCAAGACAGAATTCTAGTACCTAAAAGGTACTGTGATTTTTTTTTTTAGAAAAATTGCCATAAAAACTCCCATGTACACTGCATACAAACAGAGCTGATCAAGTGGTGTAGGTATGGAGTAGTATCTGCTGGTGCCTTGTTGATCACGGGGTGAGGGAGAAGCCATGGAGAGCTGCTGGTACTGTTCACCTGCAGCCAGACTTCCAGAAAAGTCTGTTTTCTAGAAGGCCTGGAATTCACATCGTCTCCTCCAGAAAGGCAGTCAAGTGAAGGCGCAGCTTCTTAAACACAGCTCAGAAGAGCCAAAGATCATACCTGAAGAAGACGGATCACTTTGCCAAAGGGGAGATGTTTACAGCCTGGAGAAGCCAGTTTTTGTCCTTATAGTTCTTTTACTTGAAACAATAAATTAAATAAATGGAACAACAGAGAAAACCAGGAAGATGTGACTGATCACGGGCAGAAATAGCTGTGCAGACAGTGTTTGTAGCAGAAGTTCCAGTAGGGGTACATTTGGGCTGAGGCCCCGGATAAGGAGCTAAATACCTTGCACTGGGGCTGAGACTCAGGCAAGTGAGGTGCCTGGGGCACAAAACTTAAGGAAAACCTCATTCTCAAGGTCATGCAAATGCACAGAGTTAATTCAAATAGGATAATTTGTACATAGCGTTAAACACCATCATAGAGCTGAAGGATCAGGGAAGCTCTGGTGTATGGGAATGGGCTAAAATTATCTATCTAGCTGAAGGTAAAGAGCAGAATGTTGTAGGAACATCTGCCCAATTCAAAAGAGAAAGTAAACATTTATGTACAAGAAAAAGGCAAGCCCAAGAAAATGTTAAACGAAGTATACAATATTAAAATGTTGATAAAGACTGTTTCATCAGTAAAACTTACCCCGAGGACATAGTTAAATGATAACTGAACTCATCCTGAGCAACTGGATTGTAATCTAGTGCTCCTCTTCCCCTGTCTTCTCCCTGTATCGTGATGGAAATTCCCCTACTCACCGTACGGATGAAGGAATTATTCAGAATGTAAAATCCTTTAAGAGAGAAGTAACACAAGAAAACTGAACCTCAGGCATTGACTGGCAAAAACTTTTAAACTTATGGGGTCTAAAGAAAAAAAAAAGAGGGATTTGTGCCTGCATGCCTGGAATTTTGTTCACAGAAGTAGCGAAGAGCTCAGTTTGGAGGGAAGCCCACTTCTGAACATACAGGCACAAATTATGCATGTGGTAGGTATGGACTTTTTTTTTTTTAATTTTCTTTAATTCATGAGAGACAGAGAGGTGCAGAGATATAAACAGAGGGAGAAGCAGGCTCCCTGTGGGGAGCCTGATGCAGGACTCGATCCCAGCACCCCGGATCACTACCTGAGCTGAAGGCAGATGCTTACTACTGAGCCACCCTGGTGCCCCCAGGTACAGACTTCCTTGAGCCAGCCACCTCTGCAGGAAAAGGCCTTGGGTCTGAAAAGATCTGGTACGTGCAGTTTCTTGTGCCCAAGGGTCTGGAAATCAGAGAAAGGTTTTAGAGAACACAGTCATGTCAGAGTAGCAGAGGCAGTAAATGAGATGGCTCCCCGCTGGAAAGTACCACTTGGAAGTAGGCTGCTTCCACATCTGATTGGCCGGGCAATTAGCAGAACAGGTGCCCTGTTGTGCTGTCTGCCTAGGAGAGCCTTCGATTATAAGCTTACCCTTTCTTTTTTTTTTTTTTTTTAATTTTTATTTATTTATGATAGAGAGAGAGAGAGAGAGAGGCAGAGACACAGGCAGAGGGAGAAGCAGGCTCCATGCACCGGGAGCCCGACGTGGGATTCGATCCCGGGTCTCCAGGATCACACCCTGGGCCAGAGGCAGGCACCAAACCGCTGCGCCACCCAGGGATCCCAAGCTTACCCTTTCTGCACAAGAAGGAAATGTTCAGAAGGCAAAGTGGAATTCAAGACTTGTGCATGCGGCAAGGTCAAAGGCTGTTGGAGGTGTCAGCTAGTCACCCATTTCTCCCTTTGCCAGGGACCCCATGTCTGTACTTACTGTATAGAATCCACCTCTGCAGGGATGCTGTTTCATTAAGGAGCTAGAGGAAAAAAAAAAGGAGCAAGATTTGACTATTACCATTGACGGTTTTTGTTAGTTTTAACAGAGCAATCATAGTTAAATTGCCTGTCTGATAATTCCAACATCTGTGTCATAGCTGAATCTGTTCTGATGCTTGCTTTGTCTCTTCCGATGGTTGTTTTTTCTTGCCTCTCTTAGCGTGTCTTGTAATTTTTTATTGAAGCCAGACATGATGGATCAGGTAATAGGAATGGAGGTAAATAGGCCTTTAAATGTCAGGTTCTCTGTGAACCTGGCTGGGACCTGGGCTATGTGCCATGTCTGCTGTAGCTGTAGGTGCCAGAGGCTTCAGACCCTCCTGCCTCCTCGGTCTTGTCTCCCCTCTTGGCTTTGGCTTCTCTCAGTACTCCTCAGAAGTGTCTGCATCTTGGGGCTCTTTCATCTGAAGACCATGGTCATCCCACTGGGGCCCTGTTGCTGTTGTGGTAGGGTATGGGGGAGGCCAGCAGCCTATAAACTTCAGATGAATTCTCAGTCTCACAGTGGGCCTGTGTGTCCCTGGGCTGTGGCCTTTGTAAGTGTTTCTTAGTTTACCCACTCGTCTGCCCTTCCTGATTTTTCCTCCCGACCCATATACCTTGATAGGACAGGAAGACTATGGGGAATGGGGTCAGAGAACTGTTCTTTGTCCAGGTGGGATAAGACTCTGGTAAAGTCTTTCCATTAGAGAACAGGCCTTTGTTATGAAGAAAGTTCTGGGCCTAGGTCACATGGTTATTCTTACCTTCCTCCCTTGCCAGAGCCACGTGGGGTTTTTATTAGCTGTTCACTGTGACAGCCTGGTGAGGTTCCTCAGATAAAACTGAGAGAATGTGGGGACCTCCTAAGACAGTGGCCCCCACTGTCAGGCCAGTCCACAGACAGCCTCAGGTAATTCGTCAAAATTACCATTTAAGTGTTCCTACCAGTTTGTGACTCTAGCAGCTTCTGCTCCAGGTATGCAGAACTCAGCAGTGACTCTCTGGATCTGTTTCTCTCTCTTGACTTTGTGGTGGTTTGACCTGTGACATCTGTTCCACGGGTGAGCTAGTTAGTCTAGGAGAAGTCATTGATTTTGGGTTTGTTCAGCTTTTTTTTTTTTTCCTGCCGGGGCAGGGGTAATGACTTCCAAACTCCTTACGTGTTCAGGAGCTAAAGCTGGAAGTCTGTTGACTGGTTTTATTGTTTTTACATAAAAAGTGAAAAATATCCTATTCCTGGTCATTTGGACTGAGTAGTATTCCACCGCCCCAGAATTCAGAGGCATAGCTCTCCCATATATCATCCTCAAGATGTGTCAGTTCTGCCTGTGTCAAAGATGCTATTAAATTAGCTCTGTGTAGTGGTGGAGAGAGCAGCTAATGGGCTCTTGACCCCATGTCTGACTTGCCTAAAAACCTTGGGCAAGCCACTTAGCCTCCCAGCTCCGCTCCTCTGAAACATGGGGGAATTAGACTGCAGTCCCTGGGGTCTCTCCACTTTTTAAAATTCTTGCCAGTAACCACTGTTAAATGGGATGATTTCCTGCTGCTTGTGATTTTATTTTATGATTTATGTAGGACAGTGGTTTTCTTGGGGGGTTCCTCAAGACCGTTTTAGGTACCCATGAGGTCAAAACTGATTTCATAGCAACGCTGAGATGTTATTCGCCTCTTTCATTCCACTGTCATTTGACTGATGGTGTAAGAGCAATGGTGGGTCATACTGCCAGCTCCTCAGTGTTAATCGAGGCAGTGGCCCCAAAAGGTCCAAGTAGTCCTTATGTTCTTCACCACCAGGCAATCTCTAAAGAAGATTCCAGTTCCATTTAGGGATGTCTTTACAAAGCAGTAAAATTAATCCCATTAAATCTGATCCCTCTGAGTACGTTACGTGCCTTTTTAATACTCTGTGAAATGGCAATGTATTCTTATTGCATACCAAAGTGCTGTGATTGAATCGAGAAGAAGCACCTCTTCTGTTTGAGCTGAACCAGCAGCTTTTTTTGTGGAACACCCATTTTTACCTGGAAGATTGACTGACAGCCAAACGATAGCTGTTTAGTCTGGGAGATTTGACAGACTTTTCTTGTCATGTTAAGAGAAACAATTGAGAGCACCTGGGTGGCTTAGCAATTGGGCACCAGCCTTCAGCTCAGGTCCTGAACCTGGGATCAAATCCCACATCAGGCTCCCCACAGGGAGCCTGCTTCTCCCTCTGCCTGTGTCTCTGCCTTTCTCTCTGTGTCTCTCATGATAAATAAAATCTTTTAAAAAAAAAAAGAGGGAGAGAGAGAGAGAAACAATTGACAATATTTACGACGAGTCATAGAAGTTGAGCTTTCAGGTGAAATTTAGAATTTTGAAAAGCTTATACTTCCTACTATGACATCGACAGTTTCTCAGTATGCAAAGACTTTTTTGAGATCAGTGGCAATACTAACAAAAGGGATTTAAAAAATATTTTCTAATGAAATGGGTCAACATTTGGAAGATCTCCATAACCTGGTGATCCAATGTTTTCCAAAGGACTAATGCATAATGTGACAAAAAAAAAAAAAAAAAAAAATGCCTGAGTTAAAAATATCCTTTCAAAGAGCAAAGTAGAGCAACAGATTTTATTTTTTTATTCTTTTTAAGATTACTTATTTATTTATTCATGAGAGAGAGAGAGAGAGAGAGAAAGGCAGAGACATAGGCAGAGGCAGAGGGAGAAGCAGGCTCCATGCAGGGAGCCTGATGTGGGACTTGAACCCGGGTCTCCAGGATCACGCCCTGGGCTAAAGGCAGGCATTAAACCACTGAGCCACCCAGACATCCCTAGAGCAACAGATTTTAATGTGAAAGAATACAAAAGTTTTTGACTTGGTTTCAGATTTCATATTTCAACTAACCTTTAAAAAAATACCACTTGCCGAGTTTTGGTGAAGCATCAAAGAAGGTAGCAATCATCTATAAAAAATGATGAAAATATTCCTTCCTTTTCCAACTATGTGAATGAGGCTGGATTTTCTTCAGGTACTTCAATTAAGACAGCATATTAGAACAGAATGCAGGAGCAGATCTGTGAATCCAGCTATCTTGTAATGAAGCCAGACCTTAGGAGATAATTGCACACATGTAAAACAATGTATCACTCTTCTGGTGAAACCTTTTTTGTTTTATAAAACAGCTGCTTTTTTCCTATAAAAACTTACTTCAACTGATAATGAATTTATATTACTATTATTTTTAGATTATTTTTAAAGGATTTTATTTTTTAGTAATCTCTACACCCAGCGTGGGTCTTGAGCTCACAACCCCAACATCAAGAGTCACATGCTCCGCTACTAAGCCAACCAGGCACCCCATATTACAGTTATTTTTAAATGAATCAACTAATGTGTTTTAAATTTCTCAATCTTCATTTCTAAGTGTGGCAAATACAGATAGAGCCCACATAAACAAAAATTCTAGGAGGTCCGCTGATTTTAAGAATGCGAAGAGGTTATAAAACAAAGAAATTGAGACCCTAGTAATGTACAACTTCTACATTCTAATTCTCAAGGACACCTTGTTAGCCTCCTGTTTTCACGTTTGGTGAATTTCTAATATATTTCTGTTTGCAGTTACAGTCTGTATAAAATGAACTGCTTTAAATTACTAATTGCCCTCTGCCAGCCTATTTTCAACTTAGGATCTATAGAGATAATGATTCCTGAAGTATGTCTATAAAATTGTGGTTCTATCAGCTGCTGTGAGGATAAACAGATTTGTTGTTATTCAAATTAGTTTGGAAAACTAGTACCCTGGATTTTAGATCCCAGTTTCAGAGAGTAGCATATCCAAGGTGCCAAGAATTTCTTGAGTAAGTTAACCATTAATTCTTGTTCGCTAAACAGCTGACTTTTATTTCTGTGGCAAGCTCTGCTATAGATTATTCTTAAGGCAGAGAATATGCAATTTGGGTTTGTTTACTATCCGAGAGGAGGCCGAGTCATGCAGCGATCTGTGTTTCTAGTAGATGCTGTTTACAGACTTGAAGCAGCCACTCAGTATGCATCAGTGTGTAAAAGGTTGGACTGGGTTGTATTTTGATTTGTATATTTGCAGAAATTAAATGGCTCATATTTCTAAGAGAAAAAGATTAGGTAGATGGGAATTGAATTCAGTAAACTGGGGGAGACTTAATCTGTCAAGTACTTAAGCTTGTTGCTTTCTAGAACAGCATCACAGGTATTTAAAAATATTGTATAAACATTGCTAAAAATATTGTTGTGTAAACTGCGGTAACCTGAAATGTGTTTTTATTTATATTGTCGACACTGTTTCACTCAGCAGGAGGAGTTAAACTTCAAAAACCATTTCAAACTCTAAAAAGTAAGAATAGAAGTCATGACTTTTTTTTTTTTTTTTTTAAGGAGGTAAAATTTAGGCTGTGGCTTTCTCAGCTAAACCTAGTACAATGACAGGCATGTGAGCAGATTATCACATGAAACACCACCTGTGCATCAGGTTCCCCTCATTCCCTCAAATGCTTCTTTAATCAATTTGATTTTTTAATTTATTTTTTTAGGTAGGATGATATCAAAACAGTGTTATTATCTAGAGTAACTCTAGAGAAATAATTTGTGCATCTTACAGTGATTTTGATTATTGATTTTTTTTTCTTTTTCTGATCAGTGGGGGATTTGCCAGACATCTACATTGTTGTCGTAATAGGCCTTTGGGTCCCAATTACTAAAATCACTTTTAGAAATAAATAAATAGTACGTCGTTTTAAGTCACATTATACTACATTTTAAGGTTCTTTGATCTAGAAAGCTTTACCTTATTCTGCACTTTTTTCATGATATTTATATTGCTTTCTGTTTTTAATATAGGCTTCTAGAGATTTGTTAGGAACCAGTATATGGTTCTGTTTAGTTTGAGTGCAAATGAAGAGTATAGGTCAAAGCTCATTAGCCTGTGGAAACAAATGTAACCAATGGACAAATATCAAGGTTGATACTGCATATATTTGGATTCTAAGAGTTAAATTATTTTACAATGCCATGATATTTCTTTTTAAGATGAGCTAGAAACTGCCATTGTCCTATAAAGATTTGTCGAACACTTTTCTTACTGAGTCTCTGTGAAGGAAATTCAGAGACAAAAGCAAAGGAATAAAATGTGTTTATGGTAGGATTTTAAAATGGGAAGCTGAAATAAAACACAGAGGTATTGGGAGACCATTCCAGATGCTGACCTGCAATGGGGAGGTACTTGAACAAGTTGGATTGTATACAGCTTTCAAAGGAGGCTATACCTTTCTTTGTATCTCTTTACACCCTCTCCTCTACTTGCAGCTTCTTTCCCCTCTCCCCCAAAGAAGACAAGTTTGTTTTGCTTTCATTTTTTCTCTGGTTATACAGAAATGTTTTGCTTCTCTACCTTTGCAAATATCTTACCTAAATAAATAAATTTAGCCTATCATGAATGTGATAATGGTGGTAGTAAAAGGAGGTGGTTTAAGATATTTAATTTTCTAAATTATGCTGCTGCCCTGGTTTTGTAATTTATCCTAGACCAGACCCTTCAAAAGCTGATTTCCTATTTTATACCAGCCCAATTATTACTAATGATGGGCTGCTTTTACCAAATGGAGAGACTAATAGCCTTTTGAACTATTATGCAATCCCATTGTAGTTTGTTAGTATGAATACCTTGTAGTGTTTCTGCATCCCCCAAAATGTTTATGATGCCTGAAATTATACTCTCGTGTGAGATATCCCCCCAGGTCTCTCCTATAACAATCCCTTGGACAAGGTGGTTGTTATTTAACAGTGTAGGAGTAATTTTCTGTGACACCTAGTAAATGTTGTGCACGTGTGTGTTGTTTTTGGTTTCATTCTCTTTATTTTCTTCCTCTGCCGCCTTTTTCTCTGCCTCCTCCTCTCCCCTCACCCCTTTAATCCTTGGGACATAGTAGGCGCTCAGTAAGACTTTGAGTGATGTGTTGACTAGAAGGTAGGTACTTCTTTGTCAATCATAATCTTCTGTTCCTAAAAGGATATTCCTAGGGGGGAAAAAAAAACGGAAAAAAAACCAAAAACTTTTTAGTCAGTCTTAGAAATAGTAGTGGTGACAATGAATAGTCCTTCTCGCTTGTTCCTATTTAAGCCTATTTACTCAGTGTTTTGATGTGACAACATGAGTTCATATCTGTATTTGTGGTACAGTAGCACAAGGACATCTCTCACCTCATCACCACACAGATTTTTATACAGTTTAAGTTCTTACATCTCTGCCTGCCCAAAGTCGTGCAGTGATTTCCAGAGTGTCATTTCCATCAGTTTGCCTGGGACAGTTTCCCTGTAACAGATTACCAGTTGCTCCTTTACTATTAAGCTGCCAGCTAGTTGTCTTTCTCTCTTAACACCAGGAAGGTGGAGACTTCAACTTCCAAGAAGCACCCTATACTTTTCCTGGGAAGGAGAAGCAAATGTTATCCTTAAAATATTTAAAAATCACTATGTTAACATTTATTTACAAACACTTATATAGCCCTTACTATGTACCTGGTGTTGTACCATAAGCACTGTAACAAAATTAACTTTTTTGATGCTTTTAAGGGCTATGATATAGGTGTTATTATCCTTGGTTCACGGATGAGTATTCTGAGGCAGTAGGTTAAGTAGCTTGCCTAAGATCACACAGACTGTAAGTGGTGGAAGCCAAGAATCAAACCCAAGCTGTCTTGCTCCAGAGTTGATGCTTTTAACCACAAAGATATGCCTCTCCCATTAAAGGTCTTTCTGCAGACAGGGATTATAGATGGTCAAGAAATCTTTAAAAGATCAGAGTCTCCCAAAATAGCAAAAGATTGCCACAACACATCACTTAAGGAGAAGAAAAATCGGTAGCAAATCATTAAAACCCTCTGATGTTTAGACATAGAAAGTACATCTCTCCCTGGGAAAGGCCCCTATAGAGGTAGCTTCTGAGGATGATAGGATTTCTGTGGCTACATCCCTTGGATTACAGGTGCTAGTTTATCTTTGCCTTCTTGCATTTTATCATAGACCAGGAGGAAAGCCAGTTACCTCTCCAATAGTCTGCCTGCAGAATCTTCTTAACTAGACCATTAGGATATCTTTACTACTTTTCCATGTTACAGCAGGGGACAGTGTTGCCAAACTTGCTGCCACTAATAAAAGGCTCCTCTTTCCTCCAGTTTCTAGTAACTTTTTTGTTTTGTTTTTTGGTTTCTAGTAACATTTTAAAACTTTCTTTTAAGCCGGGACAAGACTCCTCACAGCCCCTCCCCACCACATGGTCCCAGTGATAAAGCCACATATTTTAGTTTTTTTTTTTTTTTAATGGCAACACTCTACTTCCGAGTCCCAGAATCTGTTATCTAATTCTGCAGATTTTAGTGGCTTAACACAGTAAGAGTGGATTATTTTGCTTCTCTGCTCCATGCAGTGTCATCTGGAATTACTTGACTGGGTTCTCTCCACTTTCAAAGTGGCGTACTCTGAAGGTTGGCAGTTTGGTGCTGGTGGTTGGGATCTCAGCCAGGGCTGCTGGGCAGTGACCTCAGTTCCTTCTTCTAGATTGCTCAGACCTCTTCATGGCATGGTGGTAGCTGTGCTCACAGAGTGAATGTCCCAAGAGCTGGATGAAAGTGTGTCCCCTTCTATGACTTAGTCGTAACAGTCACATAGCATACTCTTCAACCATAGTAATAACCGCACTCAATTTCAAGGAAAGGGAACTTTGGCTCCATCTCTTGAACGTGGGAGTATAGGTCACACTGTAAAAAAGAGCATGAGGCATAGATGATGTTGTGGTTATTTTTGGAGAACACAGTCTGGCACAAAATAGGACTATCAGAAGATCCCTCTTACGTAACCCTTTGCCTAGATCCCTTCTTCTTTCCCCTTAGCTAAGCAAATTCCAGTAATACAGGTTTTCTACATCGTTGGACGATATGTTTCCATTTAAGTATGTATGTATACTTCTACACATCAACTTTATCCTCACCTGTTTTTTGCCTGAATATGTTGTGCTTCTTCTTTTTATTAATATTACATTTGAAAAGAACCTGCCATCTATTAGGAAAATCAGATTCTTTACTTTGAAAAAAAAGAAGGTTCATATTTAATTCATATTCTGGTTTGCATTTGCAATCAAATACTGTAAGCATTTATCAAAAAATGACCATGATAATTTATTCCCTTCCTAATGGTAGCCCATGAAGGGTGGTGAAAAATAATTCAAAACAGGTTAGAAAATGATTTGTTGTTGACATGGGTGGGTTTTGCCGTGAGTTGACTGGTTTGTCCCTTACGAACAAGCCTGGTAAGTATTCATACATTCATCTAGTTTTTACTGAGTATTATTTCAGGCAGTGGGCTATATTGGCAGCCAGATGTGGTCTTGCCCTCATGGAACATGTTAGTGAAGAAGGTGAGCATTAATAGATAATCATCAAATAAATGTAAAAGTGCAGTCTTATTAAGTGCTGGAACTCTGGAGTATCTGATGGGGAACCTGACTTTGTCACCCTTAAGGAAGTGCCTTTTAGCAGACATCTGGAAAATGGAGAAGACACATCTTGGCGAGAGACACATGAGTGTGTGTGTATCACAGCCTCATACAGATTGGTGTGCAGATACCCGTAGCTGCACATGCTCCAGGTTTACAGGCATTTCTAGGAAAGCAGTAGCTCCTACAATTCTGTTAAAAGAAAACCATGTGTTAAGTAACTCTTAGAAAGCACATGTTCACACAGGCCTTATAAGAGATTTAAGGAGCCTTTTTCATTTATGAAGAATTACTTAATTTTGAATAATGATGATTACTATAAACAAGGACAGTTCAAGTAAAGGGTGAAGCACTAATTTTGGCAGTGGTTCACCATGTATGGCTTAGGGACTCCTTTCACCTCTCTGAGGTCAAAATGATTTTCATAATACAGAGACATTATCTGCCTTTTTCATGTTCTTCTTTCGTGAGTGTAAGTGGACTTGTCCAGAGACACGATGATTTTATTACAGCAGATTGAATGTAGAAGTATGAGAACTCAGTTGTCATCTGTTAAAACATCCTTTTTAAGAATTTTGCAAAAATGTGAAAGAACATCATTCTTCTTACTATTTTTTAAGATACTGTTGTTTTTATACCAGTGTTATCAATGGCCATGTGTAATGGGCTTATTTTTATTTTTTAAATGAATAAGTATTTCTAAAATTTGCTTTAACTTCTAATATGGTAATTATTGATAGTTATAACCCACAAAATTGGAAATTCTTTTGGGTCTGTGATAAATTTTTAAAATGCAAAGAGGATTTGAGACCAAGAAGTTTGAGATCGCTGAAGTATGGCATTCTACTTGACTTTGAGCATGTTACTTAATCTCTCTGAGACACAAGGAGTCTGTAAAATGGGGACGATGATCAAAGTACTTCCCTCATAAAAGGATGAAACGAGTTAGTGTATGTGGAGAGCTTAAGGATACATGGCACAGAGTAAGCATTCAACATGTCAGCTTTTGCCGTTCGTTAGCATTTAATCTGAAAGGAGAATTTATGTGAGTCCAGATATGACTGAGGCACTGTTGCTTAGAATTCTTGCCTGTGTTTGGGGTCATTTAAGTCGTTTTGGTAAAATACAGTCTTCAAAAGTGAAAAAACTGATTTTTTGTAATTTTTCTTTTGAGTTAAGTTACAGCAGTGGTTTTTATTCGCACATGCTGAGGGTGCGAGATTTGAAGAGACATAGATTCAGAATAGCTTGGGGTGCTTTTTCTACCTCCCCCGCCCCAGTCTCATGCCCAAAGCCAAGAGTCTCCTATGTCCAGAATCATGGCAACCAGGAGGCAGATGTCACTTGGGAAAGTTCCCTGCAGATAATGCTATATGTCTAGGCTCCAGTGTCCTAGACAGTGAGCTGAAAGGAGAGGCCCCATTAGACAGCATCTCATTTGGTCCCCCCACTTTTCAGATGGAGAAACTTTGGCCCAGAGGGATGATTTGCTTACCTAGGTTCACTCAACATATTAGAGGCATCCCAGGATGAAAACCGCCATTCTCTTTTGTAATAAAAAGAATACCAGGCTTTGACTCAGAAGAACTGGTTTTAGTCTCTGTCTAAAAAGCTTTAAATTGGTCACCTGACATTGAGCAATTTGCTCAAATCCCTAATCCTTTGAGTCCTTATTTGTAACATGGAGTTAAAAATATCCATCACCCCAGGGTTGTGAAAAGCATCTGATGAGACCTCACGTGAAGTCTCCCCAAGTCCTCTCAGTGAAAATCTGTCTGGTCCTTTGCATGGGAAGTCCACATGCATGGGAAGCGACATGTCCCGGTGAAGCAAACTGTTCTTTTCAGAACCCAAAAACCTGCCTTAAATACTGTGCTGTGTAGCTTTGTAACAGTTTCTTTTTTCTGTCTTTTTAGGACAGCCCAGAAACTTGCAGGACCTGTGCCGAATTAAAATTCGACAGTGTATAGGCCTTCAAAACCTAAAGCTACTTGATGAACTACCAATTGCCAAGGTCATGAAAGACTACTTAAAACACAAATTTGATGATATCTGATGTACACAGAACTGTGAGCAAGATTAGGAGTTATATTCCAGATACTTAAAAGGCTTTTTGCCTTGCACAAAGTATATCCTATGCAATTTCTGATTTGCTGTGAAGTCAGAAAGCAGGTATACACTTTTAGGTTTTTCGTTTGTTTGTTTGGTTGGTTGGTTTTCATGGTAGGGGAGGGACTTTTTTATATATATAAACACACACACACCACATGCTTGAAGGTCTTAATTTGGTTTCTTGGTCCAGGTTTAAGAGGTCCAAGCTTTCTATACAATATTGAATTTACAAAAATTGTTTTTCCAAAATGACACAAGCAGGGCTGGAGTGGAGAATTTACCCTTTCCAAATTTATGGGTTCATGGGCGTGCACGACATTATAAACCAGCAGAGCACTTGTTAAGGTTTGAAGGCACAGTTTCACCCAGGGGGGTCCTGGGTTCTACTGGAAAATGCCCTAAGAGATTTTTAAAGTAACTCTGTCACCTCATTCATTTTTAATGAGTACAAATTGGCTGTTTCAGACCGTTCCTTTCCTAATTAATGTAGCTCTCGGATGACATAAATCCAGTACCTCTGCTTTCCTGTTGGTGTGCTCTTGTTTTTAACTTATTTTTTTAACAACTGTAGTACACTACCAGAGACATCGGGTCTCAACTTCTGTCTCTCGTTGAATCGTGCTTTTAAAATAATTAATGGGAAAGAAAATAACTTTATAAAGCCAGTGTATTCTGTTTTTAAAACAGTGCCTCCCGTGCAATACTCTTTCTGGTGTATTTTATCCATTATTTCACTCAGTGTTTCTCATTCCACAGCCGGCTTTGACATGCCCATGAGAATAGGAACCGCCACTTTCATTTTACTTGCAGGACCAGAGTATGTCAATTGCAGTTTTCATTGTAAGCTTTGTCTTTTACTTCACTTTAAGCAGAAAATTTCATATCCTGGTGGTAGAGTCGTCCCTAAAAATAGCCCAAAATATTGTTAAACCGTTTGGCTTTACTGGTTAAATAATTTGGGGTGGTTTAAGGTGGTTTTTTCCCCCCCTTTTCTTCCCAGTTTAAATTTTTTTTTTCTAAAGGGTACAATTTCTAATAGGTACACACTTGTAAGTCTGGTTAATTCCTGATATGCTAATTCAACATTTCCTATCTGTTTTAAAGTTATGCACAGTGAAGCTCTTCGGGATGGTTATTTTATTTTCTGGGTTGATTTGGCATATGTTTGCAGTGTAAACACAGTTATGATAAAGTGTCAGAAACAATAAGAAAGGTTCCAGAGACATTGGGGACCTGTGCTGATACCCTTGGAAATGTGTTCTGTGCTTTATCTGTCGTCATCTTAGTTTCAGAAGAACCTTTTCAAATATCCCAGTATTGTTCTTAGTGCTTTGGGCAATTTCAAAATATTTACACACTAGTAATAAATTTGTTATCAGAAGTTTACAAGATAAAGGGCTTCTCTTGTCTGAATTTTTAGTTTTGAGTCACAAGTATAAAACTATTTCACCTGGAAAGTATAAACTAAGAATTAAGAGTCTACTCTGGCTTTACCTTTTTTAAAGAGCCAGCAGTAAATATTTTCTCAAGCACAAAGTCTGTTCTCTTGGATTCAGAGTAGCTTTGGCATTGGTGTATATGATCTGCTTGTGCCTGGGCAGCACACAGGTTCCTGAAGAACATGCAGCTTCAGAAAAAGAATGACTTGGGGGGAATCGCTGATGGGGTACATTGACTGTTTTTGTAGGGAGCCAACAAGAGTGTGGCCAGTTTTGTTACCATTCCAAAACTAACTGAACCCCTGATGGATATGGATAGAAATGGGTGGTCTCCATCTCCAGAAAGTTATCTTCTGAGAGAGATTGCCTTGTGCAGCTGAGCTGTGTTCCCATTCTTTCAACCAGCACCCAAGTCAGAATTGAGACATACCTGCAGTGTCGGGAACATGGCATGGCCAGAAATGAATTGAGTGTTACTTCCCCCTCAAACCCTAGTCCCAGGGAGACAAGGAGCTGGGGAGGGCGCCCGGGACCCTGCACTCTGAGCAGTGATAGTAATGTTACCTTCACACAGGGCTTATTTCCCCAAACGTGTATTAATTTATTCAGGTAGATGAAAATGATTTTCTTTCCCCAACCATTCAGAGGTCTTCAAACCATGTTAGCCACTGAGTTTGAGTCAGGGAATTCCAAGTAAAAAGATCAGATTAAGGTAAATTCTTCATTCTGCATTGCTGCTGCGACTTCGGGGAAAAAAAAATTATGAGAGCTCTTCCTGGAATTGAAATTTCTATTTAATGAAGAAGTGTATAATTCCATTATTTATTGTTTGAGGTTTGATTTACCTGGAAACTTAAAAAGAATCTTTTATTTTTATTAGTAAAATCCCAATCACATATCCTCTTTAACCATAACTAAAATTTTAGTCTCAAAGGTGGTAACCGGTAGAAGAATACGGGGATGGACATGCAGGTCCACATTTGAATTTAATTGGCATTCACTGGTCACGGAATGAGTGGAGAGAGCAAGTATTTTCAGAAGATTGACCGATTGTTTTTTCCAGAATCTTCACTGAAATGTTCCAAACATTACTAGATTTGTCATGGGCCCTTCTATGTTCTTTTTGAAATTTATTGTTTAAGCCTATTACTAAACCTTTATAAAAATATATTTGGCAATTACACCAAAGAAACCAGCTCATAAAAGATTATGATCATTAATGAACTGCAAACCTCATCTTTTGAAAACAGAAGATTTTTTTGTGTGTAAATATTTGTGTTTATAAATGTACAGCAGAGTTAAGAGTGTTTTTTTAGATTATTTAATTCCCATATTTCTAAACTATTTACTACAGAATAATCCACGCTTGTTAGTTTGGAGGACTTGACTGTTTTGTTTTTTTTTAATTCATTATCCGTCATGCTTGGAACAGCATTTCCGCTAGAGAATTCAGTGTTCTGGCAGTAGCAAGAGTACACATCTGGAGCATGAGGAGTCTAGAGTGATTTGTCAGATGCACACCCTAAGAGACAAGAATGTATAGTTTCATTACCAGAGTGGACCATACACAAATGGAGATTCTAACTTTTCCTGCAGAATTGCCATTAGCCCAGAATGTGATTGGGATGAGGCCCTTTGCCCACAAATTTAGCTTTCATGTAACTCCTAGTGTGTTATATCATAATGTATTTTGTTCTTCCTTTGTAATGTAAGTTTTGCTTTGGGTCAATTTGAATTAAAAAAAAAAACTTAAATCTGGTTTAAAACCTATTGTGTTTTATTTCTAGTTTGCCTTAGGTTTTTAATATTTCAGGCTGTTCAGTGAAAAAAAGCGAAGCTCTATCTTTCATTCGTCGGCATTTTAGATCATTTGGGGATTTGTTGAGAGTATGATACAGAAAGCAGCACCATCTTGGATCAGATAAGGCAGGTCTTGCCCCCTCCCCGATTCATGGTTGTCGCTGCATTCCGCAGATACCACAACAAAAGACTATGGCATCCTCATCTCTAGTGTGTTGAGTGAGCACTGAGCGTTTTGGAGCTGATCGCAGCTCTGCCTCATGCCCACCACACCTTGGCCAAGCTCAGAGTTTGGGCTGCTATGTTTCTAAGCACAGAACAGTAGAGCGATGAATTGGAGGTAGTTTATTAGCCTGCAGGAGATAGAACCAAGACAACTCTGATTTCACACTTCCTTTAGGTTAGTGTAAACACAGCTTGATTCAGGAGAGACTTCACACTGCCGTGAATGATGGTGTACTAAGGAAAGGGGAGGCCAGACGATTGAGATTGAACACCCCATGCAGAAATATTCAACATTTTGCAACTAACTTTGTTACGGACTTATCCAGGGTTTGGCACAACCAAAGGCCAAGAATGGGACGTTTGAAATTATTCTTAACGATCAGCAGGGGAGTTCAGATGTGAAAAATAGCTGTGTTGCTTGGAAATCTTGAGGTTATTCCTTTCCAATATGATGTAAGTAGTGTATTGTTTTTTCAGCTGACAGATAATTTACAAAAAAAATGGCTGCCTAGCTATTTGATAAAACAGATTATCTCCTTGATTAAAAAAAAAAAAAAACAAACAAAAAAACTTCACATCCTCTGGAGCTGGGTTTCAGGGAAGAAAAAACATGGATTTGTATCATCTGCCTGTATTTATGTCACATAACATAACTGTGTTCTCTTAACGTCTTACAGATTTTGATACTAGTTTATACAGGCTTCAAGACCAGTAAGGATTTTAGATATCCACTGCTAGACACTGATCTGTAGGCCTGAGTTGCTATAGATTCTTAAGATTTAGAAGTCGCTTGTCTTGGTGTCTTAAGTCTTGGATAACCAAAACACAGTGTCAGGCTGGCATATGGCACTGCTGGACCTCATGACTTTTCTTGAATGCTGATGGTAAATAGTGTTCAGACATTCGTAATCTATATCTCACAGATCATATGCCTCTTTATGTTCCAGAAGAACTCTGATTTCTGAGTGACCATTAACATTCTGAATCCCATTTGAAAAGACTGAGGTGATTTGCAGAAGGTCCTATAACAAATTGTCGATGTGGGAATGGAACCCAAGCTCGTGCTGTTGGCCACTATGCTCTGTCTCGTCTTGAGGAACGCCACACTCCGTAGTGAGATGTTCTCTTTCATTCATTCACTGATGCCCAGTGTGCCTTGTGCTAGGTCTCCATTGTGTACCCCCAAACTAAGTGGTTTAGCAATTCTGAAGCCCCATTAGGAGTAAAGGATCAAATTCCAGGGGATGATTCTCTTCTGTTACAGATAAGACCTTAAAAAAATTCATATAACCATATTTGTGGTTATTATAAACATATTCTGAGTCTCAGTTGTGGCATCTTAAAAATCATACTTAGAACACTTTCTTATGTTTCCTTTTAATTAGGAAATTGTTTTACATTAGCTAAGAGTAACTTCTTTTACATTACACTAAGTAGTGACGAAGTGATTCACTTTTCTGTGAAATGGTTATTTTATGGATCAGAAAAGAGATGGTTTAATTTGGACAATGGGACTTAGTGGAAGTGGAGAGCCTCAGTCACATGATGAGTAGACTGACCCTTTGTGACTGATACAGAGGTAATCCAGCTGCAGATACTTCCTATTTTATCTGGCAAACAGAGTCATATTTTTCTTGCTGCTCAGGCTTGAGCTAATGTTGCTTTTCTTCCTCTGATAGTTTTGGGTCAGGTCACTGCTCAGTTTTCTTTTTCTTTTTCTTTTTACACACACACACACACACACACACACACACACACACACACACAAAAGAACAAACATTGGTAGGGCATGGGCTTACTGTCCGTGACCATTATGTATTTCTCTAGAGGTGTTGTAGGTTTTCTGTCTTAGTTCTGGCCACTTAACCCTTTAGTGAAGTATATCCATGTGCACAGAGTATGGTCTTGGCCTCACCGAGTTGCTTTGTGTGCTGGTTTTAGAGTTCCCAGGTTGCTTGTTTTCCCTGCCTTACCTGGGTGGAACAGTCACTGAATATCATTTAGGAAGAATGCTTAGTAAACTAGTCAGGGCTATATCCATCTACCATCTTGGGTACTGCCAGAGAGGAACAGATTGTATTTCCTCCTGGTTTATTACTGGTGCTTTTTTTAACGATTTTATTTATTTATTCATGAGAAACACACAGAAAGAGGCAGAGACATAGGCAGAGGGAGAAGCAGGCTCCCTCCAGGGAGCCCAATGCAGGACTCAGTCCCAGGACCCCGGGACAATGACCTGAGCCAAAGGCAGACGTTCACTCCCTGAGCCACCCAGGCATCCTTATTACTGATGTTCTTAAGAAATCATTTGCTATGAGTCTACTGTACAGCGAGCTCCTGGAGGACTGACCCCAGGTCTGACTTGCCTGAATCTCAGATAGTTCCTGGAAGCTTCTAAAAAGACCAGGGCCAAGGGGATGACAGAATTAGCATTTCTCAGCACCAAATCTCAGGTAAGTGGAGTCCTAATTCCTGCCAGTGTTGCCTTTTGCTGTTCCTTCCTCTTAACATCTGTCCCCATCCCTCTGCCTCCCACACCTGTCAGCACTGGGCAGTGGACTCATGATCAACCAGGCATGGCACTGTGATGGCAAGTTTCCAAAGAGAGATCTCCAGACTTGGGCTTCAGGGAATTTTGTCAATCAGGAGACAAAACGCCTGAGCTGGCACAGCGCGTTGAGCTGAGCCTATGCCTGAGCTGGCACAGCGCGTTGAGTTTCTGAAGGATTACAGTTCCTGTTGGGGCAGCAGAGACTCCATGCATGTCCAGTTCAGAACAGAACATTTGCACAGGGATCTCCAAGTCACTGTGTGTCTTTTTAGGCCACAGCCATGCTTGAGCAGAGCTCACCTCACTTCTTGGGGCAGGTAGGTGGAGAGCAAAGCCAGAGCCCCTAGCCCATCACCATGCCCACGCTCTTCTCTACTTTGCCCACGCTCTTCTCCACTTTGCCATGTCCAGCACAAATCGGATCACTTTATGTAGCAGGAAAACATGGCCCTTATATTCTTAACCTCTTCTGAGTGCCAACCTGTGGGCACTGTGTCTCACATGGTATTATACAATCAATATTTTTCAAATGGCTTAATCTTGTCCAAAACCTTCCTTTTACAGATGGGAAAGCCAGGCAATTGAGAATGGAAGCAATTTGGGAGCTGTGGCCATGTACCTAGTGACTGGCAGTGAGGCGCAGAAGCCAGGTATTCTCAACCCGTGTTCCCTGGCTCTCCCAGGCCTTGCTCTCTCCGCTCTTGCTGGTCCCAATGGTTACCCATGAACAGAAATGGACCCAGAGCAGTAAAGGGAAGAGCTACACTTTGGCAAGAGTTGGCAGTGGTTGGGATTTTCTACACCTACTTCCTAGATTTAAAGCCAATGCATCCTTACACTGCCTGCAATTGCCTACAGAACGTTTCCTGAGAGTTCCATTTTAGCCTTCACTGTGACTTTTTGAATAATCTGAACTGAAGAGAAACAGCTAAGGTTCTGGGGACGCCCTTAGGAAGTGCACAGCCACCCTGGTGAGGATGGCAATAGGAATTCTCGGGCCCACCCTGTTTCTGTTTTGCGCTGTGTTTACAAGACAGTTTCCATAACAGAGCCTGCATGGGGAAGCCCATGGTGGTCATACCCAGCTTTTTCTTTTTCCCCTTTCAAAAGCTTTCATATGGGCAGCTAAGAGAATGCTGTATCAGCATCTTTCTGTCACATTCTGTGATCCCTTACCTTCATAATAATACATTTACATTGAGAGTTAAGGAGGCCTGTCAAGGAGTAGAGGGAGGAATGTGGATATATCATCTTAAAAATAAGGTTGAGTTGAAATAAATATCTTTGTATCAGATAGCAGCTAATTGTGTACACTTTAAAATAGATGTTTCTTTAAAAAAATAATAAAATATATGTTTCTTATCTAGAGGCTTCTGAAGTTTTTATGTAAGATGCTGATAAATTTTCTTAGAGCTTTATAGCATTACCTTTAGCAATTAAAAAGCAAAACTTGCAGATTTAGATCACTGCTAACATAGAAGGTGTCATATTAGTTTACTCTAATTCATCAGCCCTGAGACTTATGCCTTATTCTAGAAAGTACTGACAACTCCAATACCATCCATAGAACATTTGGAGGTCCTGTGGTTAAAATCACAGTGGACATGTCAATTAAGCGGTCATTTCTCTTCCAACTTCCTGTCAATACCTTTTCGGGGTAGACCTGAAAGTCACCACCACCACCTCCCCACCCTTGGAGCCCGTAAAAGAATCAGGGACTGCCTTGCCTCAGCCACAGAAGCTGTGGGCCTGGGAGGCAGCAGGTTTGCCGCACCTGTTCACACTTGCCTTTACTCTTCAATCTGTCCTCAAGTGTATCTGTCCTGTAATGTGTAAGTGACAAATGTGTGTTCCCATCCACCGCCAAAGGAGTCTGTGTGTGTGTGTGTATGTGTTAGTATTAAAGCCTTAGATGACCAGGGATGAGATTTTGATCAAAGAACTGTGTTGGACAGGGAACTGGGAGGTAGGGCAGGCCTGTGGTGTCTCAGATCACTTGTGATTATGTATTGTGAGCAGGGCTTCCGTGGCAAGGGCCTGAGGATTTATAGTCACAGTCTCAGTACCTCTGAATGGGAATGAGAAACTAAAGCAAGGAGGCAGTGGAGGGGCTGGTGCTCAGGAGTGAGCATTAGCTGGGAATTCTGCAGTTAGGGGCGGGGGGCACAGGTGACCTGTCCTGCTGGACACCTGGCCTGAACCCAAGGCCGTAGATAGGGCTACCTCTTGGGATGGCTTCTCCAATACATTCCTGTTCTAGTCGTGAGGATGCCCTTCCCCACCCCCCCTCCCCCGCTCCCATCCCTTGGCCATGTCCATGTCCTTTGGAAAGTCTGAATTGGAAGGATTGTCCTCTAGTTCCTCTTCCTAAGGGGGAAACTAGTTTGTAAGTTTGTCTCTACTTGCCATGTCAGAAGCCTCTGGAAGGCAGGGATCTGGCCTTAGGTCTTGTGGCCCAACAACTACACCAATGCTTGCCTGTGGTCACGAGGCTTGTAGATGGCAAGTGAGGGAGTGGGTATAATAGCCCTTGAAGGCTCTGGTACCAGGTAAGAACAGGAAGGGAGTCAACATTCAACTTGCGTGCAGTCCATTCTGAGCTACCATTGATTGTCCCTCACTTCTCATCAGAACCCTGCGAGTTAGTACTTTGATCATTTTCACAGATGGAGAAGCTAAGCTTGGGTCTTTCCCCCTCTGGTTTGCCTATCAAGCTCTGCCTGGCCCTGGCCCACCCACCCCCCTGTCCTTTCATGCCTCCTCATTGGGGATGCTTGCCAGGCCTCCAAAAGGGGCTTATCCCCCACTTTCCTGGGCTCCCCCACACATCTTTATGCCTCTAATCATATGTATCACCCGCTGTCTTGTTCTTTGTGTGTGCCAGTCTTGTACAACCTATAACATCCCTCTAAGTGTGCAAAATATTGCCTGGGTGCGCATGTGACTTTTGCAGGGAAGAGGGTCTGGGGTGCTGTCAAATTGTCCAAACTCCCCTAGAGTCAAGAAGCAACATGTTGACTAACCCCATGGTAGTTCCTGAGCATGCCTCCCTGCCAGCCCAGTACCAAGGGCAGCTCCCCGGCCGCCTCTGGGGCTCTGCCCATGTACCCATGTACAATGCTGCCTAAGTCCACATGCGCCCCACTGAGCCAGGTGATAGCACACATCTCCTCCTGCCTTCTGGGCCCAGAGTCTCCACCTGGCCCTGCCTGGGCTGGGGTCTGAGTCGGCTGCCCTGGTCTCCCTTTCTCCCCTTTCTTTTCATTTCCTTACTTAACTATTACCACATGGGTCCTGAAACTCTGTCAATGACAAGGTCTTAGGGAGCAGAGAGTTTTCAAGTGAGAAGGGACCCAGGGTATCCTGCATTGCAGTTTGGGGAGAAGAGAGGACATCCCCACTAGAAGAGGCTGGAGGGCCTGCCCGTGACCTCACAACAGATGATGATGCCAGCCAGGTGCCAGGCCCTTCATGCTGGCCGTCTCCTGTGCTTTCTTCCTCCACCCGACATCTGCAGGCTCCCGTTACTCCGAAACTCAGAGCCGCAAGGGGAACATCAGCAGTGCTGACTATCCTGGATGATGAGCCATGATGTTACTGCCCCGAAGAGGCTCCCTTGCCCTGCAAGGCCCCTGGATGGCCACTGTGGCCAGAGCAGGCCCTGCTGCGTGCGGCCTATGACGAGCAGGGTGAGGGTGCTGGCCCCTTGGATCACAGCCTTCAGTTGCTTGCCTCATCCTTGAGCCAGACTGGCTCCTCAAGGTATGTAACCCCATGTTGCATCCACTTCTGGGCATCTTTGTGCCTTAAGATAAAAGGGCTAGTATATAGGCTCCAGTGCAGAACATCTAAACCCTATATTATGCGAGGATCCTGGCGATCCCTTTGAGAATTCTGTAGAAGCACTTACTCACCAAGCCTATAATTAAGTAACTGTCTAGCTTCATGGAAATGCTTGATGTTTAGGAACTTATTAGAGAGGTTAAAAAAAAGAAAAAAGAAAAAGAAAAGAACAACCTGACCTGAGATTAACTGATACTATTACTTCCTTCCCCATTTAATAATTTTTAAAACTAAAAAGTGCTTTAATCAACCTTGTGTTCTAGTGCATAATAATAAAATGCCTGCTTAGTAGCTCATCTTCTCACGATACCTAAGTTGAGGTATTTCTCCAGCCGGACCGGACCCCTGAAAACAATATGAAACAGCTCCTTCCTGAGAGGAGTCCCTTGGTATTCCTACCAAAGGAACCCAGTTGAGTTCTACATGGGAGATCCCTTATATAGGGTTCACAAACTCCAACCCCATGGTCTTTACTGAGCATGTTCACAAAGTCCTCAGAACGTTTAGAAATGATCCAGTTTAGAGGACTGCTTGCTCATTTAATACATATCTATGGGGAAAAAGAAGCAGGGCTGCTGTGGGGAAGCCAGGAGGTGTGGAAATCAGGTAGAGCTGTGCCTGGCCAAGGACTTCCATGTTCTAAATTCAAACTATACACTGTTTCCGGAGTGTGGAATTATGGTACTCCACTGTATACCTTAGTCCAACTGGGTCTCAAACTTGAGTGAGAATCAGAATCCTCCAGAGGGCTTATTAAAATATTGCCAAGCCCCACTCCCAGAGTATCTGACACAGCAGGTCTGGGGTGGAGCCCAAGCATCTTCATTTCCAGCAAGTGATGCCAATGCTGCTGGTCAAGAGACACACTGAGATCCCCTTCAGACGGGTATCCAGGCTTGAAAGAGTGAAGAGAAAAATCCCAACAGTTACCATGAGATGTTACAGAAACCACTTACCTACTTGTCTAGGAGTTGTGAAGACAGTATTCTAGTGAGTCTCAGAAACCATGTGTGCAAGTCACCTTATTTTATGAGCCAGCCTGAATGGTTCTGTGTGCTGCCCTAACAAAGAATACAGATCCCTCACCCCCACCCCCGCCGCATTATGAGTTGACTCGACGTCTGGGCCTGTATGTCTCCAATTATCTCTTGCAACTACTTAATTTAAGTTGGGCACAGACAAAACCAGTAGCCTGTAGTTCTGTGATCCTCCTGTCACTGTTGTTCAATCTAGTTCAGCAGCCTATAAATAATATGTCTGCCAAACATTGATAATGGCAGTTCTAGCCTGCTCTGGGGACACAGTGACTCCAGCATGTGCCTTGGCACTATCCACCATATATAAACCTTGGTACTACCCACGAGGTAGCCTGCCAGTGACATGTCCCGAAGATGGAAAGAAGCATTGGCAGGGTTGCCCCAAGTGCTGATGGCAGATGCCAGGTCTGGTGGGCTGCAGCTTAAGATCCCCGGTGGGAGCCCAAGCCAACCATAGCACCCACAAATCCTTTCCTAGCCCTGGGAGGCAATATGAGTTTCTTGGGGACTAAGCTGGTGGTACCTGCTTTTCGAAACAAAACAAAACAAAACAAAAGTCATCAGATTATTAACACAGAGATGAGTGTAGCTTTGTATGATATACTGCTGGTCAAGGAGCCACCCCGAGAGCCACCAAAATGGAGTCATCTCTGTCTGGCATTTACCTACTAAAACGAAGAATACGTGTTGATCCTTCCCCACCATGTTTCTGGAACAGTTTAGTTGAATTTATAATATTACACAAAAAAACTGCACATATGTAATGTGTACAACCTGATAGATTTGATTGTTCCCATCAGAAGGTAGAAAAACAGACAACTTGTAGGAAAGGCAGTATCCAAAGTTGGTCCTCATGGTACCATAAGCTGCTACACACAACCCAAGACTTGGCAAGTCTTAAGGAACAGATGGCCTTGGGGGTGGTGAGGGCGCAGGTTGGGACACATGTGGCAAGCATAATAGTGGTGTTCTGAGGGAACTTCTGGAGGGAGGCTCAGCCCACCCCTTGCTTCAAAGTCTGGTGACAGTGGGTCCTGGGATAGAGTCTGCAGGCCTCTTGCCCTGTCCATCAGCTACATAGCCCCCTTGTGGCAATGGTACAGCCTGTGTAAATGTAAGGTAGAGGGGGGCTGGAAGTCCTTCATCAGGCAGAGAACTAAAGGATATTTAATAAAATATTCAGGGTCTTCAAACCCTTGGAAGGATTGCAGCAATACGCTTCTCCAGCCCCTGTATCTCCCAAGTATTTTTCTAAAGGAAAGTGCCACTGAATCCCTTGCCTACTGGCCCAGGAACACAGACAGTCCTGTCCTGCTATTATATCAGTTTTATGTGTCTGGTTTGGGTTGGAGAACCAAGTGAACAGGACAAAATTTAGACATGCAAAATTCAGAGTTGTGAGTGCATGAGTCTCGAGTCTTTGTGCTAGTATTTTCCCCAAAAAACAAAATAAAAATTATCTTCTTGCCAGCTGGGTCATCAGTCCTTTGTGGGCTGGCTCTTGTTTTTCCTCAGTTCTTGGATTCCGACACGGAGCTTGGCACACTGCAAACATGCACTCGCATTTTCATCCATCGAGTTGAGGAAACACTCCTATGGACCATCAGTTAGTGTGATTAACATGGAGAGGTTTCTTTCTTTCACACAGTTGTACCCAGTGCCTCTTCCAGGCGGTGCACTGCAGTCAGCCCTCCAGTAAGAGTCTGAGAGAAATGGGATCGTGGCCCACCTTCCAAAACTTTAGGCCCTTGGAGAGAAGAGGCGGTGAACAAAAATCACTAACACGGTGGAAAACAGGAAGGATCCAGAAGAACGACAGACAGATAAAGGGCTGCTGCAGAACCCCCATTAATTTTGGCTCCCAAGATCCAGCTCCCCATTCTTTCTGATCAGCTTGTTAGAGACAGAAGGATCCATGACTTGGGGTTCACGTGGCCTGGGTGTATCTGGCTTCGCAGGTAACCGACAGTGTGACTTCGGACAAGTCATTTGCCACGGATTAGAGGAGATGAGCTAAGGACTCCCCGACCTGCCATACTGTATGATCATGGGTACCCAGGGCAGCGGACAAGCTGTGAGCCCCAGCCGGGCTGTTTGTTTAATAGAGTCCCCTCCCCACCCACCCGTCCTATTACCGCAGCTTATTAGAGGGGGTTTATGAAAAGACTGGAATCCATGCTCCGGGGTCCATACTGCTCTGGCGGAGGGTTTAGCACCATAAAACTCACTTTGTAAAAGTGCAGCAGCTGTGATAAATAAGCTTAAGCCTCAGTAATCACTTTTTCACTTTTACCAATTACGCTAGGCTGCTTTGTGACAGAAGTTAATGCCAAGTAAGAATTTTAAAGAAGCCTCATTTTCCTTGTCTAATTAAATTAAGTACTTGAAAGGTGATTCACGTGTTGATTCCCCCCCCCCTCGCATTAGTCAACTGAAAATTACAGGGTCTTTTAGAAGTTGGGGCCACGTGACCCGCCTGCTCAGCCTCTAAGGGTCAGGGAGCCCTCACCCCTGGACGCTCTCCTGCTGGCCTCCCACCTAACCCATGTTTTGTGTGTGGCTGCCCATGGGCCAACACTACCCAGGAGAATTTAGGGAGGGCATGCTTGTTTGTTCCCTAATCCTTGCACAAAGATCTGCACGATGCGCCTTTGTTCCTAAGGTTTGGATATTCCCAACGTGCAGCAGGTCTCTCCAGAGTGAGAAGCAAGGACAACTTCCTGTTTTCCTTGTTCTTCTTTTCCTTGTAAACCAGCGATGGAATTCACCTGGATTGAGAGCTCACCTGGGGTCAGCATTACTGAACTTCCTCTGAGGTGACATCTTGGATTGTTTTTTTTTTTTTTTTTTTTTTTTTTTTTTTAATTTATGATAGTCACAGAGAGAGAGAGAGAGAGAGAGGCAGAGGGAGAAGCAGGCTCCATGCACCGGGAGCCTGACGTGGGATCCGATCCCGGGTCTCCAGGATCGCGCCCTGGGCTAAAGGCAGGCACTAAACCGCTGCGCCACCCAGGGATCCCCATCTTGGATTGTTTAAATGCCAGTAGCTCCTGACTTCCATTTCAGCAATGCCACCACCGGGATGCTGTCCTTTGAAACTCAAGATACTTTTTCTTCTTTATGTTCTGCTCTTACTCATTCTGCCTCTTGTTTCTGCTGTAGCACACAGGTGTATTAGAAACTGTAACATATTTTATGCCTGTATTTCCTTGGGTATGGAGAGGCCCTGGGAAGCATCAGGGAGCTGGCTGATGGCCATGAGTGTGAGTGAATGAGATTCCACAAACATTAGAAGGATCATCACCTGTAAAGTGACTGTGTCTGATGTAGGTTTTGTGATTGGATCAAATTATTCACCAATGTTCATGCCTCATCCCCGGTCACCCCTCTGATATGCAGAATCATTGTGTGCATTCTTTGAAGAGTCTTTGTTTTTTTAAAATGAGTACATTCTCTTAAATACAAACAGTAAACCAACATATTAAGTAAAAAGTGAAAGTCCCTTCCCTTCTCTTTCCCTCTCAGTGTGGATCGTGTAGTGTGGATTCCTCCAAGTTTTTGTGCATCTCTGAGTGCATTTAGTTTTACAGAGTAGCCTCTCTGCAGCTTCCTTCTCTCTATAAGTAGTGACCCTTTCATGTTGCCATGGGTAGCTATGCCTAATTCTTGTTAATGGCTAAATAAATTCCACATTCTTTTTTTTTTCTTGCAACCAGTGTATTTCAGGCAACATCACATACAAAGTAGTTCTCTAGGAGTTGGGGAGATGGCAGGAACTAATTCTTTTATGTTGTCTCTTTCTTACTCATTTCTTTCTTGACTCTGAAGGATCCCACCTGCTTCCCAACCACTATATCCTCAAAGCTTTTATTTTCTCAGGCTGAAATTTGCTTGACATGTATTTGTTTATTGTCTGTCTACATTAAAATATAAACTTCGTGAGATTGATGACATTGCCTGTCTGTTCGCTGATAGATCCCAGCACAAAGACAGTATTTGGCATAGACCAGTAGTTCAAAAACTACAGATTCTGTGCATAGCTGGATGGACAGATGGATGGATGATTCTTATATTTACCATGGATAAAGGGAAGTAGATCTGTTCATTGATGACCTTGATTGGTTTTCTTTAAGCTTCCAACTCATTGTACCTTTATACAAGTATGTATTAACCCATTCTTCTGTTAAAGTATTGACTACTTCCCTGCAGATGGTAAAAACAGGCATTCTTCTGGCCCTGTAATATCCTCCTTCTCAACCTTGAAGACCTCACCCAGATCCAGCAGCTCCAGGCCTGGCTACCTGGCCAGCAGGGCCTCTCCAGCATCTGGCTCTTTTGCCAGGACCAGTGTCCATTCTGATTGGTCAGCAGAGTTATAAATTGCTTGGTGTTTTGAATATCACTCCGACTTTCATGGACATTCTACTCTTCTGGTTCACTTGTTCAAGGGAATCACTCAGCTATAACCTTTAAAAACACAGATCAGGGATGCATGGGTGGCTCAGTAGTTGAGCATCTGCCTTCGGCTCAGGTCATGATCCCAGGGTCCTGGGATCAAGTCCCGCATCAGGCTCCCCGCAGGGAGTCTGCTTCTCCCTCTGCCTATGTCTCTGCCTCTCTCTGTGTGTGTCTCTGATGAATAAATAAATAAATCTTTAAAAAATATAAAATAAAATAAAAACACAGATCAGATAGATCACTTCCCTGCTCAAAACCCATTGATTGCTTCCAACACAACTCTGAGGTGTTTACCATGGCTTCCCAACCTTCTCTGACCCATATCACTTCACTGGAGCTGCTCTGATCTCGTGTTCCCTGATACACAGAGCACACTCCTGCCCTAGAACCTTTCTTTGCACTTACTGTTTCTCTGCCAGGAATACACCTCCCCCTAGAACACAGGGCAGTTTGTTCAGTCATTCCAGGCCTGGCTGAAGGACACCTTCTCAGAGAGTCGCCCCCCAGTCCCTTGGCCAAAAGGTCAGGCTCCTCGCTCACAATCCCCTTTTTATGCCTCACGTTTTTCTTCATAGCACTTGACCTACGAATATGCTTAGAATGTAGCAGACCCTTAAGTAAATATATACCAGATATTTGTATATATCATATCTGTGCGTACTATACTATATACCGAGAATATAGCAAATATATTCTCAATAAATTATATATAAATATATAATATGCAATACCATATTTATATATAAGTATATAATATGTAATTTTATATATGTAAGTATAGAATGTCATACTATATATAAAATATATAATATGTAATACTGTATATAAATTATATGTGGTAAATATATATACACATATATACTTATAAATATGTGAAATGTTTTTATATATATTAAATACACATACTATATACCTGAAATACAGCAGACCCTCAATAAATTATATGTAAAGATAAAATATGTAATACTGTACTTACATATCTAAATACATAATATGTAATACTATATTTGCATATAAATATATAATATGTAATGCTATATTTATATATATAAATTATATATGATAAATATATGTACATTTATATATATATAAATACATCAAATACATTTTTACAGATAGCAAATACACACACATGCTATATACCTGGAATATAGCATACTGTCAAAGTGTGTATATATATATATATATATATATACACACGCACACACACACACACACATTATACAGCATACATATTTACACACGCAAAGATATCTATATCTGATGTGGGACTCCTTCCCAGAACTCTGGGATCACTACCTGAGCCAAAGGCAGATACTCAACCTGAGCCACACAGGTGCCCCTATGTATATATTTTTCTATGTATATTTCTTTATTCATATATACACTCCATATAGCTGGACAAATATGTAGATAAATGGAAACATCACTTAATGAGTATAATTATTTTGCTTCAGTGACCAGAGGACCAGAGACTCCACGATGAGAGCATTTTCTTACTGTTCCCAGACATTGGAAAATATTTTATATTATTTGATATTTGAGCTGTCATCATCAGTCTGTGCATTGCCCACTCCCATTTAATTTATTCATTTATTAATAGTATGTTACAGTCATCAAGCCTCCATGCAACCCAAGAACTGGAGTACCAACATGACCTTGGTGGCATCTGTGCTCCTCTGTCCCCGTAAGAAGTTGCCACGAGCCTGCACTGGGATTTTGCTCCTGTTTCCTTGCCTTGTTGGTGGGAGTTTTATTGTGCATACATACATGCCTGCAATAGTCTTCCCCTGTGCTTTTCAGAAGACAAGGAGTGGAATGCATGACTTCCAATTACAGTGAATTTTTCCCCGGCTGGAAAAAAATTTTTTTTCTAGTTTTTTTTTTTTTTTTTTTTTTAATTTATTTGTGATAGTCACAGAGAGAGAGAGAGAGAATGAGGCAGAGGGAGAAGCAGGCTCCATGCACCGAGAGCCCGACGTGGGATTCGATCCCGGGTCTCCAGGATCGCGCCCTGGGCCAAAGGCAGGCGCCAAACCGCTGCGCCACCCAGGGATCCCTTCTAGTTTTTAAAATAGTTCTCCTTTCATTTATTTTTATTTTCTCCACCTTCTCTTTATTTTTCTTTTGCTTGCTTTTTTTCTTCCCCAAGTCTTTAAATATGAAATTTTCAAACAGAAAAGTTGAGAAAGTATATAATGAATACCTCCATAGTAGATCCAAAACTTGTGAAGATTAGAGCATCATTGCTTTGTCTCTATGTGGACATATATTCATGTCTTTTCACTCCATTTAAGTTGTAGACATCATGACACTTCACCCCTAAATACTTCACCCTGTATCCAAAAATAAAGACATTCTTCAAGATAAACATGCTGCCAGTATCATTCCTCAGAAAACAATGGTTATTCCATAATCTAATGTAATATCCAGTCCATATTCAGATTTCCCCAATTGCCACAAGAACGTCCATTGTAACTCCTTCAGTATTGTTTTTTAATCAGGATCTAATCTAGGTTTACACATAGCATTTGGTCATGTCCCTGCAGTCTCTTTTCGTCTAGAACAGTACCCCTTACCTTATTATTTATTTATTTTTGATCTTATGACATTGAAGAGTCTATAGAGTTGCTGAGGAGAATGTCCTATAATCTCGATTTGCGTGACTGTTTATTCCCAGTGTCATTTAGATTGCTCATCTACTTTTGGAATTTCCTGTAAGCTGAAAGCTAGCCTGGCAGCGAGGTTAGATTCAGGGTAAACATTCTTGGGAAATGTGTTGCATCGATGATGCTGTGTACTAGCATACATTTAGAAAGTTTCATCTCTGAAGGCGGCTGAAAGTAGACAGTTCCCAGGCTTTGCAGAAAGACTGCTAATCTACTTGAGCATTAAACAGGCAAGAATCATTTCTACCCTCGGAAAGCCTTAATGAGGAAAACATCTGGCCACTCGGCAGAGTCTGGGAAATGCTGGAGGCCCTTCCAGGAACTAGCCAGTATTTGGTGATACAGGAGATTCTAACCAACTTGTATTTCTTTGCCTGTATGTTTCTATCAGTTGAAGTGAGATGAGGCTACCTGCCCACCCGATGGAAGGCAAGGCCTGGCCAGCCCTGTTTGTCTTCATTCACAGGAAGGATTTTGTTCTTTGTGTCATGACAACATGGTGGTTCTTTCTTTTTTTGCCCCTTGCTGTCTCTAATCCCATATTTCATCTCTCAAGCCAACAGCTGAATAACACAGTAAATGGATGGCCCAAGTTGGTTGGTTGGTCCCACGGAGTTGGAACTAAGGAAACTTTCTTGAAAATTCCCTTGCTTAGGTTTTTAAATCCTGTGACTCAGACTTGTTTGCATTTAGACACACATGCACACCTTCTCAGAAATGTGGGTGGGAAAGGGGAGGATGAAGGATCATTATGTGTCTATGCTTCCACCTCACCTAAGTAGCCATTTCTAGATGCCATTTTTAAATGATTTTCTTCCTTTTCTCATGTATTAAAGAAAATTGACATTCCTGACACTGAGAATTATTGGGGTCTACTAAAGAAAGAGCATGAGGATGTATACTATCCCACCTCCTTGTGAGGGTGCAGAGGTCCCTGAGTCGGAAGAAGGAGGCTCAGGGCTGGCATCTGCTTTGCCTGAGCTCTCAAAGTATGGCCTTTCCCTCAGAAAGGCCTTTGGAAGCTGTCAATGGCCTGAAAGCTATGGCTACTGAAAGCTGTTTGCGATGCTAGTGCATAGATACATGCATGTGTGTCTTTGTATCCTCTTTATTTCACTTAACCCTTCATCTGACTCTATCAGGTAGGTACTTTAGTACCACAGGGTAAAGATGAAGAAACTGAGGCATGGAGACACTAAATGACTTACCCAAAGTCACATGGTGAGGAAGTGGTGGAGGTGGGTTGGTGGCCTCCATCTGTCCATCTTAGACACTCTGAGAGTCTCCTCTCTGGACCAAATAGCACTGTGTTTGACCCAACTGAGCCCTTGGCCAGCGTTACCGTGGTACTTTGAAACTGTTCACACAGAGCCCAGGTGATACACCTGAAAGGACAGGCCACTGTGGGTTTGGTTTTGATGGAAGCCATCTTGGCTCATTTCACTGTGAGTCATTTTCTCCACTCAGACCAGGGGCACTAAAGCTTCCAGTGGGCTCTTTGGTATTGTTGACGATGCAGGGGTGTTGGGTTTCTTGTCAGCCTGTCCAGCTAAGGGCAGGAATAGTTGGGAGAGCCCTGCTTCCAAACCTAAACCAAATAGCACCACCCAACCAAAAATCCATGGCCTTCTGGCTCTAGAAACTTCACAGTGCATAAAAGCAGCATTTCAGTTTTCTAGAAATGTCCTTCCCACACCTCCAAAGAAAACTAGTTGTTGGTTTTATTAGAACGATCCTAGTTGTGCCACTGTGGTAGATTGAATCACAACGCAAGACTGAGATGTGCTCAAGCACTAGTAGGCAGTGACACATGATAAGGAGCCGGTCCAGAGATCTGAAAGCTCTGGTCTATTGCACAGCTGCCCCCTCATGCCCCCCACCCACCCCCACAAGTCAGGAGGATCACATATGCATGCTGGCTCACTCCAGCGGGGCTTCAAGGCTTCTGTCAAAGAAGAGATGGCCGAGTCTCAGGGTGCCACAAGGATTTGCTTGGCCTTTCCACTGGGTAGGCCCAGCCCCAGTATTAGCATGTGTGTTTGGAAAGCAAGAGAAAGCATGGCTGCTTCCCTGCCTAGGTAAAGTGAGTCCTGATGAGGCAGGCTTTGGGGGATGGAACCACACAGGTGGTGAAACATTTTCTGAACTCTAAATCAAGACTTATGGTTCCTTAATGGGTTTTTACACTGTGTGAGAGTCCAGGAAGCAGCTTGGGAAAGAATTTTTCTAGCTGAAATTTGAATTTCTGGAACATTTAGGCAGCTTTTGAGCTCTGGGGTTTAGAATGTTTGGAATTGTGACCTTTCTGAAGAATCTGGGATGTTGGTCACCGTATGAGTTTGCTAGAGCTGTCATAACAAAGTACCACAAAGTAGGTGGCAAAAATGACTGAAGATATTGTCTCACTCTCCTGGAGGCTGGAAGTCTGGGATCAAAGTGTCAGCACAGTTGGTTCCTTCTGACACCTGTAGGGGAACATCTGTTCCAGGCCTTTCTCTCAGCTTCTGGTGGTTTGCTGGCAATCTTTGGCTTTCCTTATCTTGGTGAAGCATCACTCTGATCTCTTCCTTCATCTACACCTGCCATTCTCCCTGTATGTGTGTCCTTGTGCATCCAAATATCCCTGTCGTTTAAGGACACCAGTTGAATTAGGGCACATCCTAATGACCTCATCCTGACTTGGTTAAATCTGCAAAGACCCTGTTTCCTAATAAGGTCACCTTCTGGGGTCCTGGGGGTTAAGGCCTTCAGTGTGATTTAGGGTTAGCGTGGGGCACAGTTCAGCCCATTGTAGTGATCATATTCTGTCACCTGTCTGTGGCCTCCCTGCATAGTCAAGCTTCACGGTGTCTTTGGACACTGGATTTAGGTGGAAAGGTGAGGGCTCACCTTGCCAAGTTTGCTCATCAAAGTCGGAGGCCGTGAGAAAGTACTAGCTGTGGACCTTAGCTGCGGCTTCAAGTTAGGAGAAGTAAGCTACTGCACAGGGAACGTGAGCTCTGCTGTTAAAAAGGAGGGGGTGCTCCCTAGCTACCTAGCTCATCACCTCCAGGAAAGAGCAGGAAGGCAGGAGGGAAGGTTCGAGGGGCAGCCGTCGTCTTTCGCCCACCCCAGCCAAGTGAAGGAGTTGGGTACTGGATATTCCTCCTGGAGTCCAGGGTGCCCAGGTGAAGGGACCTGCATCTGTCTGCTCAGTTGTCTCTTTGCTGAGCCATAGGACCACCAGCCCACATGGCACAATATGGTGTTGGGGGAACACCGGACCCAGATCTCAGAGTCTATGCTCACCTGAGATTCATATGCGGACTTAAAGGCTTGTGGACACCACCCCTATCCCATTCTGAGTCCTTGAATGGGATAGAAGCAGAGCAAACCAGAGTGTGGTCCTGACATGTTCCTGATTGTTGCCCTGGCCCCAGCCTCAGGTGCCAGAGAAGGGGGACAGATGGAGGGGGGTGGGGATGAAGGGAAAACAGCTCCTGGTCTCTCCACCTCCAAGGGAAGAAGCATTGGTTGGGCTGGGCCCAGGCGAGCCAGACAGGAGGAGGCTGATATTTTAGCCTGGACCTCAACCGTTTTAGTATCTGGAGGGCTCCAGAAAGTGATGAGCTCTGCCACGGGGCAGTTCCCAGCACACAGTTGGGGGCAGAGATGGAAAGAAGGAACAGTCTCATGATCTGACCCCCTCACCCAGGGACCCCTCTTGAATCCAGAAGTGCTGTGCAGCCAGGAAGTGAATCCTGTGGAAGGGCCCAGAGCAGACTGTCCCAAAATGTGCCACAGTGGCATATTGATTCTTTTGAATTGAAGCTACTTGGAAAACACCCGGCTGGAGGACACTCAGACCGTCCTCTGTCCCCCTGAAAGCAGGCAAGAAATCCCCCATATAAAAAGTGCTTCTTGTTCTATGAAGTAAAAAGACATCCTTATGGCCAGACACAGTGACTTTAAAACCTGGAAAGCTGGAGCAACCAACCTTGTTTTCCTTTTATTTCTAATCTACCACCTCAGCCCAAATTCCGCTTAGAATTCCTTATTAATTAAAGCTCCCAAACATCCGTTTTCTTTATCCCGCCAATTCTGCACAAACGTATTGTCTCTTTGTCTAAAATGTGTAAAAATTGCCTGCACTGGTTCTTTCTTTGAGTCTCAATTTTATTATTGCGCCTCCGTATACACATAATAAAACTTTGGGGTTTTTTCTCCTGTTAATCTGTCTCACGTCAATTTAATTCCTAAACCTGCAAGGAAGAAGGAAGCCTCTTTGTCCCCTGCGCATGCATGCCAGTTTTCCCGGGGAAGGGAGTTAAAGAAAGTTGATTCACTTCGTGGTTAAAGCCTCAAGGGTGCTGTGCCCCTTGGGAAGCTCTGTGGCTTTGCAGAATTAGATGCCCCCGTATTCCACTCCCAACCATACACATCTGTGCTGTGTGGCCTCAGGTAGCCCCCCTTGATCCCCAGGACTCAGTTTCCACATCTGGACAGTGGTCACAGGTTGCCGTGAGGACAACTAAGATGCTGTGTGTCAACAGGCACTGTCAAACGACAGCCAGCAAGCAGAGCAAACCACAACCAGCCAAATGCCCAAGCTTGCTTTGCCATAGTCATTTCTCACCCTGCAAAAACTGTACCATTAAGTGTGAGTGCAAAGGCACTCCCTAAAATATCTGTCTCCAATTCTCGTAACCACCCAGATATGCCTCAATTTTGTTTTTCTTTTTAAGAGGAATTACCCAATAGAGGTTAGAGTTTGTTTATTAGTGGTTCATTGTGCACATCAGCAAAAATGGGAGACCACTGGAGACAGCAGTATTTAAAAACAAAAAAGCACAAGTGCCCTCTTTTTTTAAAGTAAACCACGCAGTTGCTATGGCATGATCTGTGGGGCCCTTGGATTACTGAATATTTTAGAGTCTAAGGCTCCAGATTGTAAGCGATCATGAGATGCGCCATTGATTTAATGACTTTTAAGGGTGTGGGGAAAGCACCGTCACCTTCAAAGTACACATCCATTGTAAGAGCCATCATGTTCAGAGACATTAAAATCTGGGTAAAATGCCAACAGGGAAATATGGTGTGTGCATGCTTAGTATCCAGGGTGCTTGGGTTGCTTTGAACTGACATTATTTTCACTTCATGCAATGGACCGAATTTCCTCTTCTCATATTTCTAATATGTACATTTTTTTTCATATTTTAACATTTCTGAATGGATTGTGGTTTAAAGCTGATAGCATCTTAGAATCTATGGTAACCAGAGCTGACCCACCTGGCACTGACATGCCAAATTTGTGTCCTGATATTGCCCCTGGGGTGAAGTTCAAATTCAGTGTTGGCCTGTGCTTAGCCTCCTCTCCATGTGGCTGCAGCACGGGGTGGCCTGGGCGTCCACCCCACTTCAGACCCTCTGTCCCCATCCAATGCTGGACATTCTACAAGCCTCAAAGAAACCCCTCAGCCCACCTAAAGCGTCCTCTGACCCCTAGATGCAGTGGGGTCTCTTTATCCCTGCTTACAGGACTCTACCACCCTCACACTGCACTTCATGGTCACAGGCCCTATCTGTCTTGTTCATCCAGCACCTGGTGTTCAACACAAAGTTCTGTTAAAAAAGAAAGAAAGAAAGAAAAAGAAAAAAGAAACCAATGAAATTCAACCAAGTACATTGGAAGATCTAACTGGCTTTATTAACAGATTTATGGATCCGGCCCCATCCCCTCTAGCAACCAGGGAGATATTCCCAGGAGTTATGAGAAATGGAAGGCAAGGAGTTTTTAGCAAAAGATAAGAAAGGGTTGTTCTGGACCAGATCATTATCTTCTGGGAGAGAAGGCAGCAGCAAGATTTTTTTTTTTAATTTTATTTTTTTATCATGCATTTGACCTCATTATTGCTGATCGGGGAAACTTTTAACAGATTGACTGTTAAAAGGTCACATTCCTGGGATCAGTCAAAACTGTAATTAAATCTCCTTTGCTGTTGTAGAGTGGCAAATGGCTCCATTTGGGGCTTGCCCTTCCTTTTTTTTAGTAGTCCTTAAGAGAATGGATGAATAATGAGGATCCTGTTGCAACACTTGGTGAGTACGTGATGATTTAAATGTTGCAAAGGCAGCTGGCAGCACCATAATCCAGCCTCTGAAAGCCCTCGCACAACATCATCAGATTCCCGCGGCAGGGATAGAGATGCTGCCCAGAAGTGGGGGTGAGGATGGTGTCACGGGTACAAAGGATTGCACCCACTTCCCTTGCCACTACCGAGCCTTATAGAGTATGGGTGCCCACGGGATCCTCGTCCCCACCTTCCCCAAACCGCATGGCATGTCTTCTCAGAATGTCGCCTCTGGGTCAGTTGCATATGGAGAAATTTTAGGCAGGAGTCCAGACCTTGCATACAGAGGGACACTGAGAGCTGTCCAGGGTGGAAGTTCCTACCCCTGGCTGGAGGCATTTTCCAGTTCAGTGTCTCGCCTTCAAGGGTGGACACGAACCCCCAGGGAGAAGGAGCAGCCAGGAGCCTTGGGGAATCCCCCGGCAAGAGATCCGCTTGCTCAAGTTCAGTCCTTGCTCTTCCCCTGCTATTTGGTAAAGAAGCAGTTGGTGCTGTTGAATTAACCAGGGACCACCTGACAATCTTGCCTTTGTCAAACGACTCTGAAGTCAGATGACTTTGCAGCATCAACAAATCAAGAGCACTTTAAACCCTCCACAGCAACTTTTTTTTTATCGTCCGGGTGGTGGGGGGTAGGATATTGTGATGAAGGACTGAGTCTAGAAGCAATTGCCATTTCCAGACTAAGAATTGCATTAGCCTCAAACCTCAAATCTTATTTCTTTGCGTAATCTTTTACTGTGGATGCTATGAGAATCTAAATGTGGAAGTCACTTGGGGTGGGGCAGCGGGGCGGCCAGCTAGGCCAGCAGGGTCAGATTCCTGTGAACCTTGGTGTAGGTGACATATTACTAAGGGGTCCTGGGGGAGCAGGTCTCCTGGTCCCATTCCTGGCGGCTCTTTTTGTCCATGCTCTCCTCTTCCTTTCCCCCGATTAAAATACAACCTAATTTGGGGGATCTTTGCTGGGGTGTGGGCCACTTTGAGGTGTTGGGACTCCAGTGACAGTGCCTCTAACTGCAGAGAAGAAAGGATAGGAAGGGTTTCCCCTATCCACAGATAACACATGCTCATGACTTTGCCATGTGGATCCAAAAGAGAATCTAGGCTCATCATTCCAGAAAGGAAGCAGTCAGCCCCTGCCATCAGAAGTTAGCTTCTCCCTTTTATTTCTAGAAGCTGGCCTCAGGAGGTTCTCAGGGCCTGGCCGCAGAGGGGGTCCCCCACCTGTCAGTCTTTTGGGGGAAGAGCTGCTGCAGAGCAAAGCATCCATATAGAGCAAAAATGGAAGTCTTTAGGTCTCCTGTCACTCCTAGACCCCAACTCACCCTGTCAGGAAGGGAGGGGTGACGGCTATCTTGAGCTCCCCAAGTGCCCTGTACATAAAGAAAGGGTGACTCCACTTGTGGGTGCTTTCCCCAAACCCTGGGGCGCTTTATCAGCTTTCCCCAAACCCTGCTACCCTTGGCTGACATTCCACATTTGGTGGAGGGTAGAGGTCCAATATAATCGTACAGTATCTGATTCCATTTTCTTTTTTCTTCTTCTTCTTTTTAAAGATTTTATTTATTTATTCATGAGAGACACAGAGAGAAAGGCAGAAATATAGGCAGAGGGAGAAGCAGGCTCCCCGAGCGGAACTCGATGTGGGATTTTATCCCAGGACTCCAGGATCACATCCTGAGCAGAAGGCAGATGCTCAACCACGGAGCCACCCAGGCATCCCTCTGAGTCCATTTTCAATGAGGGGTTCTGAATCACTCTTCATTGGCACCAGGATCATCCGGTGGACTTTGGTTCCTTGGCTGTGTCTCCCTGACAGCTGACCCTTCTGGAAGAGTGGCCAGACTTACAGAAAGCAGCGTTCAGGCAGGAGGATTCCCACAAAGGCCACAGGCCTGAAAAGATGACAGATGACAAATAGGCATCGGTGCCTGGGCTCTGGTGGACACTCTTACTGAGTTCAGGGCATGCGGTGTCCTTCCTGGGGCACCCCAGCTGGGCTGTCCAGGTGCTCAAAGAGCTATAGGAGAGCCTGGAGGATAGGAGAGCCGGCACCTATCCAGGAAAAGAGCCAGTGTGTTCCTTCTTTGTCAGACAGTGGGTGGGAAAGTGGCTGTGGGGTTTCCAAAGCAGAGCCATGGACTCCATCCACATCAACAGACAATCGGTACTGATTCTGCATCTAAGATATGAGGTAGGCACAGGCTCTGGAGGGGCTTTTTTTTTAAGTTTTAAAATTTTAATTCCGATACCATTAACATACAGCGTTATCATAGTTTCAGGTATATGACGTAGTGATTCAACACTCAGTGCTCATCACAAATGCCCTCCTTAATCCCCATCACCTATTTGACCTAACCCCCCACCCACCTTCCTCCTGATAACCATCAGCCTGTTCTCTGTAGTTAAGGGTGTTTCTTGGTTTCTCTCTCTCTCTTTGCTCGTTTGTTTGTTTCTTAAATTCCATATATGAGTGAAATAATATGATATTTGTCTTTCCCTTATTGACTTACTTCACTTAGCATGATACCCTCTAGCTCCATCCATGCCATTGCAAATGGCAGGATGTCATTCTTTTCTACGGCTGAGTAATATTCCGTTGTAGATATCTACCACCTTTCCTTTATCCATTCATCTATCAATGGACATTTGGGCTGCTTCCATAATTTGGCTATTGCAGATAATGTTGCTTTAAACATAGGGGTGCATCTATACCTTTGAATTAGTGTTTTTGTGTTCTTCGGGCAAATACCCAGCAGTGCTGAAATTGCTATAGAAATACAAAATGGGAGGAAATTAAGATGGACACACTAATGCTTCAGCAAGTCTTGACTTTAGACTGAATAAACTTCTTCCTCATTCTTAAAGCCTCCCCTTTCCCTTCATTTGCTTGTCTGTATAATCCTTTGTCCCAGGAACCCAGTATCGAGGTAGATACTTAATAACAAGACTCAGATCCAGAGCCAGCACTAGTCATGAGACCCCCTTGAAGATATAAGAACATGGCTGGCAGCACATAGCAGATTCCTGTTGAAACTGCCCAGATCCTGTAATTTTCCTATAAAACTCCACAGCCTTGTACCCTGGGCAGGCTTGAAGTCATTAGCCTGCTGCAGCCTCCTTTGCCTAGCAAAGTAGGAAACTGTTTTTCTTCCTTATGACCAAACTCTCTTTGACCTACATATTTCAGCTCCGGAGCACAGAGGTTAGTTTTTGACTACACCGATCACTGGATGGTGGGGTAGTTTTATTTTTATTTTAAGATTGTATTTATTTATTCATGAGAGAGACAGAGAGGCAGAGACACAGGCAGAGAGAGAAGCAGCCTCCCTGCAGGGAGCCCAATGCGGGACTCGATCCAGGAACCCTGGGATCACGACCTGAGCGGAAGGCAGATGCTCAACCACTGAGCCACCCAGGCACCCTGAGTAGTTCTATTTTTAACTCTTTGAGGAATTTTCCTGCTCTTTTCCACAGGAGCTGCACCAATGTGCATTCCCACCAATAGCGAAGGAGGCTTCCTTCTTCATGGTGGGGCTGTTTTAAAGAGCCCTCTGGACCACTTCCTTCTTGTTACAGGTCGGCCTGAGTATGATGTGAAGGGGTCCCCTGGCCTATTGCTTAGCACCGACAGCCCCTTCTGAGGCTCCTGACGTGGTGTGGTAGTTTGATGAGGAGTCATAAAGGGCCTGGGATGGTCTTCCTGAGAAGGCACAGGCTGTTTGGACCACTGGCCCTGACAGCTCACTTCCCTGGAATGCTACATGGCTTGCTGAGCTCACTCCCAAGCAGGAAGGGTGCAGCCAGAAGTGACCTACCCTATCTGGCTTGGCTCTCTTGGGTTCTTAGGGATTTTCCCCTCTTTGCCTCCCTAGGTGATTTTCAGCCACGCAGTTAGTTTTATGTCTGAATTTCCTCCTCGGGAAAGAGGAATAAGGGTGGTAGAAGGCAGCTAATATTTTTGGAGCCCTCCCTCTGCTCCATGTGGGGGAGTTTATCCTGTGAAAGCCTCACGTTTGTCCGTGGGGTAGACCTCATTATGCCTTGTAGCAGGTGGAAGAACTCAAGTAGAGATAGGCTAGCGAACTGTGGGCCAGGGTGCACATCTGCACCTGGGAAATTAACCCGAAGAAAGACTCACCTCACCCCTAGTGAGGAATGAGCCCCAGCCTCCTCACAGCACCCAGGGAAATACCTTCCAGACATCTCTTAGGTGAAGGCGCAGTGGTTGAGCATCTGCTTTCGGCTCAGGTCATGATCTCGGGGTCCTGGGATCGAGTCCCACATCAGGCTCCCTGCAGGGAGCCTGCTTCTCCCTCTGCCTTTGTCTCTTCCTCTCTCTCTCTCTGTCTCTCTGTGTCTCTCATGAATAAATAAAAATTAAATCTTAAAGAGATATCTCTTAGGGGAGAAAAAAACTGACTGGGGATAACCCCAAAGGCATAGGAGAAGTAACCTCGCCAAAAAACACAGAGGCTCCAAACTGGTTCTACTGCTTGCCCTCAAGGTGCCAGTCTCTCAAGTGTTGTGGGGAAATTAGCCCCTTGGGAAAGTGAGTGGCAGCTCCAGAGGGGAAGGGGCCAAAGCAGGCCACTGTAGAAGTGAAGTTTACACCAGTAGCTGTAACAAACGATCCCCTAGGTCCCAGTAATTTAGTATAATGGGCCTTCATGTCTTGCATGTAACAGTCCAAGGCAGATGCTCTTGGTCAATGGGTGACTTTCTTCCGTATGTGATATCAGGGGCTAGGACCCTTCACCTTGTATCCAGGCCCTTGACTTGCTATCTCTGTAGTTGACAAGTGGAGCAAACAGGATGGAGCAGTCACATCTGCTTCTTAGGATCCCAACCTAAGAGTGACTCTATGCAAGGCTGCTTACATTCTTTTGGCCAGAACTAGTCACCTGGCTTTGCCTGGATGCCAGGGAGATTGGAAATGCAGTCCTGATCTGTCTCCTAAGGACCATCCCATATGTGGGCAGTGGGGGCACATGGTTTGGGTGTGCATGTAGCCGTCTCTGTCACAGTAGGGACGAGGCCCAGGAGGAAGTGCGTGGTGGTAGGAAAAGGCTTCTCTCTGAAGGGCCACTTATTGGAGGAGAAAAAAAAAGAAGAGACTCTCAGGATCCCAGTCTTGGGGGGACGTGTCAACTGCTGTAGGCACAGACTTGGGGAGAGTGTGGATCCCCTGAGAATTGTGGAGGATCTCTGTCTCCAGCCTCCTGTGCTGAGTCCCACAACCTAGGAGACAGGCTTAGAGCAGGGAATCTTGGTGGGGAATGGCAGTGAGCAAAAGACAGTTAGTTGTTAGGGAATGGGAATTAGAGCAAATGTGGAGCACCCTGAGGGATCAGAGAGTCATTGCAATAGCATCATGGATCCCTCTCTCGAGACAGGTGGGTTGGTGGGTGAGGCAGGCCTGGGGCTCCGACAAAAGGATCACCCTTAGCTCCTTCATTGTCTGCCAGTGACTTGGAAATGGTCGCCCACAAATAACACCAAGGAGAAGGTGGCATACATAACAGGTGAAGTTTGAATTATGGTAATTACTGGGACAATGAACACTTTGGAAATCTGAATGAATGATTTGGATTTCAATCCTTCGGGGTGCTTCATGAGTGAATAAATCAGATGACTAAAATTTTATCTCCCAGAGTCCAGAATCAATCGTTCTGCTGTCTGGCTGGCTTCTGGAATATTCAAAAGACATCATTTTAGACGAGTGGTGAAACAAAAACTATCTCTAACCCAAGTAGGAAGTGATTGAGGCATGAGTAAGCCTTGGTGAGGGCAGAGACAATGGAAGGGAAACAGGAAAGAAAAGAAAAATCGGTGTAAGGAAAGAAATATTTGCTTAGTAGCATGGAGAATTCTTAATTATTTATCCTTGGGATAAAATGAAGGTTTAAGTACACAGTGTGATAATCAATAGGAGTAATTGTATCTTTCTACCCTTCCCTAGACCCCCTCCCCCGAGTCATGGACACTCAGCCAAAAATGATATAATATGTAAAGCCAAAAATTTGAGTGGGAGAGAAACTTAATAATGATAATTAAATGGATAAACATATGTTCTGCCAAAAGTTCAGCAATGTTGTAATCAACTGAGTAAGAGTTTTCTCAGAGATACTCAACACAAAGTTTCTCAGTTAGTAAGGAAACACAGTGAGCTTTCAACTGGAGAAAAGCATGAGCCAAATACAAGAATTTGCTGCTCTGGCTTTACTCAGAAAGACTCAGGATGGATTGTAAGGGTGATAGAAAGGGAGAAAGGCAAGGAACAGAATGGAAACTTCTGGTGGGCCCCTGGCTTCAATGTGGCCTGTAAAAGAAATCATTACAGGAATTGGTGGACAGAGAGGCATTCATTACATCACTCGGCCCAGGATTACAAGAGCAGAAGAGCAAATTACAGGAAAAGTGGGTTGTGCAGCCTCTTAATGCTGTTGCAAGGGAAGAAGGTAGCCTATTACAGACAAAAATTTCCAGCTCCTCCCCCATGCCAGCCGGGTTGGCGGGAATGATGGATTTTGCCAGCCATGTTCCCAGAGGCCCCTGTCAGGCACAGTGAGGGAGGGATCACAGGAAAGAGGCTATCAGGGAGATAAGCAATTGCCCCTGAACCAGTGGGGAATGCAAGTCCTCTGACTGTAAACATGTCCTGAGAACAAATCAAGCAAAGCCCTGATCCAGGTGTAAGGGAGAGGTAGTCATCCCTACAAGCCTGGGCAGAGGTTCAGCTCCCAACCCCTCTTAGCAGGGTTCCCCCAACCAGGGTCCTAGCTCAGCCATTGCCACGGACCTCAAATGCTGCTGTGTTATGTGCTCCTGTAGAGACACTGCCCCAGGAACAATCTCTGCTCTGCTTTTTGGTCCAGAGCATGAAAATTGAGTTCAGACCTCACTGCCAGCCATAGACAACATGTTGGGATGAAAGTTCAGGATCTATGTCTAAAATCACCAAATCTCAAAACTAAGGCTAGCCTCCCTTCAGTGCCCCCCTTTTGCCCTCCTACCCTTCTGACTCCTCCCAGGAAACCATAGGTAAAGGGAGTTACACATGGCTTGCTTCCCTGGCTCCTGAACAGGGAAGCTCCTGGCTTCCCTGCAGCCAGAGAAGATTTGGGCCAGCAGAAAGACATGTCCCAGTAACACCAATGTCACAGAATCTGAATGTTTGATGTGGTCTGAGCACTTGTGACCCTCCCCAGATTCAGATGTTGACACCCTATCCCACAGTGTGAGGGTGTTAGGAGGCGGGCCTTTGAGAGGTAATTAGGTTTAGATGAGGGCCTCTGGGCAAAGCCCAAATGGTATTAGCATCCATATTTGAAGAAGAGGAGACACCAGAGACATGCTCTTTTCTCTACCATGTGATTTCTCTTCTGTTGCAGGAAAATCTTACAAAAACGATCTGATGAATTCAAAGTGTTGATTATGCTCTAACTCCTTAACATTTTGGTCTTCTAGAAGAACTTCTGAGTTAAAGACTCCAGAAACATGAAGGCTGGCAGAAGGCATCCAGCAGGCTTGCAGGAGGAGGGTTTGAGAAGGACTCACATTTCTCCACATTGAAGCTGAGGCTTCTCCAGCTCCCAGAGAGGGAGGCTGTGCAAAACTCCTCAGCCTTACTCCTTTGGACAGCTTTCCCAAGAGTGCTCATGATCTTGGTTCCCCATTCATAACTTCTGCTGGGACCCTGCATTGAAAGGGGCACAAACGTATGCTGCACAATCCTCTGTTCCAGCTCTGTTCAGGATGATCATAGAACCTTCCCTCTGAAATTAAGAACTCAAAGAGGTACTTGTCACTCCTCATCTGAGGGTCCTGGCTGAACACTGTCCACTGCTGCTGGTGGATCTTGGGCAATGGATGATCACTACATTTTCTCGGGTCTGGCCTTTGGGTCACAGGCTCCATCTGATCCCTTCCTGCAGCCCAGAGCCCCAGTGGAGCTTACTCTGCCCCCCACCAGGACTGGGGGCACAATCAGTGGACACATAAAGAAAGGGCAGTCCAGGAGGTTCAATGACAGATGACTAGTGTCAGGAGCAGAGCTTGAGCCAGGGCTCAAAGCCAGGAACATTATAACCTGGTCAGATGGAGGCCCCTCAGGTGGACCTGGGTAACCTTCTCAAGGTATATTCTCAAGGTGCCTTTATGGGTGATGGGTGGGAAGTCCTCTGTGGGAAGAGTCAACAGCCAAATAAACAATGTGATCATTCCAACTACTTACCAACCCCTTGGGTAGAAATGTCAATTGGGTGTTTAACTAAATCATCATCATGATAGAAGTAATTTCATAGGTCAGAATATTAACCAGCAGAATATTCTGCTGGAGTAGGTATGGAGACAGACACCCAGAGAAGCTGTATGAGGTGCCCAGAACCTCTAGCCACTTCATGGCAGAGCCAGGCCTCGGTTCCAGTCCTCACTCCTTCCCCAACACAGGAGTGTACAGTGTGCTCCATCACTCCACTGACCTGCATCTTGTTGGGACCACTTCTTTGTCTTCAAATCACAGCAAATTTAATGCCTTGTACCTGAAATATTTCTCTAGGCGGACTGGAATACTCTTGAGGGGTCTTAGAGTTTGAGGGTGTTGCTTTAAAAACAGGAAATCATAAGGAGGAATTAGATAGGGATCCCTGATTTATAATATCGCTCTTAGTCATTTCTTATCAGGAATTCCATCAACTTTCACTTCTTAAGGGATACTGAATGAGTCATACTCTCAGCTTTCATCATATAGCCCCCAAATGCTTGCTAAGAGGCAGTACACAGCTTATGAAGACTCAGACTTCAAATCAGGCCAGAGAGCCTGGACCAGCCTGACCTCTACCCTCGCACACCTTCCTGGATATCTGTGACACCCGATGTCATTGGGTAACTGCGGTGAAGCTGTTCCCTGACACCATATCTGCCATTCCTTGACTAGGGGACAATGATATTTCTCAGGCCATGAGCAAAGCCAAGCTGGAAAGACTCCAAAGTAACTGTGGGTATTCATAGTGCATAGGACAAGGAGGAAGAGGCCAAGCGAAGCTGGGGAGGTGGCTTGGTAGTAGCATTCCATGTCATTTGAAAGACAGCACCATGCTCCCTTTCTGGTGCCCATGACTTATGAGTAGGCACTGCTCTCAGAGAGATTCATGGGCCCCTGTTTCTCCTCTTAGGTCTCTTCTGGACTATGCACATACCTCAGGCAGTAGGCTTCTTTAAGCCTGTGCTTCGGCTCTATACTCAGCATTCACAAAAAGTCAGAATTTAGGGGCTGCTGCCTCTCAAGGATCCCTCTTCCTTTGTCACTTCTCAGTGGCTCATGTTCTAAGGCACTTTACATGGCTGGTTAAAAAATAAGTCTCTGCCTAAACAGGTCCTTTCTAGAACGATGGGACCTACTGCTATAACTCCACAGATAGTCTTAGGGGTAAATGTCAACTCCACATGGGTTTAATAAATACTTATATTGTGTTGAAAAAAATTAAAAATTATGTAGCATCAATGGGGTTACTACTACATGCCAGGTGGTGCTGAGCACTTGAGCCTGTCATGTAGCATCTCATCCTCATAAAACCTTTTAAGATAGATGCTATTATCACCTCTACTTTGAACAGGAGGAAACTAGATTTGCAAGGAGCAGTGACCTGCCCCAGGCTACATAGATAAAGTGACAGAAGGAGACCAAACTCAGGTCTGTGTGATTCCAGAGTTTACATCTTTCACATGGTTTTGTTAGCCTCTCAGTGGTAGATGACGGTTACTTTAAGGGTTCAGAAGGTGTGATGGCTTCAGGGGGGTATCCAAGCAAGCCAGGCCTTACAAATAAAACTCTCAATAAGCCAAGAGGAAAGGAGGGAAATTCCAGGTGAGATGGAACAGCAGGGACAAACACACATAACTGGGTTGAAGGATGCAGAATGAACAAGTTTGGCGAGAATCAAACAGGGTTTCCCAACAGGGGCACTGCTGGCATCAGGTCGGGATAATTGTTCACTGTGTGGGACTGTTAGAGTCCCATTAGAGGACAGTTTGCATGTATGGACCCTGCCTACTAAATGCCAGTCACCGCCCTCATCCTTGTAGCAACCGTGTTGTCTCTATACATTTCCAAACACCCTCTAGGGCACCCCTTATTAAGAACCACTAGAACAGACAAGAATTGACAACCAGGGTGGGATGTGGAGTCAGACTGAGGAAGGCCTTGAAAATCAAAGAAAGACATTTGGCCTTGATCCTTAAGACAATGAGAAATCATCAAAAGTTTATGAGCAAAGAGTGTGTGGGGAAATACAGGGAGCTGGAGTGAAGAAGCTGGGGAACAGGAGATCTCAGATTCAAATGAGAGAAGACTGTTAAGGCAGCTAAGAATACCTGTAAGGTCATCCTCTGCCTATCCTACTGTGGTCAGTCTTGTGTGCCCATGAGAGAGGGTCCAGCACCACAATCAGCAGAAGTGATAATGAGACAGAAGTGTAGGGTGCTCCTTTATCCATCTCCAGAAGAATCAGGGAGCTCTGTGTTCAGGGCATGTAGGGATCAAAACTATGTAATAAAGAGACACAATATCTTGATATTAACAGTAAGGGAAACTTGAAAAACTGATGACTAGGAGACTTGCTAATGATTATTTCTTTTCTGTTTTGGCCTGATTTATTTAAACTATCTCTGAGCCCACATCCCTTCATCCAAGAGGTCATCAAACTCTATCCCAGAATTAATTTACAAACAAGAAATATGCTGTACCAACCATGGATATTTGATGCAGAGATCTTAAAGAACTCATATTCACACTAATAGGTCCTTGGAAACTTTAACCCTTATCTCCAGGCAGAGAAAAGCATGGGCTCTGTGGGGGTATAGGAGGAAGAATCTCTGAGGAACATGTATGAGATGTCTGGGACCAGATTGAGGATATCTGGGGGTGCCTCTCCACATGTGTCCCAAATGGGGGTAGCTCTGCTGGGGAATGAAGAATGAGACATAAACTCCCGGTTTATGGGAGCCACTGGGTATCATTCTTTGGCCTGAAAAAAGATGCCGCAATTGCTTGCATTCCACTTATCAGACAGTTTCAAGAGTGATGTGTAGTTTTGTTTATAAGGAAAAACGCCAAGCCCTGAGAAAATTCCCAGAACAATGATTGTAACTCATGACAAGACGGCATGTGAAGTTTTTCTGGCGCCTTGGCGTAGGTTGTTGATGTAGAACCTTGTGGGATTTTCTTTTTCATCCTCTGAGGAAGTTATGCTTTTTCACCAACAATACTGACTTTTTAAAAAAATTAAATGTCATGGCTCTTTGGGGAGATTTCAAAGGGATCTAACCTGAGATCAGTGTTCTAAAGAACTTCCTTTGCTCCATTTCAGCTGGGCTGGAAATCAAGGCTGCCTTTGCAGTGCATTCACACTGACACTGGATTTTAGCTCGGGGGGGTGGGGGGATATGATCCCAGTTCAATAAAACTTAAAAATTTCCCAAGTTCTTCTAACACCCACAACAATATAACAGCAGAGCAAATTTTATTATGTATTTATCAAGGAACACCACCCAGAAACACATTCCAAACTTTCATCAGTTCTGAAAGTGTTTGGCCATTAGCTTTATAAATATTGACTTTGCTTTGTTCTCTTTGTACTTTCCTCTGATTAATTAAATGCATGTTTATCTTCTAATACCATGTTTCATGTCTCTTAAAGTTTCTTTTGTATTTCGCATTTTTTATGTGTCTCGGTGCTCCAATCTGAATGATTTCTACAAACTTAATTTCCAGTTCCCAAATTCTCTCTTTAGCTTTTTTCTAACCTTTTATTAAAAGGTCTGAGTTTAGAGGAGGATTCTGGGAAGATGGCAGGTAGAAAACACCAAAAATCTGTCTCCCTACAACCATTGTACTGGCAGGATATATTTGATGTAACTATTTTGGAACTCGGGAGTCTACTGAAGGCTTATGACTTCTAGGGGAAGACTTGAGCAGTAAAAATGTGGTTAATATTGGTCAATTTCAGCTCTTAGCACAGTAGCAGCTACCCATCTCCCATTTCTAGCCATGTGGCAGACAGCTGTTCATGTGTTCCTGGAGCAGCTTGCACACAGCTTACAGGAACCAGGGTGGGCAACAAAGACTCTCTCCTCCCGTTCTCCAAATACTAGGAATCTGCTCTCCATATGTGATCACTGATGGCTACTTCTGATCACAGATATGAAGTCAAAGAGGCAGGCAGCCATTGTTGTTATACCTCTCCACTTTATTGAAGGCTCCTCCCCATTTGGCTAAAGTGACATTCAGGAACTTAAAGGCCTCTGTCCTTTTACCCCTCTGCCCATTTTTTGCTTTTTCCCCTTTTGGGGGCCAGACATTTAAAGACTAGGATATTCAAAAAACAACTGCATATATGAGGAAAATGAGAAAATGACCATACATGCCCAGGGAGAGGCTCAGAAAAGACCTGAGATCTTAAGTTTATAACTCAATCTGATAACAGAGAAACAGCTTACAGCAATAAAACAAAAATACAAAAACAATAAACAAAAACCGTAATAAAAAAAAAAACAGCAAACCCTGTGAAAGGAGGAAAATCTGCTTTTCAAAGCTTAATTAAGACAATGGGAAATCATCAAAGGTTTATGAGAAAAGAGTGTGTGGGGAAATACAGGGAGCTGGAGTGAAGAAGCTGGGGAACAGGAGATCCCAGATTCAAATGAGAGAAGACTGTTAAGGCAGCTAAGAATACCTGTAAGGTCATCCTCTACCTATCCTATCAATGAAATGAGAAAGTAATTTATACATTTCACTTATGTCTTATTAGATTCAAATGTCTAGTGTTCAACAAAAAGTTTTAAGACACACAGAGACACAAGAAAGTATGGCCCATTCAAAGGAAAAACAAAATTTAACAGAATCTGTCCCTGAAAAAGGCTTACCGGCAGATATATTAGACAAAGACTTTATTTCTCTTAAGATTATTTTTCTATCTTTTTTTAAAAAGATTTTATTGTTCAGTAATCTCTACACTTAACATGGGGCTTAAACTTACAACCCTCTGAGATCAAGAGTCAAACACTCTACTGACTGGCCAACCAGACACTCCTAGACAAAAACTTTAAAATACATATGCCTTAATGATGTTCAGAGAGCTAAAGAAAGATGTGAGAAAAAATCAAGAAGATAAATGTGTGAACAAAATGGAAATATTAATAAAGATATAGAAATGTTCAAGAAATAGAAAACTAAAAAAAGAAATTCTGGAGCTGAAAAGTACAATAACTGAAATGAAAAATTCACTAGAGAGATTCACAGGCAGATTTAAATAGGCAGAAGAAAGAATCTGCAAACTTAACCATGGAATAATGGAAACTATTGAATTTGAGGAACCTGAAGAAAAGAGATTGAAGAAAAATGAACAGAGCTTAAGGGTCTGTGGAACACTATAAAATGGACTAAGATAAGCCTTGTAGAAGTCCCAAAGGGGAAGAAAGAGAATATTTTTAAAACTAATGCCTGAAAACTTCCCAAATTTAATCAAATCATGGATATAAACATCCAAGAAGCTTACCAAACCCCAAGTAAGATGAACTCAAAGAGAAACACACTGAGACATATTATAATCAATCTTTCAAAAGTCAAAGACAAACAGAATCTTAAAAGCAGCAGGAAAGATGTGAATTGTCATATATGAGGGATCCTCAATAAGATTGTCAGCAAATTTCTCATCAGAAATACTGAAGCACAGAACAGAGTAAGCTAATACATTCAACATGCTAAAAGAAAAAAAAAGTCAGCCAAAAATATTATATCCAGCAAAATTGTCCTCCAAAAGTGAAGGAGAAATTAAGACATTCCTAGATAAACAAAAGCCAAGGGCATTTGTGAGCATTAGATCTGCACTGCAAGATATGCTCAAGGAATTCCTGCAAGGTGAAATGGAAGGGCACTGGATAGTAACTTGAACAGTATGGAGAAATAAAGATCTCAATAAAGGACAATGCACCTGGAATTACAAAAGCAAATATTATTGTAACACTGGCTTGTAACTGAACTTTTTGTTTTCTATGTGATTGAAGAGTCTAATATATTTAAAGAAAAAAATATTGGTGTAAAAATGAGTACTACTGTAACCTTTGTTTGTAATTTCAAATCTTATTTTCTACATAATTTAAAAGGCTAATGCATTTAAGATTATTAGTTTATGTTTGGGGACATGCATGTATAAAGATGTAGTTTTGTGACATCAACAATCAGAAAAAGTGGGGACACAGCTGTAAAGGAACAGAATTTTTTTGTGTTATTGAAATTAAGGGGATCCCTGGGTGGCGCAGCGGTTTGGCGCCTGCCTTTGGCCCAGGGCGCGATCCTGGAGACCCGGGATCGAATCCCACATCGGGCTCCCAGTGCATGGAGCCTGCTTCTCCCTCTGCCTGTGTCTCTGCCTCATTCTCTCTGTCTCTGTGACTATCACAAATAAAAATTAAAAAAAAAAAAAGAAAAAAGCTGATATAAATTCAAATTGGAGTGTTATAACTTTAGAAGGTTAAATGCACTCTCCATGGTAACCACAAAGAAAATAGCTATAGAATATACACAAAAGGAAATGAGAATGTAATTTATACATTTCACTACTAAAAAACAAACAAACAAACAAACAAACAAACAGCTAAACACAATAAAAGAGTAATGCATGAAATGGAGACAAAAATCTATACGGCATACAGGAAACAAATAGCACATGATGGAAGTAAATTCCTCCTTATCTGAAATTACTCTAAATGTAGATTGATTAAACTCTTCGGTCAAAAGACAGAAATTGCAAAATGGATAAAAACACATGATCGAAGTTTATTCTATTTATAAGAGACTCACTTGAGATCCAAAGATACAAGCAGATTTAAAGTGAAAGGAAAAGGTATTCCATATTCCATATAAATATTAACTTAAAAAAAGAGGAAGCATGGCTACACTAATAGATAAAGTAGAATTTAAATTAAAAAAAAATTTATAAGACACAAAGAAGGACACTATATATTAGTAAAAGCTCAATATGAAAGTAGATATAACAACTATAAACATCTATGCACCTAATGTAAAAGCTCAATATGAAAGTAGATATAACAACTATAAACATCTATGCACCTAATGATGGACCATCAAAATAAGTAAAACAAGAATTGACAGAATAAAGGAAGAAGTAGATATTTCTACAGTAGTAGTTGGAGACATCAATGCTGCATTCACAATAACATATAGAAAACCTGGGCTGAAGATAAGTAAAGAAATAGAGAATTTAAACAACACATTAACCAAATTTATCTGATAGATATATATAGAACACTCTACCCAATAACAGCAGTATATATATTCTTCTCAAGTGCACAGAGGACATTTTCAGGATAGACCATATGTTAGGTCACAAATTAAGTCTCAATAAATTCTTTAAAAGACTGTAATTTTAAGTATGCAATGTATCTTCTCTGAATCACAATGAGATGAAACAACTATTAAAGATGTGAAATTAACCACAAAATGAAAACTGGAGAATTCACAAAGGTTTAGAAATTTAACAGCACACTGTTAAGCAACTAACGGATTGAAGATAAATTAAAAGGAAAATACAACATAATAAAATGGATGGGAGCATGTAAAAGTTGCTAAGGGATAAATCTATAGCTATAAACACATGAAACACAAGAACGATCTCAAATTAACAACTTAACTTTACAATTTAAGGAACTGGAAAAAGAAGAAAAATAAAGATAAAGCTAGTGGAAAGAAAGAAATAATAAAAATTAGAGAAGAAATAAATGAAATGGAGAATGGAACAATAGAGAAAAATTGATGAAACCAAAAGTTGGTTCTTAAAAAGAGATCAACAAAACTAACTGACAAAGCTTTGGCTATATGGACTAATTTAAAAAGAGACAAGGCTCAAATTACTAAAATCAGAAATGAACATGGCCATGTTCACTCAAATTACTTGTAATTCTATAGAAATTAAGAAAATACCATGAATAACTTTATGCTAACAAATTGGATAACCTAAATGCAATGGACATATTCCTAGAAACATCAAACATCCAAGACTAAAGCAGGAAGAACTAGGAAATCTGAATAGATCTAGCTAGTAAGGATATTGGATCAGTAATAAAAAAATCTCCCAACAAAGAAAAGCCATGGATCTGGTAACTTCATTTGTGGATTCTACCAAACATTCAAAGAAAAACTAATACCAATCCTTCTCAAACCTTTACAATAAATTTTGAGAGGAAGGAATACTTCCAAACCAATTCTGTGAGGCCAGCATTATTTGGTACCAAAGCCAGACAAAGATACTGCAAGAAAACTACAGACCAACATCCTTATGAACAATGATGCAAAAATCCACAACAAAATACTAGTAAACAGAATTCAGCAGTATATTAAAAGAATTATACCATGACCAAGTGGGTCATGATTCTGGAATGCAAGGATGGTTAGACATACAAAAATTGATCAATGTAATATGTCATCTCAATAGAATGAAGGAAAAAACCCATATAATTATCTCAATTGATGTAGTAAAAGCATTTGATAGAATTCAACATGCTTTCATCTTAAAACCACTCAGCAAAACTAGGAATAGAAGGACACTACTTTCACATTATAAAAGCCATATATGAAAAATCCACAGCATACATAATACTCAATGGTGAAAGACTGAAAACTTTCATTCTAAGATCAAGAATAAAGCAAGGATTCTTGCTGTCACTACTTCATTTCAGCATTGTACTGGAAGTTCTAGCCAGAACTATTAGGCAAAAAAGAAGGAAAAAAGGCATCCAAATTGGAATAGTAAAAGTAAAATTATCTCTGTTTGCAAGTGATATGATTTTACATGTAGAAAACACTAAAGATTCCAGCCACATAAAAATTGTTAGAAATAATAATTGAATTCAATGAAGTAGCAGGACACAAAATCAATACACAAAAGTCAGTTACATTTCCATACATGAACAATGAGTAATCTGAAAGAGAAATCATAAAAATAATTCCATTTACAATTGTATCAAAAAGAAGAAAATACTCAGGAATTTACCAAGGAGTTGAAAAACTTGTACAGTAAAAACTACAAAACATTGCTGAAAGAAATCAAAGATACATAAATAAATGGAAACATCATGAATGACAAGAATAATATTGCTAAAATGTCAATACTATAATCTACAGATTCAATGTTATCCCTACCAAATTCCCAATGATTTTTTGCAAAAACACAAACACCCATCCTAAAATTCATGTGGATTCTCAAGGGACCCTGAATAGCCAAAACAAGTTTTGAAAAGTAGAACAAAACCAAAGGATTCACATTTCCTAATTTCAAAAATTACTGCAAATCTCCAGTAATCGAAACAGTGTGGAATTGGCATAAAGACAGACATAGACCAATAGAATAAAATATAGAGCCCAGAAATAAATCCTTGCACATATCGTTAAATAATTTTTGACAAGATTGTCAAGATTATTCAATGGTAAAATGACAGTCTTTTTAACAAATTGTGGTGGGAAAACTGGATATGTACATGCAAAAATAATGAAGATCCTAGATCCTTACCTAATACCATATACAAATATTAACTCAAAATGGATGAAGGACCTAAGTGTAAGGTTGAAAGCAATAAAACTCTTAGAAGAAAATATAGGACAAAAGGTTCAGGCCATTGAATCTGTCAGTGATTTCTTGGATATGATAACAAAGACGTAGGCAACAAAAGAAAAATTGGACAGATTGGACTTAATGAAAATTTTAATGCATTTGTGCATCAAATGACACTCTCAATAGTGGCAAAGGGCAACCCACTGGCTGGGAGAAAATGTTTGCAAACCATATATCTAAGTGACAAGTGATTAATATCCATATATAAAATTCTTACAACTCAAAACAAAAAATAACTTGATTCAAAACTGGGCAAGAGTTAAATAGACAATTCATCAAAGATACACTAATGTATACAATATAGTGATTCAACCCTTCCATGCAACACCCTGCACTCATCACAATAAGTGCCCTCCTTTTTAAGGAAAAAAAAAAAAAGATTTTATTTATTTATTCATGAGAGACACAGAGAGGCAGAGGGAAAAGCAGGCTCCATGCAGGGAGCCTGAATGCAGGACTTGATCCTGGTACCCAGGATCATGTCCTGAGCCGAAGGCAGGTGCTTAACCACTGAGCCACCCAGGTGTCCCAATAAGTGCCCTCCTTAATCCCCGACACCTATTTAATCTATGCCTTCCCCATCTCCTCTTTGGTAACCATCAGTTTGTTCTCTATAGTTAAGAGTCTGTTTTTTGGTTTGCCTCTCTCTCTCTTTTCTTCCTCTTTGCTCATTTTTTTAAAGGTTTTATTTATTCATTCATGAGAGACAAAGAGAGAGAGACGCAGAGACACAGGCAGAGGGAGAATCAGGCTCCATGCAGGAAGCCTGAGGTGGGACTCAATCCCAGGTCTCCAGGATCACGCCCTGGGCTGAAGGTGGCACTAAACTGCCGAGCCACCGGGCTGCCCATGTTTTGTTTCTTAAATATCACAAATGAGTGAAATGATATAGTATTTGTCTTTCTCTGGCTGACTTATTTTGCTTAGCATAATGCTCTATAGATCCAACCATGTCTTTGCAAATGGCAAGTTTTCATTCTTTTTTATGGTCTGGTAATATTCCATTGTGTGTGTGTGTGTGTGTGTATTTATCACATCTTCTTTATCCATTTATTACTAATATTATACTTTATGTTAGCTAACTGGAATTTAAATGAAAACTTAAATAAGAAATTTAAAAATAAGTGATGGGAACAAAGGAGTATGCCTGTTTTAATGAGCACCCAGTGTTGTATGAAAGTGCTGAATCACTGTATTGTACACCTGAAGTTAATACTATGATGTATGCCAACCAACTGGAATTTAAATAAAAACTTAAAAAATACATAAATGGCCAACAAGCACATGAAAAGATATTCAATATCACCAATCATTAGGGAAATGCAAATTGAAACTATAATGAGCTATCACCCATTAGGATGGCTACTAGTAAAAGAACAGAAAACAACAAGTGTTGGTGTTTACAGCAGGTAGAGTTCCTGTGGCAAACAGTATAGCAGCTCCTCAAAAACCAAAAATAGGGGCAACCTGGGTGGCTCAGCGGTTTAGCACTGCCTTCAGCCCAGGTCGTGATCCTGGAGACCGGAATCGAGTCCCACGTCGGGCTCCCTGCATGGAGCCTGCTTCTCCCTCTGCCTGTGTCTCTGTATCTCTCTGTGTCTCTCATGAATGAATAAATAAAATCTTAAAAAAAAACAACCCTAAAAATAGAATTACCATATGATTTAGCAATTCCACTACTAGGTATATAACTAAAAGAGTTGAAAGTGGGGTTTCAAGAAGCTATTCATATATCCATGTTCATAGCAGCATTGTTCACAATTGCTAAAGTGTTGACGCAATTCAGGTGTCCATAGACAGATAGTAAGCAAAATGTGGTATATAAATACAATAAAATACTATCTGGCCTCAGAAAAGAAGGACATTTTTGTAATGTGACAACATGGATGATCTTGAGGATAGTATCTTAAGTGAAATATGTCACTGACAAAAAAAGACAAATACTATATGATTCCACTTGTATGAGGTACTTAGTTAAATTGATGAAGACAGAGGCAGAATGGTAGTTACTAAGGGATAGGGGAATAGGAGAATGGGGAGTTGTTTCTATATCGCAAAACTAAATACAGAGCTTTGGTTTTGTGATATAGAAAGAAATATTGAGATGGATGGTGGTAGTGGTTACACAAGAATGTGCATCTATTTAATATCCCTAAACTATAGACTTAAAAATAGTTAAGATGGTAAATTTTATGCTATGTGTAGATACCAAAATAATTTTCTAAAAAAGAAATGAAATGCTGATACACACTATAACACAAATGAAACTTGAAATCATTATGTTAAGTTAAAAAAGCCATACACAAAATGGAAAATACTGTATGATATCATCTGTATGACCTCATATAGTTGAATGGAAGATGTAGAGTTGCCAAAATCATAGATACAGAGAGTAGCATGATGGCTGCCAGAGGCTGGGGGAGGAGAGATGGGGAGTAAGTACTTAGAATGTTTAGAACTTTAGTTTGGGAAGATGAAAACGTTCTGGAGATGGCTGGTGGTGACAGCTACACAGCAATATGAATGTTCTTAATGCCACTGAATTATATACTTAAAATTCGTTAAAATGGTAAATATTATGTTATGTTTTACCACATTAAAAAATAGAAGTAAAAAAAATCTGTTTTGAATTTTGATTATTCCTTTAAAATTATTCCTAGAGGTTCTAGTTGGTTCTATTTCAAATCTTCAATGTCATTTTTATACTTTCCTATTCTCTGTAGATATTTTTCAAGCTTTAAATATCTTTTAACATCCTAAGTGTCGTTATTTTGTAACCTGTGTCTTATAAATTAATATCTGCTCCTTTTGCCAGGTATGTTTCTGCTACCCATTGTTTCTACTAGATCTCACTTGTGGTGCTTTTTTTCTTATAGTCTTGGCTATTTTTTATTGTATGCTTATCATGGTTCTTGAAAAAATATTTGTGGGATAAAGTGGGGAAGATTATCCTATTATACTGCCCCCTCACCACCAAGAGAATAATTAAAATTCAAGTTTGCCTGGATTAACAAATGCCTTCAGAGCGAAAGCAACTCCAGTACTGCTCTTAACTTCTCTAGGGTATCCTCTTTCCCTTAGATATTTGTCCTGTTTATTCTTACCATGAAGATCAAAACTTATGAAATTATTACTAATTGATCTCTTTTGACCGTCAAAAAGCAAATATAACAAATCTAATATTTAGCCAGGTTTTGGATGTTTAAAAAATGCTTCTTCTATTATATCCAGCATTTTTAATTTTTCTCAATGAGAGGGTAGGCTCAAATAATGTAGTGCCAAATTTCCAGAAATGGAGTCTATCTTTCGATTCTTCCTGCTGATGGTTGTGGGAAGACTTCCCTCTCCAAACTCAGCTCATCCACTTGTACTTTCTGGGAACATCCTCCTACATATTATCTCCTTCTCTCAGGTGACACAATTTTTCTCTTTTTCAGGTTACTCCTTGTCTTCTGCTTCTTTCTTTTTCTTTCTTTCTTTCTTTCTTTCTTTCTTTCTTTCTTTCTTTCTTTCTTTCTTTCTTTCTTTCTTTCTCTTTCTTTCTTTTCTTCTTTCTTTCTTTCTCTATGTTTCATGTTTCTCTCTTCACTGGAAAACTTCTCCAGCGTGAGAATGAACTCTTTATCAGAATCTATCTTCTATTTGGCTTTGGGGGTAAAGCAGGAAGGAGAAGACAATGAAAAACCTGAAATAAATGAAGCACAGGAAACACAGTTGTGAGGCAAAGGGCTGTTGTGAAAAGCTAATGTGAACGAAGTCCAGAATTATGGCTGTGTTGTTGGCTATCAGAGCAGCTGGTCCCCTTCAAAGCAAGAAGGCAGAGGGCCACAAAAAAGAGATCTCCAAAAAAGAAACAAAATCAGTAGACCATTGGATATGTTCAAATGTATTGAGAGAATGTGTCTAGAGCAATGCTTGTGAGTAACTAAGCAAAACAAAATAGTAACAATACACATGCACACACATGCAAAACAAAGAAACATAAAAAAAAACAAAAGCCATTAGTAACTTCAGAGAAAAGAAAAGTTGTATAGTAAAGGAAAGATAGTCATAACCATTATGTTAGATAATATTTACTATTATATATATTATAAATAATATTTACTATAGATAATATGACTATATGAATATGAAAAAAATGGCTTATTGTGGCAAAACTGTACTAGGATGATGGGAAATATACTTTGGGTGAGGGGTTGTGTAGGATATCCAAATTCTTATTTTCCTTTATATGAAGTTAAAAGATAGTATCTAAACCAAAAAATAAAAATAAAAAGATACTAATATAAGCATGACATTTGGAAGTATAAATATTATGAAAATGTTAGAAGAAACAACTATAAGAAATAAAAGCAATTGCATCTGAGGATTTGAAATCAAAAGTGAATGTGGCAAGGAACTGCTGTTTTTAATTATAAGTCTTCTAGTATATTATTTTACTTTTTAAATTATGTGCTTTTATTACTGTGATAAAAATAAAAATTGATTTAAAAATATAAACATCAGAAATAAAGATAAAATTATCTTAATATGCAGTTGTAATGGATTGGATATTTTGAAAACCCAAAAGACTAATTGCGAAATTAGTATTGATAAGAATATCTAATGCACTTCCTGGATACAAAATAAATCTATAAAAATTGATAGCCTTTCTCTGTATTAACAAATTTAGTTAGAAATTAAAATGGAAAGATCCTACTCATGTTAGTGACAAAAATTCAACAATATTCATAGGAAGAAATCTAGCAAAAATGAAATAATGCCTATCGAAGAAAAGTTTATAACTTTGTTAAATGAATTAAAACAACATTGCAACATTGGAAAGACACACCATCTTTCTAGATATAAACACAAAATTGTGTAGGAACAAAAATAAAATGCAGTTCTAAATGAAATTTCAATGGAATTATTGGAATGAAAAAAATACATTTTATAGGTAACATGGACAAGAATAAAGTCTAAGAATACTCCAGAATGTTTTATTTTAAAAAAAATGGTATGGGACGAGTGTTTTGCCTCACCAGATTATTACAATTTACTTTAAAACTGCTTTAAAAGTTGGCATAAAAATGACATAAATCAGAAACAAATGAAATGAAATAAAGTCCAGAAATATTAACATTTTCCTTATTGTCTTTGGCTTCTTTCACTTATTAAAGACATGTATTACTTCATAATTTAAAAAAAATCTAATAAAGGCAATTTAAAAACAATCTAATGAAATCTTTCTATTTATATACACTTTCCATATCTTTTTAGAAAAACAATGGTATTTTTGTCAGATGACTTTTTATTTTTCTGCATGTGTTTTTCTTCTTTTTAAGATTCCAAGGATCATTGTCAAGTATTCAATAACCCAGAAGTATATTGAGAAAAATATGTCAGTCCCTCTTCAAGACCCATTTGTAGTCTCCAGAGGAAGTTTAGAGTATATCTTCTCCATTGATTCTTAAGATCCCTTTGCGTGGTTTCAGATTACACATTTTTATGGTCCCACATTATCGTGCAAAATGAGGAATCTTGTATATGTGTTTAGGTATTTGCCTTTTAAAAACTGAAATGGAATAAGTTTGGATTTATTGTTCTTTAGTTTTTAAAATATAATCTTCTAAAAATGTCAAATCTAACAGAACCATAGATCATTAGAAGTTTTTCGTTGCAGAGCTGGTCTGCCTATCTCAACCCCAATTTCATTTCTCTTGCCAGAATAATAGATTGGTGAGGATCATTCTAGTTCTTTATTTTATAATATGCCTATATGTTTTGCTTTTGCTCAAATGGCTCATAATGAATGTATTGTTTTGAGGCTCTATTGTTTACATTTAAGAATAGATCTTTGGTCTCTTTCTCCTTCTGCACATGTAGAACCACATCATTATTGTAAAGGGCTGCATGACATTTCACAGTAGAAATACACTATTATTTATTTTTACAGTCTTATCCCACCAGACATTTGAATTTCTCCAATTTTAGCTATTGCCAGCAATGCTGCAGGGAATATTCCTGAACATGTGGGCTTGTACAAGGATTTGGATCAACTACGTTTTTAACTGTGAGATTGTTGAGTCAGAGGGTGATCAACTGATAGGCACCACTTAATGTCCTGCCCAACATGGTGCCTGTGCCACACTTCCACCAACAGTATGTGATGAGTCTCTTTTTTCCACATTCTAACCTACACGGGATATGATTAATCTTTTAAATTTTTTAAAGGTTTTATTTATTTATTTATTTATTTATTTATTTATTTATTTATTCATTCATTCATTCATTCATTCATTCATTCATGAGAGACTCACACAGAGAGGCAGAGAGATAGGCAGAGAATCAGGCTCTCCATGGGGGAGCCTGATGAGGGACTTGATCCCAGGACCTCGGGATCACCATCTGACCCAAAGTCAGATGCTCAACCACTGAGCCATCCAGGTGCTCCTCCATCTTTTTAAGTTTTTGCCAATCTGATAGATTCTAAAATGTCATCTCATTGTTTGAATTTGCCTTTTCATGTATAGTACTTCATAGTTTACCAACCATTTGTATTTCTTCTGTGAATCGTTTTTATTTTTTTGTGAATTGTTTTTAAATACTATTTGCCTATTTATCTTAGGCTGTTCTTTTTTCTTTGATCAATTTTTAGAAATTTGTTACAATTTGTAACTTGAACATAGTCTTGTGTACATATTATGAATATTTTCTCTCTAAGTCTTCCTGGTCATTAAATATTGCAGGTGATGTTATGAATATATAGAAGTTTAAAAAATTATAGATAGTTAAATCTGTTAAGTGTTTTTCTTATAGGCATTGGATTTGGTGTTCTGCTTAGAAAGGCTTTTTGCATATCAAACATGAAGTTATGTCCCTACATTTTTAAATACTATTATAATTTTATTTTTCTGCATTTGATTCTTTAATGCAGTTGCATTTTATTTCTGTATATAGTGCTGTTTTAGGAATCTAAGTATATTACTTTTTAATAGTAGTTAGTCATCCTACCTACATTTATTGAACATTCCAGTCTCTGTGGATGATGATCCTCTAGCATGTAATAAATTCCCAAATAATCATGAGACTGTTCCAAGACTTATCCTTTTCCATTCATCTATTTGTCTATTCTGGTACCAACACTACAATATTTTAATTACTGTAAATTTATACAATATCTTGATATCTAGTACATCAAGAACCTATCATTCTTCTAATTTTTCAAACACTTCTGGCTACTCTATATTTTAAATAAAATCCATTTTACACATTCCATTGGAATCCTTTAGGATTTTGCTTGGGATTTTATTCAGTTTGTGCATCATTTGGGGCAGACTCTACCCCTTTATAAAATTGAACATTTCCAGTGAATCTCATGGAGTTACTCAGGCTTTTTAAATATTGCTCAGTAAATTGGTGTATATTTTTTCATCTAGGATTTATACTCTTTTTCCTATAGGAGTTTTAAAATATTTCATTTGTTGTTTTGAATGTCATATTCCCTCATTACAATTATAAATGGTGATTGCTGCTGTATGGGAAGTCAATGCTTTTGTGTGTGGAAGGGTAGGGAGAGTAAGGTGCTAGCAGAAGAAAGGAATGGTTATGTCCTCATTTGCTTTTACAAGCATTTAGACCTCATCTTCATCACCATTTTTTTTTCCCGCAAACTCTGGTGCATCATAGGTACCACTGATAATTCTTAAGTTCTCTTATTGTTTTATTATCATTTATTAATTGATTTACAACTGAAGATGCAGTGGATATAACTAAACAGGAGGATATCTAATATACCTCATGGGCTTTAAAATGTATTAGGAAATATTTCACACAAAGAATATGTATAATGTCTATATAAAGAATAAAAAATAATATAATGAACTCTCCTCTATCCACCACTCAGCTTAATGAATAAAATATCTCAAGTCTTTGAAGGCCCTTTGAAGATCTTTCTGATCTCATTCTCTTTCTTCTCTTGAAGAAGTAAGAAATATCTTGAGCTGTTGATTGCTTTCTTGCCTTTCATCATCACTTTACTACACATATATATATTGGGGTAATTTTCCAAATTCACACACACAGACATTTTAACATGGCTTTCTTTCCACCTTGGGCCTCCCCAATAAAAATTTTTTCCATCAAGAACTACTGTTACCCTGGGAGTGTGTGGAATGCTCCAGAGATTGGGAGTTTGAAAATCATTAAACCCTTGTCACTTATTGCTTTGAATTTTATACTATATTACTGAGGCACTTGGGTTTCTTGGTAGTTTTTTTTTAAGCCCATTTCATAGGTATGTTTGTTTCTCCACCAGTATCACACTCTCTTGATGATGGTAGCTTTAAGATAGGCTTTGTTTTAATATCTGGCAATGCAGTATACTTTTTTGTTTCAAAATTTTTTCATTACTATTAGCTTTACATTCTTCAGGAGGAATTTTATATTAATGTTGTCAAGTCATTCAGAAGTTCATCTTGAGACTTCACTGAAAATACATTCCACTTGTAAATTAATTTGGGAAGAGAGTTCATCTTTACAATATTGAATTTTTCCAGTCAAGAACTTAGTATCTTTCTCCATTTGTTAAAATTTTATTTTATTTCCCTTATTAGAATTCATAGCTTGCATGCTTGCTTCAGCAGTATACTAGAATTTATAGTTTTCTCAACAGATCCTGTTTTTTCTTGGTAAGTTTGATCCTATCTGTATGTTATTTTTTTCAGAATCTAAAAATATTACTTCTCTGAGAGTCTGTAAAAAGGAATCTCTGTACATCAAAATAAAAAGCTTTTGCACAATGAAGGAAACAATCAACAAAATTAAAAGGCAACCTACTGAATGGGAAAAGATATTTGCAAATGACATATCTGATAAAGGGTTAGTATCCAAAATACATAAAGAACTTATAGAAATCAACATCCAAAAATGAAGTAATCCAATTTAAAAAATGGGCAGAAGACATGAACGGACGTTTCTCCAAAGAAGATACCCAGAAGGCCAACAGTCACATGAAAAGATGCTCAACATCACTCATCATCAGGGAAATGCAAATAAAAACTACAATGAGATATCACCTCACAGCTGTCAGAATGGCTAAAATAGAAAACACAATGAGTGTTGGTGAAGACGTGGAGAAAAAGGAATGCTCTTGCACTGTTGATAGGAATGCAAACAGGTGCAGCCACTCTGGAAGACAGTGTGGAGGTTCCTCAGAAAGTTAAAAATAGAACTATTCTATAATCCAGTAAATGAGCTACTGGGTATTTACTCCAAAAATACAAAAACATGAATTCAAAGCAATAGATGCAACCTATGTTTATAGCAGCATTGTTTGCAATAGTCAAATTAGGGAAGCAGCCCAAGTGTTCATCAATAGATAAATGGATGAAAATGTGGTATATATATATATATATATATATATATATATATATATATATATATTAATATATATATTATATATAATGGAATATTATTCAGCCGTAAAATGTAATGAAATCTTGCCATTTGCAATAATATGAATGGAGCTAGAGAGTATAGTTCTAAGTGAAATGAGTCAGTCAGAAAAAGACAAATATCCTATTATCTCATTCATATGTGGAATTTAAGAAACAAACAAAATGGGCAAATGAAAGAAAAACAAGAAGAGAGAGACAAACCAAGAAAATCCTTTTAATTCTAGAGAACACATTGATGGTTACCATAGGGGATGGGGGTGAAAATATGGGTCAAATAGATGATGGGATTAGGGAGGGCACATGTTGTGATGAGCACAGGATGCTGTATGAAAGTGGAGAATCACTATATTGTACACCTGAATCTAATATAACACTTTGCGTTAAGTATTTTGGAATTTAAAACAAAATAAAATTTTTAAAAAGGAATCTTTATTAGGATACATGTATTTATGATTTTGGAAAAATTTTATAAGTCTCATACTCACTTTGAGTGCATGCTGTATATTTCCTTTTTTCCTTGCTTTTTTAAATTGAAGTATAATCAACAGATAACATAGTAGTTTCAGGTGTATCACATGATTCTATACTTGTATATATTGCAAAATGATCACCACAGTAAATTGAGTTAACATCCATCATCATATGATCCAATATTTGTTTATATTGTGAAACGATCACCACAGTAAGTCTAGCTAATACCTGTCATCATACCTTGATAATTTTTAACAGTACGGTAAAGCAAAGCACTCTTCCATTTTGTTGTCTACAAAGAAAAGCTACTGATTTCTCTGTTGTTTTTCCCAGCTGGTTAAAAGATGTCTAGTTGAAAATGTTCACACAGAACTACTTCGTTCATGGAATAGATGAGCATCAAATGAGAGCAAGCAAAACCTCTTTCAAGCTGTAAAGTAGCATGTGACTCTGACTTATTCCTGTTATTGCTTCAATTGGTCTTAAAGTCTTTGGCCAGTTGTAGTCATCAGAGAAGGCTATGCCATCTTGTGACAATAAATTAACCCTGTAATAAACAAACGTTCATTTCTTCTCATATAAGGTTCATTGAGAGCTGGTTGTAGTTCTTGCCATCTGGTGACTCAGCGATTCAAACTCCCTCCATTTGTCTCAGCTCAGTGTAACAGGGGAAGAGATCTGTGGAGGATCTATGTTGCCTCATATTGCTTGACATGGAAGGAAAGCACCTCACTAGTGCTCACAGGCCATTGGCTAGTTAGTCATGTGACCCGACCTCATAGCAAGAGAGGCTGGGAAATGTTGGGAAGCTCATGGATGGTACGTAAGTGAGCATAAACTGTTTCAATGACACCAGCAAAGTCACAGTAAATAGATAGATGTGTGTGGTCTCGTGCCTTCGCTGAGAAGTTTCGACCACAGAGGACTGGCCTTGCAGCTGCTGACAGTGTGTGGGAAAGTGTGCTGAGCCCAAACAAGCTCCTGGGCCCTGCTCTATTTCCTGGATTTCTCATTCACACCCTTTGTTCTTTCTGACTCTACCTTCTGTGTGTAAATCTGCCTAGCTCGCTCAATCCATTGGCTTAGTCATCATCCCTAATTCCTCGTGGGGCAATGTGTGGTTTCTAGGGCAATGTCTTTAAGGCCTTTGGCCTGGTGGTGAGTCAGGCTCAGGGAGCCCACCTGGAAGTTCTGATGAGAGCAAAGGAGACCAGTTTCAGGACTCAGCTCTTGTGACAGTAAGGACAGTAAGCAACAGAAAACCACTCAAACTCAACTGTTCTCTTCTCTCACGTCCCACATCTAACGTCAGGAAGCCCTGCTGGTCCTCCCACAGGCAGAACTGCCAATGCACTCCACTTATTCTGCTCTCCTCTTTGGGCATCAGCAATTCACAGCTGAATATGGCAACAGCACCCTAGCTAGTCTCCTCTTTCTCTCCCATCTAATCTCAAAATGTGGCCAGAATGATTGTTTCGGAGCATAAGTCAGTTGGTGACATTCTTCTGCTCATGTGGCTACCGCTCGTCCCCAGTCCCCATACCCCTCCTGCCTCCTTCCCCATCTCTCCATCCTTTGCTCACTCTGCTCCATCCATCTGGTCTCTTTGCTGTTCCTTAAATATTCCAGAAGTGCTCCCATGTGGGGTTTTGGGCTCTCAGTGCCTTCTGCCAGAAGCAGCCCTCATTGTCAGTTTCATCTCCTTAACTCAATGTGGCCTCTCCTGACCACTCTAATATTGCAACTTACTCCTCCACTCCCAAGACCCCCAATATCCTCACTCCATTCTACTCTCTGCCTTCTAGCCCGTAGAATTCTCTACATACTATATCATTGACCTATTAGTTGTGCTTATTGCTTACTGTCTGTTTCCTCTTTCTAGAATGCATGCTCCATGAAAACAGGGTCTTTGTTAAACTTATTCTCTGATACATTCCAAGCACATAGAATTATGCCTGGCATCTAGTTGATGACTGATAAATGCTCTTTTGAATGAATGAATGAATGAATGAACAAATCTGGCTCAAATAAAATGCTTCCTTAAAATAAAATTACAAAGGGCTTGCTGGAATCCAAGAAGAGGTACCCTGAACTAGTTGGGTGCTACAAGAAATCAGTCCTAGAGATCAGTTCCAGACCAGGGTACCTGCCTTAAGTCTCTGGGTCAGGGATGGCAGGGTCCCTATCTCAGATTCTTGGCACATTGGGTCCTCTGCACTCCTTTTGCCCTCTCTGCTCAGTCCTTCTGACCAGTCCCCCCTCCTGCAGGCTCCTGGTCTCAGGGGACTGATGGATCAGGTTGCATTAACCTTGGGCTGCACCAAGAGATGTGGGACAACAGGGGGCACCAAAATGGAGTTTGACTCTGAAATGACGTCTTCCTGTGGCATTGGCCTCTTCCATCCCAATTCACAGGCAAAGGCAAGACTCCACCTTGGGAGTATTTCTCTCAAGTCATTCCAGAACTTTTAGACCAGCAATTACTATCTTGGTAATTTGCTTTTAGCCCAGCAATTACCATCTTGCTTCACTCCTGCTTGCTTATCTGCCCCCCAACCCCATCATCATAAATCCTCTTGTGTAGAGGCTTCTCTTGTCCCTGAATCCACAGGGCTGGCATAGCTACTGCAGGTAGCAGGCACTCAGTAGATATATGTGCATCAATGAATTAATGAATGACATTCTGCATGGATGAGAAAGAGCCCACAGGTTGGAGCAAGGCCAATTCCAACTGGACTCTGGGCAGGCCCTGACCCTTGGCTACCTGCATTTCTGCTGGCCAGCACATCAAGGCGCAAGGATTTTGCTGTTCCTATCACTGGGGCCATCCCCATCACAGAGGCACACAGTATGCTGGTAACACCTCCTACCTTTTGTCTTCTCATGAAATGTTGGTGCCTTCATCTTTATGCATTATTACCCACCCTCCTAAAACTTGGCAAGAGACCTAGGGGAAACTCAGGACTGGTTTTAAACTCTATCAATTCCAAAGAAGGGAAGGGATTTTTCCTCCCAGGACTGTTTGCAAATAGATATCCCATGAATGGGCTGGAGAAAGAGGCCTCAACACTTCTGGAAAACCATGAGAAGCCTGGCTTGCAATAGGTTTGGCAGTGTTCACTGATAGTATATCAGGTTCAAAAGCTGTGTCTGGGGTTTTTATGTTCTGTGATTTTCCCCGTAGCTCTGTGAGCCATGCCTGGAGGTCTCCCTTTTTCAGATGGAGCTAGGCCCCAGCCTCAGGGGGCTGAGGGACTTGCCATAGTCCCTTGGCTGTGGAAGGGGGTAGCCATGACATGAGCCAAGGCTCCCATTCCAGGTCTCTTGTCACTCTATGTAATGGATGCTGAGCTGGAGCTGGGGACACAGCCTTGAATAAGACAAGATTCCCCAGCCTGGAACCCACAGGCACAGTGGTTCTCAATGTAGGCCCCAAAGACCACCTGCAATAAGACCACTTGCTGTGTTTTTTTTGTCAAAATGCACATTCCTGGGCCCCCAAATCAGAATTTTGGGCATGGAGAAAGGCAACCTGCCTTTTTATGATGCTGTCTGATGATTTTGTGCACATTGGAGTTTGGAAACCTCTGGGACGTTTATGGGAGACTAATAGGAAGACAGTCATAATATGGAGTGACAAATGCAACAGTGGGTGTGTGTCCAACCTATTCTGGAAGGAGAGATGAATGAGTGGGGTGATCAGGGCCGACTCACAGAGGATGAGTTGGCATTGCATTTCACAGTATCAGTAGCAGTGTTTCCAGCCGGAGAAAGGGGGAAAGAAGGCCCTGTAGCAAGGGAGCAGCATGGGGAAGGGCATAGTAGGAATGGTACAGCATAGTCTGAGATGAGACAGTGGATTGGTGTGGCTGAGGCAGAAAGTGAGGGGCATGGGAAAATGACCAGACAGGTGGAGGCCAGACAATGTCTATCTGAACAAATGCATGATCAGACATGGGGTTTCGGGCTCTCCTGAGGCACTGGAGGCAGAGGTTGGATGCATAGGATGGAGAGAGACCACTGGAGTATAGGTGTCATTAAGTTGGAGGCAAAACAAGTACAGGCCTGATCTGAGAGGCTTCCTGCCTGCTCTGGAAGGAAGTGAAATTCCTTCCATTCAAAAGTATTTTCCTGGTAAGTGCCTGGGTGGCTCAGTTGTTTAAATGTCCTACTTTTCATTTCAGCTCAGGTCATGGTCTCAGAGTCCTAGGATTGAGCTGCACGTAAGGATCTGTGCTCTGCAGGGGGTCTGCTTGAGGATTCTCTCTCCCTTGCCCCACTAGCTCTCTCTCAAATAAATAAATAAACTTTTTTTAAAAAAGTATTTTCCTGGGCCAGGCAGGGTCTGAGGTCTTCATTACACTGGCTACTTAGACTGTCCACATGCCATCAAACACAGTGACCCCTACCCAATCCCTGTCAGTCTGTCGAGGGCTCTTCTACAGACCCCATGAACAGGCTCCTTTATGGGTTGAATTGTATCCCTCCAAAGCTGAAGTTGATGTTTTAACCCCTCAGTACTTTAGAATGTAACTTTATTTGGAGATAGGATTGTTACAGATGAAAGGAATTAAGATGAAATCATGCTAGAGTAGGGTGGGCCTTAATCTTATAAGACTGATAACTTTTTAAAGTAGGAAATCTGGACACACACACACACACACACACACACACACACACAGTCCTGAAGATGAGGGCAGAGGTGGTGGTAATGCTTTTGTAAATCAAGGAATGCCTTAGACCACCAGCAGGTAGGAGAGAGGCCTGGAGCAGATTCTCCCTCATGGCCTCAGAAGGAACCAGCCCTGCCAGCACCTTGATCCAGACTTCTGGCCTCCAGAACTGTGAGGCAGTACATTTCTGTGGCTCAAACCCCCTGAGTCTGTGCTACTCTGTCATGGTCTCCCTAGGAGACTACTTAATACCGTCTTCATTCTGTGTGATGTGAGGGAGATGTCTAAGAGCACTGAACCCTCAGGAAGGAAGAATAGAGGTTTTTGTTCCTCTGCTGAGAGGAAAGACTGCTGACATTCCCTGAGCTCCTTCTTTGTCCCAGGCCCTACGTACAGTCATCCTTCTTTTACCAGTATGGAAACTGAGTCACAAAGTCTCAATGCTGGTGAGAGGTAGAGCCATATTTGACTCCAAATTTTTTGTATTTATTTATTTATTTATTTATTTATTTATTTATTTATTTATTTATTCTTATTTGAGAAAAAAGAGAGCACATGGGGACCCAGGGAGGTGGGAGGGTCAGAGAAAGAGAAAGAAAGAGAGAAAGAAAAAAATCTAGAGCAGACTCTGCACTGAGTATAGAGCCTGACGTGGGGCTTGATCCCAGGACCCCAAGATCATGACCGGAGTTGAAACCAAGAGTTGAGTTTAACCAGCTGAGCTACCCAGGTGCCCCTCAAAATCTTTGCTTTTAATGTTAGAAAAGATGCCTTTGAATAAGCAAAGCTCACCAGACATTAAATTCAAGAAGTGTTGGCTGGATCCACTTGTGTGTCAAGCTCTTTCTAGGCCCAGGGGAACAAAATGAGAGCAATGGATTTAATTACTGTCCCAGTGAGTCTATGAAGAACCACTGGTGTCACAAGAATGTGTATATGGAAGGATCAGAGTAAGGTGTTTGTCATGAAGTGATATTTGAACTGAACTCCAAAGGACTTGTGGGAGCTAGATGGAGGAATTTGGGTAAGTGACACAGGAAAGGGGAGGGTGGGAAGAGTGAACCACAAAAGCTGGTGTGGCTGACCTGTGGGAAGCCAGAGATGCAGCTGGGAACATACTGATGAGGTGGACAGTCTACACTAGGGATGTTGGCTTTATCCCAAGAGTTCATGGAGGAAATTCATTGGAGGGGTTTGGTTTCACTGAGAGAATGGTTTGGATTTGGAAAGATCTTTCTGCTTGTATAGAACATGGGTGAAGGTGCAGATGGGCAAAGGGAGGCCCATCTGGAAGCTCCTGTAAGAATCTGAGCAATAGAGGATGGTGTCTAGATTGGGTGGCAGCGGTGGGGGCCAAGAGAAAAAGGGGGAACTAAAAAAGAATGCCCAGTGTCATGGATCATCAGAGAAATGCAAATCCAAAACACTATGAGATATCACCTCATACATGTCAGGATGAAAAAAGAGAAAATGATGGCCAGGATGTGGAGATATAGAAACCCTTATTCACTGTGGCTACTGTAGAAAACAAGTATGGCAGTTCCCTGCAAAGTTAAAATTCAAAATACCATATGATCCAACCATCCTTCTTCTGGGCATATACCCAAAAGGATTGATATCAGGATCTCGAAGAGATAGTAGCATCCCCAAGTTTATTCTAGCACTATTCACAATAGCGAAGTTGTGGAAACAACCCCAGGGTCCAGCAGTAGAGGAATGATCAAAGATATGGTCTATGCATACATGGACTATTATTCAGCCTTAAGAAAGAAGGAAATCCTGCAATATGTGACAACATGGATGACCTTGAGGACATCATGCTAAGTAGAACAAGCCAGTCACAGAAGAGGAAAATCTGATGATTTCACTTATACAAGGTATTTGAAATTGTCAAACTCATAGAAGCAAAGAGTAGAATGGTGGCTACCAGAGGCTGGAGGGAGACCTGGGGGATGGAATCAAAAGGCATAAAGCCTCAATTACACAAGATAAAGAATTTCTAGAGGTCTTCTGAACGATATTGTGCCTCTAGGTAACAATACTGCACTGTGCACTCAAAAAATTGTTAAGAGGGTGGATGCCATGTTAAATGTTATCACAGTAAAATAAAAAAAAAATTTAATGACTAAAAAGAGACACATTTGGGAGATTAACTGTTGGCAAAGCTAGAGAGGTGAGGGAGTGGGTGGTTGACCGTGGAAGGTGGTGGATCCACACATGGATGTGGGGGAAAAAATGGAGGTAGATGAGTTTTGAGCCAGCAGATCAAGGGTTAATAGTTTGGCTCTCCAGAATCTGAGGCCCCAGTGAGATGTCAAAGTGTATTTGTCCAGTAAGCAGTTGGTGGAATCAGACTGGAAGCTCAGAGGAGAGGACTGAGGTAGGCACACCAGGAGGGAATTACCAGAGGATGCAGCTTGGCAAAAGCCACGGGAACAGCTGCAAAGGGAACCCACTAAGGAAGAGTCCAGGGCAGGAGAAGAGAGCCAGGCCACCCTGACGAGGAGCCATGCCAGCACTGACCGGAAGGGTAGACAAGGCTGGACTAGAAAGGAGACCAAGACAGAGTGGCCAAGTGGGGCTGTGTGTGAGAGGCTTAAGAAAACAGAGGGGCAGTTGTGTAGACTCCTGCTCAGAGGTTGAGACCATTGAAAAACTGCAACACACCAGGGTAAGCTTAGTGATTTGAGTCACTGGCCAAATGAGGAAGAGCTATATTGGTGGGGGTGCTAAAGCAGGGTCCAGGGGCCAGTGGGTTGAGGAGTGGGAGACAGAGAGGGAGTGAGATGCAGAGGGTGGGTGAGTCACATAAGACACTATTTAGTCTGCTTCAACTTTTCTTGCCCAGACCAGTAAGCATTCCACAGTTTGCCACAAACACTGGGCACCACCATTTCTCAGGTGCCGCGCTGGCTCAGGGGATCCCCATTATTCCCTGCCCATGGGGAACTCCTAGAACAGTGGGGAAATCAGAAATTAAGACAATTATAATATCAGAAAGAGTGTAAGGTCGAATGTGTGGGGGGAGGTGGTTACGTTGACCTTGGAGGTTGTGAAGGAGAGAAAGGACCTTTGTTCAGACCTAACAGCAGGGAGGGATTTGTGAAAAGAGGAAGCCAAAGCCAAAAAAAACAGGTGCCTTGGTTTTGTTTCCCCTGCCCTGAGAAACTTCAGCAAAACTTATGTGATTAAAGAAATTCAGAAAATCACACCTGCTTTCTTACCCTGAAGTGTCTCCACCCTATTCATCTCAAAGATGCTGCTGATAAATCTTACAACAAAGAAAAGCACTAAACATTCTAATCCAGTATTTCCCATATTTGATCGAAACTTTCTTTTTTTTAAAGGAACATTTGAGGAAGTCTGGGAGCATGTGGTAGGGAGCCATTGCAGGACTGAGTACACTAGAAATGCTCCTCTAACAGCTATATGTAGGCAGCTATATGGGAGGAGGAGATGAACAATGGAGAGCTGGTTGTAGCAAGACTAATATAGACTTTTCCCAACTCAGGCAGCATTTGGGTAGAAGCAATAAAGGGGAAGATTCCAAGAAATATAGGAGAAAGAATTGCTGGAACTGCTGGGTAAATCTTTAGGGTTATGCATGCATGCACGATGGAAGTGGCAGTTTTGGTGCAGTTAGAAGTGGACATGGAAGTGGTGGTCAAGCTGGAGGTGGTGGTGATGGTCATGGTGGAAGTGGGAGAAGCAGAAATTTCTGCCCTTGCGTCTAGATGAATTTTAGCAAGATAGAAAATGTAGAAAGAAGAAAGATTTGGGGCAGGGATGGAATGTGGGAAAATAGCTCATCATGGACAGTGAGTTTGAGGGATCTACAGAACAGACACAGGATGTCCCAAAGAATTGCTGGTTTACCAGCTGGAACTCAGGAGGGGACTCTGGGCTGTAAATGCAGATAAGGGTTGACAGCCACAGAAGTGGATGGAACCACAGGAAAAGCAAGCAGAAAGGAAGACAAGGGGACTGGTTGTTGACTGGCTTGGGTCATAGTCTCCTAGATACGTTCCGGTGGGCAGCTATGACTCTTGAGTGCTACATCTACCAGAAAACTCCTGAGTGTAAGACTTAGGGTCCAATGCAGGTCCTGCTCTTATAGGCAAAAGTGTCAAACCCAGATCCATCAGGACCAGGATGGGCCTCCCTTGTTCTGCCCTGCTTGTCATGGATCTAAGGGACTATGCCTGTGTTTTGGGTTCAGTTACTCAGAGGCAGCCAATTGGTGGGGAAGAATTTGTGTGCCATTTGGAAGTAACAGCCCTACATCTCCATTCCTTGGCTAGACTCTGGTTGGCAGATTAAAGGAGCCAGGCTTGGCACGGGAGTGAACAGTGGCTCTGCAAATGGATGTCTTATTTGCATACCAACAAGGCGTGTGCTCAGATCACATAGATTCCTTTCCTCTAAGCCCCAAAGGACCTCAGCATGGTGTCAGTGGCCTCCACCATCTTGGATTGTTTGGACAAATGCTTTGGCAAATCTAGTGGAGCTGAAGGCCAGAGGCCCCAGCAGGATGCCTGGTTCCTATTTGGCTTCTTCAAACTTTGATAACATGCCCACATTTCATCGTAACTGGGTGCCAGTGTCAGAAGGGAAGGTTGAGAATGGGTAGGGGATATCCTTATTGTGGGTTTGCATTTGACTTGAAAGTTTGGGTACACGTTCTGGGAGGCATCATAGGAAACAAGCCCCCAGGTATACAGACAGATACACAGATGCTATTACACAGATATTTCATTGAAATATGCATCGAAATCAAGACATTTCATCGAGGTTTTTACATGTTGAGGTCAAAGCCAGTTTTAACCTAAAGCAGTTCTAATTTGTATGTAAGATGTCAGGGGTTTAAGGAAACCACAGGACTTGACAATAAATATGGGAAGCAGCCTTGTGGCCTAGTTTAGGGCTTATGTCATCTTCTGGTATTGGGGAAAGGCAAGGCCTGCTAGTGGTGTCTATGGCGAAAGCCCTTGTATCCAGCCTGCTGCCAGCTCCACTCAGGACCTCCTGTAGGAAGGATCTTCCCAGACAGCCTGTTTAGAAATCGCTTTTCCAGACCTGCAGACTCCCAGGCCGACTTGGTCTCTTCCCTGAAATGCATCCCCCTCTGAAAGCTTTCACAATGGTGCTGGCTGTGTTGGGGAAGGGAAAGAAAGATGGCTGTTTGGTGTTTATGCAAAGCAAAACAAAACGAAAAACAAAAACAAGCAAACCAAGCTCCCTCCTAGCTGGCATTAGTAGAGCTAAAATGTGCCCTTCTAAACTTGTTGGTGTAGACGGGGCTTGGCCTGCTTCGGCCGTGCCTGAGGGAACAAACATGATTTTCCCAGCCTCTGTCCCCAGCAGACCCAGGAGTCTGCAGCTAGCCGGGAAGAAGCTTTTCCAGGCTCTGGTGAGGTCCCAGGTACCTTGGGAATGTGCCTGGTCCTGCATGTCGGCCCGAGGCCCACGGAAGTAGGTCGAGTCTCAATCTGATCGTGGTCTCCTGAGGACTCTGATGTCCACCTAGCCAGGCCCAGCCTCACTCCATCCCAGGGTGTATGGGACAAGCAAGTGTGAGTATGGTGGTATGGGCCACGGAATTGCTGGAATGTTCTTCAGAACTCTGGCAGGGATAGAGACCTGGCCGTCATTGGCAAATGGATTCTGGGTGACCTTGTAGCTGAGAACAGACTTTTGCTTAGCCCCTTTTGGAAGACTTTTCTAGTTCTGGCTTTTATTTAATGTTTTTTTTAAGGGAAATAAAGATGAAAAAAGCTTAATAGATTCATTCCTGCATAACTGGATTTCAACCACTTCTCCCCTTGAGTGGCATTTCCCACAGCCAGAGCTAAACTCAAGTTTCAGTGGAGTCTTTGGCTGGCGGGACTGTTAGTTAGCCCTGGAAGTCAGAGGACACAACTTAGTCATTTTGAGGCTCCTGGGAACCCCATAGTCAGGCTGAAGAGCAGAGGCCTCACTGTAGACAGTCCTGGGTTCTAATAGTGACTCAGCTGTGGGCCTGGGAAGGAAACCCCTCCAACCTGTTGATCCATCACTAAATCAGGATAAGCATACTTACCTTGCCGGTTGGTGTGCTGACTCATTAAATGCTCTAGTATAGACGTGTATTTACAGCCCCAGCACGCTCCCGGGCACCTAGTGCCTTCACAATGCTGGAGTCTGGCGCAGAAGGGGGCTCAGGAGCTGTCTGTAGAGTCTCATTCCTCAAAGGGATTATTCACGGGTTAGTAACAGCCTATCGGGAAGGACAATGGTCCCTTGTTGTTCTCCTTCCCATCATTGCTAGCCAGGCCTATTTATAAGCTAGAGGATTCCTCAAGAGTGACTCACCTGCCACACAGCTATTCCAGGGAGACCTTATCACATGCTTCCTGCCTTGCCAGCTGGCTTCTGCCCTGGGCTCTCCTGGTCTCATCTCAGCTAGCCCAGCCCAGAGATGTCTGTCGGTGCCCTCAGCTCAGGTATGACAGGACTTTGCCAGCTAGCAAGGCAGATAGATGCCAGGGGTCAGAAACAGAGGGTAGGGGGGGACCGGATCCCATGGGGAGGCCCAAGTCGAGGAGGGGGCCACCATTCAGATGGTGATGTCAGTCCCAAGTCATGCAGGGCAGAGTGGGGGAGGGCTGGCATGAGACAATTGGATGGAAGGTCCAGTCAGCACAAGTGGACACCGGTCTGGATTCAGGAACAAGGGTTTAAAGCCAGGTCCAACCCAGCCATCCTGGGATCACATGTGGGGGCTACTCCAGGGCTTCAGGGGCTATGTGGAGAAAGGCCCTTAGTGGGGCTTCCTTCACCCCAGTAATGGGCAGGGGGTGGGCACCACGATGGCCACAGGGAGGAGGGCTCTGGGGGCACTTGGTGCAGAGCCAGCCCCCTTCTCAAGTCCCTTAGTCAGAGTTTAGGGTGACAATTTCCAGTGGAAAATGGTGCCCGGGGGTCCTCCCCCAAACCTTATCACCTCCTTCCAGTCACCTCTAGACTTGAGACGTCAGCTCTGGGACCCTTGACGGTTTTCTTCCTTCCATCACAAAAATGCCCAAGAAAAAGCAGCAAGAAAGCTCGCGTTCTAGGAGAAATAAGCATTTTTAAGCCTTGCCTTCTCCCGGCAGCACTTGGTTTTCTTTCCTGCTAAAGGTGAAGATTCTGTTCTAGGGAGAGGGAGCTTTGGTATCTACCCCAGGGTCAAGGGCAAGGGTGTCCTGGGGATCCTCCTTGGTGCTCCTCTGAGCCTGCCTGTGATCGGTTGAAGTCTGCCATCAGCTTCTTCCACGTCTCTGCCTTCCTGCTATTTTCATTAACAATCTACCTTTAGGAGCGCCTGGGTGGCTCAGTAGTTGAGCGTCTGCCTTCAGTTCAGGTGGTGATCCCAGAGTCCTGGGATTGAGTTCCGCATTGGGCTCCCCGCAGGAGGCCTGCTTCTCCCTCTGCCTGTGTTTCTGTCTCTCTCTATGTGTCTCTCGTGAATACATAAATAAAATCTTATTTTTTTAAATACCTTTAAGAAAATCACGCATAAACATGAAGATGAACTTGAATGGCTATTTTCTCAAGAATGTCACACTTCTTTAGAGGAGTTGGGGAGTGTTCATCCGAGGGACAGCAGGAATAGTCCCTGGGACAGTCCCTTTACAGTAAACCTGTATCTGTTAGGATGGTGAGGCTGGCAGATTCTGCCTCCCATGTGTTCTTCATCTTACCAGAAAAATGTGGAAGAAAGGACACTAGTATTTGTCAGGCACCTACTCAACATTTTTCAGTGATTCGACTATTTAATTCTTTAAGTAACCCTGTGAGTAGGAATAATAACCGTAGCTAGCAATAACTAACCTATAACTAACTAGAAATAACTAAGTGCTCGCTGTTAGTTCAGATCTGTTTTAAGCACTGTTAAGCTCTCTTTGTGGGAATTCACTCACCCAGTTCCCCTGACAACCCCCTGTAGCAGTGATCCCCACTTTATGAGTGAGGAAATTGAGGTACAAAAATGGTAAGTGACATAACATGACACAGCCAGTACTTGGCACTGCTGATATTTGGCCTCAAGCAGTCTGGCTCAGCATCTAAGCTCTCAACCCCTTTACATCATCCTTCTGAAGTGGCCAGGTCAGGATTTGAACCCAGATCTTTCTGAGGTAAAGACCACCTTCTCTATCCTGTCATGCTGCCTCTCAGGCTCAAGAAGGAACTTGGTTCTCCTCACAGCCTCCCCCTGTCTGCTGGGGAAGTGACAGATCTTAGCTCACAGCATCAAGATTCCTGCTACAAGAAACAACGGTGTGTGGAAGGGGGGCAGGAAGAGGACATTTAGTGGGGAGCGGGCTTCCGTGCTGGTGCTGCCCCTTGGTTCAATTCTAATTCCTCAGGTGCTGGACACTGTGCTGACCCCCAGGCTTTCCTTTGCTTGTTCACCCAGGGGCATCTGAAAGGATGTTCTGTCCTGATGCAAGAAATGGGTTGGGCAAGGCAGGGGCAAAGGCAGTTCTCCCACAGCTTCTAGTGGTGCAGTGTGGAAGAGAGGCCACCAGGTTCTTAGCCTGCCCTCTTCTTCCCTGTCCATTCACTCTCTACTGCCCCTGTGAGCTGTTGTTCAGGCGTCTGTCTCCAGTTAACAGGAAACATGGCCTGGTTCTATCTCGAGTGCTGGCGCAGGGCCTGGCAATCAATAAACATTTGCTGAAAGAATTAATCAAACTTGGAACATTTACTGGACAGAGGCCATTAACCTCTGGTTCAGGTCCATCAGCCTGACCTCTGTCTTCAAGTGGTCTGATTAGTCCTTCTGAGGAGACCTAGTGGCCCTTGGCACTGAATCTATGTTTTCCTGCTGGTCAGTGACAGAGCTGACCTGGCCAATGGCCACTGGCTCTGGGAGCAGGAGGCTGAGGAGCAGGGGTGTTACTTTCCCATTGCTGTCTCAGTAGTGCCCCTGCCAAGCTTCCAGTCAGTCTGGTGTCTCCTCTGGGCTGGATCCCTGATTCCCAGCTCATTTCTCCAGGCATGTGGACACTAGCTGTGGACGCTAGCATCAGATAGGAAGAGTTGAGAAAGACAGGTTGGAGAGAAAGGCACCATGCTCCCTGGGAAAGTAGTTGGTCCAATTTGCTGCTTGATGCCCGGGCCACTGTTTGTTACTCTCTGCAAGGCTATAAGTACAGATGTTGAGAGTAAGAAATTTTAAAGCATTGCTGCAAGGGCCAAACAAGTAATCTATAGACTTGTCTTCTTGAACCACTCAGACATATATGTGTGGGTTCAAGCTGGTCCTTCACCATAGATGGTGGGAGAGGTTCTGGGTGGGAAAAGATAGCTTCAGAAATGCATGATCCTTGCAAGTCTCCTCTGCCTCTTCTCACTGAAGAGGTGTTAATCTCCTGCCCATGAAATCCCAGTGTGAATTGGGAGAGTTCTAAGTTCTTATTCTGGCTCCATCACCTATTGGCTATGTGACACTGGGTAAGCTCTGGGGCGCTTCAACTTCTCACCTGTTGGTTTTTGTGGGCATTAGAAGAATTAGCATAGAACTGGGTCTGGCAAATACTAGACACTGTAGAAGTGTCAGTTCTTGTCATTGGTGAGCATATCTAGCTCTGTCTCAGGCTCTTAAGAACCTGAAAGGAGCAGGAAACCCCGACCCAGCCTTCATGTTGGTCTTTAGGAGATCAGACACATAGGCAGGGAGGCTAGTCTCCAGCAGATGATGTGGCCCTGGAGCTGCTGCTAAAGGATCCAGTGCCTGAGCCAGTCATATGGACAACTCCTCAGGGGGGCCATGACTGGGAGATGGATCTTAAAGATGTATCACATAGAGACAGTGCCAAGAAAAGGTTGAAAGTGGAATAAATACAGCTTTTTAAGGGGATTATAATTGGTCTCATTGGTGTGGTGGGCTCATTTAAGGAGAGTCTTGAGAAATGAGATCATATGGGGCCCAATTATGGATTATAAATACCAAGCTTGATCCCATTGGCAATGGGTTGGGGAGAGGGGAGCATTTGTGGTTTCGGTGACATGATGTAGACAAGTCACTAGTAAATTGATTAATGCCTAGTACCTAGTATGTATGTATATACATATATACACATTTACGTGAGTAAATGAATGAATTGGTGCAATAATTAGAGCTCTTTGGGTTGTGAATAAAATCATCCCAACTCAAACTGACTTAAGTAAAAATAAAACTGGAGCATTTACTGGCTGCCATAACTGACAGATTTAGAAGTAACTTGGGGCCTGCCTGGTTCCAGGGGTTCAAAAGTTATCAGCACTCTTTTAACTGGGCAGCTTTATTTTTCAGTAACTCCAAAGTTCTGGAATTTGGTCTTTTTGCCCAGCCTGGGCCATGCTTCCAAGGAAATGGAATAGATTGATTGATCATACTTTGGTCACCTGCCCATTGACAGGGAACCAGGGACTAGAGTTACCCTAAGGTGAGACAGGCACACTGAGTTTGGAGGAGAGGTGAGCTCCCCCATAGGGAAATGGGGGTGCTAGTAACAGAGAAAAGTGGAGGGTTTCAGGGCAGGCAAGGATACCAGTTCTGCATAGCAGTGGATGGTAACCAGAGGCCAGCCCAGAGATGTTGAAGTCTTGGATGACAGTAAAACTGTCAAAGGGCATAATGGCTTGAGAACAGTGTGACTCAGGCTACTGGGCTGAGTATTCAGGGCTGTCTTCTTGGCTGCAGGCACCTCTGAACACTCAGGTATGAGATGAATTATAGAAGGCAAGAAAATAAATGTGCTTATTTGTTTTGCTTTTTGTTTATTTGTTTTCACAGAGGGAAGAGGGCATTAGCAGCTCCATATTGGCCATCACTCCATTTGAGATGCCTCCTAGACACCCAAGAGGAAATTCCAAGGAGGCACCCAGATATAAGAACATGAGGATCAGGGGCAAGGGCTAGAGAGGTCTTCTTGGAGTCTTCAGCATATAGAAGGTATTTAAAGCCATGAGACCAGATGTGATCATGTAGGAAGAGCGTGCAGATGGAGAAGATGTCCCAGCACCACGCCTGGGCTGTCATATTGAGTATTGGTCAGTGAAGGAAAAGCCAGGAAACATGGGTGGGAAATGTAGCAGGAGGAAATCAGGTTGGGGAGAGGCCCAAGAAATTGAAAGAGGAGTGTGTTTCAATTAGTAGGGAATGGACAAATGTGAGCACTGCTAAGGAGAGAAGGAAGTGTCTATTGGACTCTTTTTCACAAGGAGATATATTGGTGGCCCTGCTAAGAGCAGGCTCAGTGAGACGAGGGGACAATAGTCAGATTGGAGAGAGTTGAAGAGGTATAGATTGCAGGGGTGTGGACACGGAGACAGAGAGTAGAGACAGCATTTGGAGGTGTTCTGCTGTGGAAGAAACCAGAGAGATGACACGAAGGGTCTCAGAATCCTGGGAAAGTATTCTTTCAGGTCAGAGGATGCCAGAGTATGTTTGTATGCTGCAGGGAAAAATCCAGTGGTGAGATGGAAGGCAACAGTGAGGAAGAGGGTGGAGAAGAAAGATGCCATGCAAGGGTGAGGAGGGGAATGGGAGAGGACCAGGAGATGGGAACTATGCAGGTGCACATTGTTATGGAGTGGTGGGAAGTTGAGGGATAGCCTCTCTCTAATGGCTTCAGTTTTTCACACAGGAAATATGAGGCAATGCACCCCTGAAAATGGGGTGTGGGGTTGGAAAGAGCATGAAATCATCTCAAAGGGTAGCCCAAAAATCAACCCCAAGGGAAGGAGTCTGGGTGCTGAGTGGTGTTGAGTACCTCTGAGGCTTGTCCAAATAGGACTGAGATGGAATTTCTCCAATTAGTTGACAGACTTTCTGTGGCAATGAAAAATATGTGGAGAAGGCAAACTGTTGAGTTCATTTAAGATTGGGGCTTCAACCAGGTGGATTGATGGATGACAGCAGCAAGAACAGGAAGCCAGTAGAGTAGGAAGGAAAAGAAAGTGGTATGGAAGCAGCAGTGGAAGCTTCTTGCCTTCTGATCTTCCCCCACCTTTCTCTTACAGTTGCCTCCTTCCACTCCCCTAAAGGCAGCAGGGAAACTATAGTCCTCTGAGGAGGGGCAGCCCCATTCCAGTTAAGGCAAAAAGTTAAGGAAAAGTTTAGAGAACAAGTGAGGAGGTGGAAATTTCCAGAGAGCCTGGTGAAGGGTTTGGGGTGGGGAGGAAATGGGAAGTCAGGTCAGATTAAGGAATGAATGAATTTCAAATGAATGAATCCAGGAGTGACACCACACTGGTTAGCTGGAAGTAGGGCACATCAATGATATCTTGTCAATGGCACCACACTGTGCACATTCTTCTCCATTGTTCATTGTTGATATTGCTGGTGGAGGTGGACTGGTGGGTGGATGCAGTGACAGGTGGTATGTGCCATGTGTGGCGTGATGTGTCTCAGTGATGTATGTTTCAGTGATCTTGTTTTGAGTCTCATAGAATCTATTTCCTCAAGCTGTTTCTATCCTTATTTATATAGGTGACTAATCCTTTCATGGGTAGAGCCAAGTTTTCTGTCTCAGTTACATAGAGATACTGAGACAAATTACTCATGAACCTTCCAGAAGAGATGAGTATCTACAAGTTATTGAGAGTGTTTCAATATGTAAATAGTATTCTGGAAAGCCTCACAACTATCCAGATTAGATTAGACACAGAAAGTGGGTAATTCCAGACCAGTTATCTCCTTCACATATGGCATAGTGCCCCACTACTTTGCAGCTCTTCTGCCTGTCACATGTCTGAGTGGCAAAGATGCCTCCAGAGACAGCTGTGGAAAAGAAGGAGGGCCGCAAGCTATGTCCCGAAGACTGAAAATTTAACATCATTGCTCTGGATATGTTATAGCTTGTTGGTAGAACATTGTCCATTTAAAGGAAGGTGTCTCTTGAATTTACTTTGTGGGTATTTTTGCAATACTCCTATGAAGAGCTAATTGGCCCTCATAAACCTTGCAGAAGAAAGGCCCTGGCTAAGTGGGGAGACCCATTTGCAGTCAAGAGTCAAGCCAGGTGTAGCATTGATGAATGCAGAGAATAAGGAGCAATGCTAATGTCAAGGGTTGTCCCACTCCTCACATTGACCTAAACAAAACCCTGAGCACAGCCCAGGATTAGCTGACATTCACTCCTAAAGTGCCTGGTGACTCTTAATTCTGAAAAGAAAACAAAATGAATTTTATGTAAGTGGAGAGATCCATGTTCTATTTCAAAATCCATGAATGTGCTGTTTGAATGAATCATCACTTCCAACTACTGGGTTTTGATTTTTGAATCCTAATTGCAGACAAAGCACCAAGACTTTACTATAAAATTCAAAAGTACTTCTGAAAGTCAAGAAGATTTTTAATTTATCTTGACTAGTTAAATCCAGGTAAGTCATCCTAATAATTCTTGTCTGCACATGTAGCTATCCCTGCAAAAAGAAATGCAAGTAGAAGTCTAGTAAGTTTCCAACCTCCCCACCTCCCTGCCCCCATTGGAGACACCTGCCAAGGGTTCCCCAAGGGGTGTGATGAGACAGCCAGCAGGACTTAGACTCTCAATGTCAGTCATCCGCTTCAAAGTCACCACCCTGTTCCTGGATGTAGTGACCATTTCCAGATTTTTGCCTCTAAAGTTGGCTTCCTTGAGAGGTTAGGCATGACTCAAGGGACAACACCAAAGCAGTCTCAAAACACATTGTTGGCATTGGCTTCTAGGACTATATATGGATAATCAGTCATGTAGAAAACCTCTGACGATGGCAAGTTTGGGTCCACTGAGGGTGAATTTGGTTTGTGAAAATAAAGCCATTGAAAATCAAGCTAAAAGCAAATTGTGATTCTAACTCCTAGATTGTGAATTTTTTAAAATATCCTCTAGAACTGGCCCTATAAAGACTCTTTAAAACAGGTAATTCTATTTTAATCAATTATTCATCTATTATTGGTGGCATAGAAAAAAAAACTGTCATAACCAGAAACACTTGATTTCAGATTCCAACTCTAGCACTTACTAGCTGTGTGACTTTGGGCAAATTACCTAACCATTGAGCTTTTGCTGAAAGATTTCCCTAAAGGAAAAATATCCTTCTCCTAAGGCTATTTGACTCCTTTTTTGCTTCTCTTTCCCCTCTGAATGGAGACTCTTTTCCTGCTGGGACACTGTCTTCATTCCAGACTCTTCATTCCTGTAGTCCCTCTACTCAGCAGTGTATTGGTAAATTAGATCTCCAATAAATAATCACAAAGTCTTGATCTGTAGCTTCTGCCGATTTCTGTGGTACAAATACTTCTTCCATTGCAGAGTTTAGATATTCAAGAGTTTATCAACAGGCTTCCAAAGTTACTAAGTATTTAATACTTGGCTGTCATGGATACTAGGAGCTGTCTACATCACATCTCTGCCACCTTCTCTCTCCTTTCTTCTGGGTACTTTCCTGATAGACCTTGGATGTTGCAAGATAGAATTTCCATCTGTGTCTCTGAGTTGTACATTTAACCACTTCCAAAAGTATTTTCCTTCCTTCCATTCTCACCAGCTCATCTGCTAGATAGAGTTCAGGTGGTCTAACCATTGCCTCCCCATCTTCTTGAATATTCCTTGGCCCTCTCATCAGTAGGAATTTTCAAAGGAGACAGTAGGCTCTTGGTTTTCTGTAGGGATCTGCCAATTTGGAGTTGGGTGTCCTCACTCTACTGGTGTTGAGGACTGATCTATTGCCAGTAGAGTTCCCCACTGCAGAAGTGCTCAGGCTCCCCCTGACTAACCCCAAATGATTCTGGACCCAATTTCCACTTGAGTGTGTGTTGGGGGATGGAGTCTCACATTTATCAAGCAATTCTGACACCAGCTGAGTATCCTACAATTCAGTGCAATTCTGACACTATCTACCTAGAGATAGCATCAGATCCCATAGGTTAAGGGTTCAGTCCTACAAGACTGTCCTGCCACACACACATAGACTTCAGATGCCAGTCATAAGCCCATATTATCACCTGGGCTTCGGATCAACTGTCAGAGGTTCCCATGACCCCCTTCTTGGGTTCTCTTAACTTGCTAGAGTGGCTCACAAAACTCAGAGAAACATTTTACTTACTAGTTCACTGGTTGATTATAAAAGAATGTAACTCAGGAACAGCCAGATAGAAGAGAGATGCTTAGGGCAAGGTATGGGGAAAGGGTGTGAGCTTCCATGCCTTCTGAGGTGGGCCGATTTCCCCAAATCTCCATATATTCACCAACTCAGAAACTCTGAATCCCATCCCTTTGGGCTTTTATGGAGGCTTCATTTCATGACCATGACTGATTAAATCATTGGCCATTGGTAACTGATTGGACCTCCAGTTCCTTTTCCTTCTCCCCAGATTGGGGGATGAGACTGAAAATTTCAACACTAATCACATGGCTGGTTCTTCAGGCAACCAGTCCCCTCCCCCTTTAGATGGCATCTAAAAGTCACCCAGTTAACATAACAAGAGACAGCTTTACTCCTCTCATTTCAGGAAATACCAACGGTTTTAGGAGCTCTGCATCAGAAACAGAGTGGAAGACCAAATATATATTTCAAATTAGAAGTCACAATACCAGGGCACCTGGGTCTCAGTGGTTGAGCATCTGCCTTTGGCTCAGGTTGTGGTCCGGAGGTCCTAGGATTGAGTCCCCACATCGGGGTCCCCACAGGGAATTCTCTTTTTCCTCTGCCTATGTCTCTGCCTTTCTCTGTGTCTCTCATGAATAAATAAAATCTTAAAAATAAAAAAAAGAAGCCACAATATCATGCCATCTGATTGCATTGTACTTACAGCAGAGTCCGGAGGAGCTATGGAAACCTAGAGAATGGAGAAACGTACAGGAGTTCTGGCACTCTGTCACAGGGCTATGTGACAGCATCTACCCAAAGGTAGATACCTACTCTCTCAATTACAGGCCATATACATAGATTATTTCACATCAGTGCTACCACAATCTTAGGAGGGTGGGACTCTTACCCTGATTTTACAAGTAAGGGTGCATCACATACCCAGGGTTGCCAAGGGAGTAGGAAATGGTCCTACTCATAAACCTACATGGGGGTGTAGATTAGCATAATCCTCCAAAAGCCAATTTTACCTTTTACCTCATCTTCAAAGGATTCATTCTATCTCTTTAGAAATGTCCTTTTAGTTGTATCAGCCAGGAAAAGCTAACTTTTGTAACAAACAGCCCCCAGATCCTAGTAGGGAAAGCAGGAGTTGACAAACCATTTCTATAGACTGGATAGTAAATATTTTAGGTTTTGCAGGCCATATAGTCTCTGTTGCAACTCCTTATCTGTGTCCTTGTGAAAGAGGTCACAGATGATATGTGAATGATTGGCATGGCTGTGCTCCAATCAAACTTTATTTATGGACACTGAAATTTGAATTTCATGTCATTTTCCTGGGTCACACAATTTTATTTTATTTTTTTAAAGATTTTGTTTATTTATTCAAGAGAGACACAGAGAGAGGCAGAGACATAGGCAGAGGGAGAAGCAGGCTGCCTGTGGAGAACCCAATGTGGGACTTGATCCCAGGATCCTGGGATCACAACCTGAGCCTAACTGAGCCACCCAGGTGTCCCACACAATTCTACTCTTTAAATCGTTTTTACAAATGTGAAAACTACGTGGAGCTCACAGGCCATAGAAAAGCAGGCAGTGGGCTGGATTTGGCCTGCCTCTCCACTGTGGGCTGTCCCTGGCCTGAAGCTCTGGAAGTTTCCTCTCACTAAGGCAGGGATCCAACATGGGGGTTCCTGGCTGGAAGGCCCTCCTCGGTGGCTCTTTGCCAGTGGCTGCTTCTGGACCTGGGAGCCTTCCATCCTGTCCACCGCCCTTTCTAGTCCTTCAAGCCTTCTCTCTTCCCTCACTGGTAGAGAAAGAGAACAGAGAGGATTTGCAGGCATTTTTCCTGGGCAGCCCCAAGGTGCTCACATTACTACCTCCCACATTCCATTGGTCACAAGTCAACATGTTCCAAATGGCAGGAGGGACAGGGAAGTAGCCTAGTTGTGGTTCCCAGGGGAAAATGGACAGGGGCTTGGAGACACAGAGCAACATGTTCATGAATCAAATAACACACCATGTTCACACATGTGTCCACATTGCAGCATGACTTGAGAGGTGCAAGACTGGAAATAAGCCTGGTTAGGGGGAGACTTTGGAACAACAGTTGAGCCTGTGAGTACATTCCATGACCTGGGCACCCTGCATCTTGTGGCCCTAAAGCCTGTCCTTGGCCTGAACCCTCAAGGTCATTGCTGAAGTGACCTTTGCACAGTGTTATCGTCTCCTATCACATGACAGAGCCACAGCCATGGAGGCCAGGCTGTGGGGAGTCCGACTGGAGGGAGTGACTAACGGAGGGCAGGCAGAGATTGCATTGAAGCACCCGTGGATGCTCCCACAAATCATCAAGCATTTTTCTGACCAGCCCTTTCCAGGTGATGCTTGGAGAAAAGGGGAGAGCAGGAGGGGCCAGAGGTCGCCTGGGACCAGTGCCTTCTGTGGGCTATGGACCTCAAGAGGGGAGGAAACTTAACTCCCTAAGCCAGGCCAGTCCAGGATAGATCAGAGGTCCCGGATTTCTTGAAGAAACTCAATCCTTTCTTTCTTTTTTTTTTTTTTTTAGGATTTTATTCATTTATTCATGAGAGACATAGAGAGAGGCAGAGACACAGGCAAAGGGAGAAACAGACTCCCTGCGGGGAACCCTGTACGGGACACGATCGCAGGACCCCAGGATCACAACCTGAGCTGAAGGCAGACACTCAATCACTCTGCCACCCAAGTGTGCCACTGAAGCAATTCAATTTCTTGAATCTCTGGAGACAGTTTGGGGTCAGCAGCTCCTCATGGATTGCTCTGCTTTGGGCCAGATTCTTGTCTCCAGGTTCCTGGCTATTTGAAGCCCTGGAGACCTGGCAGGGTCAGTAGAGTCCAGGCACTCCCTCCTCTGTGTGTGGTCTACACAGATCACTGTGTCATCAGGACCCTCACCTGTGCCTCCAGGCTCCTGTGTGTCATCACCACTGGGTGGTCCTGGCTGTGCACTGAGAAGAGACTCACCAGCAACCTGCACATTCTTGGCCTGGGGTAGGGGATGGTTTAATGCCCCCTCCTTAGGTGATGCTGCGGCTCTCATACTGTGGGACCCAGAAGTCTCAGGACACCAGCACTCCAGTTTCCCACTCATCACTGATTTACCATGTGGCCTAGGCACCTTACTGAACTTCCGTAGGCATCAGTTTGCTCGTCTTTGAAATGGGGGAAGAATATCTCATCACTGCGCATGTGTCCTATGCCCAGCCCGAGTCTAACAAATAGCAGGACTGCTTGAGCAGGAGTGGGCCTGTGAGGTGGCTGCCAGGGGTTGGGGCCCTGTGGCCCCTGTGACCCCAGGCTTGGGGCTGAGTGCTGAGGAGAGTTGGGTTGGGCTGGGCTTCCTGCAAACCATTTCCTTTGCTTGGGCTCCAATTCTTGTTCCACTGCTATTCCCTGGGAAGATGTGGAGGGATGGCATGTCCCGGTGTGCGGGTGAGCGGAGTAGCACCAGTTCCAGAAATGTGGACATGCTGGGCCCTGTGCCCAACTGACTTGTGTCACCCCCACAACAACTGATGGAGAACGAGCTCTGACCATTCCCGTTTTAAAGACAACAAAATGGAAGAACCTGATAATGCCTCATGTGATAATGCCTCGGCCCAGAGCCGAGGAAGCCAATTCTGGAGAGATGAAATTACTTTCTCAAGGTTATATCGTATTAACCATAACGATATTCTCCCATTTAATTAGTGCCTGGTATGTGTTAGGGGCTAGGCTTAAATTAGATCTAATTTTCCTAACAACCAGGTAAGAGAGGTGGCCTTATGCTTATTTTTCAAGAGTCCCTGCAAGGACTCTTGGTCAAGGTCGGGTAAGTAAGCAGAGTCACGCTGTGCCCACTCTTTCTGAAGCCACTATGCCCAGATGCTTCCCAGCAACCAGGTCCCAAATGTTCTGAGTCAGATTCCCTGCTCTCCAGGTGCCTTGGGGCCTAGGGCTTTCCCTGGCTTCAGTAGACCTGCCCCAGCATTGCTCCATGAAGAAATGTTTCACCACGTGGCAGGAAGGAGAGGTCTCAGCTCCTGCTGCTATGGGAGATGGGTAGACCAGGCTCCCTTCCAGAGTTTCTCAGAGTTTCTCCTTCCAGGAGGAGAGATGTTGGGGTGACAGAGAGTGGAGGTAGGGGAAGAGGGGGTGATGTGGGGGTTTTGTCTACAAATTGCATTTAAATTCAGACTCCAAGCAGGGTGTGTGTCTGTCAGGGGAAATCAAGTGGAACAGGAGAAAGCACATGTTGAAATGCATCGTGTGACCTCGAGGCATCTGAGACTCCCCGTTCTGGTCCCTTCTCGGCAGGACCTTCCAAGATGTGTTTCCAAGGCAAGGCTCACCAGTTAAATGGCTCTACCAGGTCAGATACCCAAATGCGCAGGCCAATGTTCTGGGGGGTTTGCATGGTGGCTGCCAGGCCCTCCCATGAGGATTTCTCCCTAAGTGGATGTCACTGCCATTATGCCTCCCTTGGTACCTTCCCTGTGATAGGCAGGTTTGGAGCTGTGATGTAGGCCCCTGGGAGCCCAGAAAATCTCCCCAATGGGGCTTGGAACTTAGAAAGGAAGTGTGTGCTCCAAGAAGTCTGTTCTCATCCACCAAGGTAAGCCCCACAGGAGCCTGGCAGTAACCAGACAGACTGTGTCACACATCTGGAAAGGTCTTGTCCCTATTATGCTCTCGATCCCCACCAGATGACATTCTCATTCACTTCATTCACCAGCAAACACTTGCAACAGGTGTGAACTAACAAACACAGGGGTGCAGCGCGGGGACACTGTGCGTCTGCCTGATTGGCTGGAGGGAGGCCAGGGCAGGCTCTATGGGGCAAAACTCCCTTCTTGTGCCCTGGAGCACCCCTGAGGTTTGAGGGCACCTAACGGTGCTTGATTGTTCTTCTTCCTACTTGCATAATGTGACATTATTTTATGTATTTATTGGGCTGTTGGCTTTTTCCTGCCTCCTGCCCTAGAAAGTAGGGTCTACAAGGCAGGTACTCACTGTTTTCTTCTTTACTCCCTGTAACAGGCTGAATAATCTCTGTCCCCTAACAATAGTAAATCCTAATCCCTGGAACCTATAAATGCTACCTTATAAGGTAAAAGATTCTTTGCAGGTATGACTAAAGATCTGAAGATGGGGAGATCATCCTGCATTATCCAAGTGAGTCTCAAACCAAATCTCAAGAATCCTTCTAAGAGATAGAAAGTGCTATGTGACCACCAAGGCAAGCATGGGAGTGACAGGGCCACAAGTTAGAATGTCAGCAGCCACCAGCAACTGGAAGAGGCGAACAGATTCACTCCCCGGAGTCCCCCGAGGGAGCACAGCCCCGCCACACCTGGATTCCAGCCCAGTGATACTGGTTTCTGACTTCTGGTCTTCAGAATGGTGAGAATACATTTCAGCTGTCTTAGCCACCAAGTCTGTGGTGATTTGTTATGACAGCCCCAGAAAGTAAATACACTACCATATCCCAGTGCCAGGTGAGTGGCCGAGAGTCAGCAGATATTTGATGGAAGAATAAATGCATGCTCCTAGCCAAGGATGCTCCCTAGGCCAGCGTGGGCTGACCCAAGGCTAAGGCTGCCCCCACCCCCCACGGCCTGAGACCTCGGCCTGTGTCCCAGACAATTCTGCCTCCAAGGGCCTCCAGCCTGGGCCTGTGAGGCTGTCCACCAGAGGGCTCGTGTCTGACTGAGCTCTGCTTGCTCCTTGCAGAGTCATTGTCTCCTAGACATCGCTGAACGCCAGCCTGAGGACCACATCCGGTCAGTAGATAGATTTGTCTGGCCAGCATGGAATATTGTTTGTAATTAAATGAGTCTCGAACATTTTGTTGAAAATTGGAAGACTTCACATAAAATTAGGATTTTCCATTTCTGTGGCAAAATCAGATGTTCTTTTCAGCCCTGAGATCGCATTCCCATGTGGCTCTACAGGTTTGACCATCCCCAACCACCAGGGACCCTTAGTCACCATCTGCATACCTGTCCCCCACATTTGAGAGATGATTCAGATTTTCTCAAACTTGCATGAAGTACAGACCATCTCAACCTTTTAGCCTTTCTGTCCTATCCAACTTAACTGCCACCCAGATCTTCCTTTGTAAGGATACTAAAGGGGCCACCCCCTGCCCTGCTTGGTGGTGGTAGAGGTAGAGCAGAGCTGCTTTCAGGCACCCAGCCTCTGTAGCCCCTGGAAGTCACCCTGTTGTTTCTGGGGGTCTTCACTCTCCTGGTCAGCAGGACGACAAACTTCCCAGAGCCACCCAGGATGAACTTCCCATATTCCAGGAGGGTGGTGGGACAGCAGAACTGCATCTGCTTTCCCAAGGACTCCCTGGCCGAGTCAGACAGTGGCTCCAATGGAAACCAAAAGCACTAATGAAGGAAAGGAATGTAAGTGAAACACTTGGGAAGGTCCCACGAGGAGGACTCTTGGCTCACTTGGAGGACATGGGGTCCTCGATGTCTCCACAATGATGCCCAAGTCTGCAGCTCAAGTGTGCATAAGACTCTGCATCTGTCTTTAAACATGCGGATCCCAGGACTGACATTAGCAGGCTCTGATTCGGCACAGCCCAGGAGGGCAGAGGGGGACCTAAAGAACCGCATGTAGAGCAAGTGCTCCTGGTGGTTCTGACTTGGGGGTCTGGGATTGTACTTGGCTTGGGTGGGGGGAGCAGAAGAGGAAGGCCCTCGGAAGCACAGCCCTCTCCTCCTCTCCAGGCAATGGCCAAGCAGCACAGGGGATCCATCTGATGAGGAGAGTCACTGAGTAGGGCCCCAAGGATGTGACCTGTGTCCACAGCTGCTGTCTACTCAGCTGCCTTAGCAAGTCTTCCCCTGGGCTTGGGAAAATGAAATTTAAAACATGTGTTAGGGCCTTAATAGGACTCATAAACTCCTCAGAGTCCAGCTCTGGCTAACGTTTTGAATTCTGTGAGCCCTTCTGACTAGAGGTCTCGAGCCCTGGGGAACAGATGAAGTGAGATGAGGAATAAATGCACAGAATCAGCAGGTGCTGTGTAAGTGCAGGCAAGTTGCTGAGCCTCTCTGAGCTTCAGTGTTTTTACTTATAAACCGGGAACAGTAACTGCTTCAAAGGGATATTGTAACAATGACTTGAGATGAGGAGCATGTACGTCTGTCTGGCCGTTACTAGGTAGTCCTGCGAGTTTCCATGTCTACATCCCATATTTTTAATCCTAAGGTTGGGGAATTATGTCTGCTATTGTGGCTTCCACATCTTTCTCTCCTGCACTGCTAAGGGTGAGGAGTGAGGGGTCAAGTCGGCAGCTCTGTCAGTCATGGCTTTCAGTGACCATTAGCAGAAACCCACTTAAATAGGCAAAAAAAGAAAAAAGCAAATGTTGTGCAAATGAGGTGCATTTATTATAGGGCACAGGAACCCCCAAAACACATGGGCTCAGGAAGACTTGCCCAGGAATGCGAAAGCCACGGAGAATCCTCTCTTTCCTTCTGGGCTCCCTTCTCTAATTGTCTTCTGCTCCACATGGCCTTTTGAGCAGATTTGTGGCCATGGGAGAAGGCAGCTGAACTTGAGCTTCCTTGCTGATGTGTCTTCAATTCAGGTGAGCAACAGGGATCATGGGGTGTCTCCAAATCCCACCTCCAGTCCCCAGGCCCAGTGTGGAGGTCCAGACCAATCAGCTTTGAGGCGGTGGGGGGGGGCGGGGGGGAGGTCCCAGCTCAGCCTTGTCATGCTGTGTCAGCCACCCTTCCCAGATGAGATTGTCTTTGGTATAGCAGGATGAGGGCATCCAGAACATTCCTAAGGTTGTCTATGCAGGTGTCCAACCATGGTGCATAACATCTCCTTGGAGGCTTGTATCCTCCTAGCCTGCTTGGATGCATCTGGGGATGTGGGAGCAAGCTTAGCATCCATATGACTTCTCCACAGAGCAGTGATGAGCCCTACCATGTAAAAAAGGGCAGGGACGCCTGGGTGGCTCAGTGTTTGAGCATCTGCCTTTGGCTCAGGTCATGATCCCGGGGTCCCAGGATCGAGTCCTGCATCAAGATCCCTGCAGGGAACCTGCTTCGCCCTCTGCTTGTGTCTCTGCCTTTGTGTGTGTGCATGTGTGTTTCTCATGAATAAATGAATAAAATCTTTTAAAAAGGGTGGGAGGGGGGTGCAGAAAACTACCCTTCTGAGAGTGTTTGCTTTGCTTCTGCCAGCCAGGCTTTGGCTAATCCTGGTGTTACATGGAAGATTCTCCATCAACGGGATATCCTGTGGAAAGGCAGGGATAGAACCCTTACAGCCACAGGTATCTGACTTGCACGTCCCTGCTCTGTTCAAAAAATCTTTGGGCAGATACCTGCTTGAGCCCTCACAAAACTATGTGTCACAGAGCTAAGTGGAGCCACCACAGACATAACCTGGGGTGTCCACATTGTACAACTTGGGGCCTTCACACATACATCCACACTGATTTAAGTGAGTGGCACCTCCTGGAGTTGCACAGTGCACTATCTGGGCAGCTGTACATAGTGGCCAGCAAATCATTAGCAGAGCCAGGCATTGGCTTCTAATACCATTTTCTGGAATGAGTAAATGCCGTATTTCAGAAAATATGACCCTGACCAGGGTCTTAGTGAGAACGTGAGAAATGAAGTAGCTGTTCCTACTGCTGCTACTGTCATAGTAATCATTAATCATTGCATTACAAGTAGCTGTGCCTGCTATAATTATGATCCTCTTTCCAACACAGCCACACCTCCCCCTCAGGGTGGTGAGGGTTTAAGGCTCCTAGCACCATATCTGCACAGACTAGGTATCCCCTCTGTCTTCCTTTTTCTTTCCTAAAGTGGAGACGGTCCATATCATACCCGGGGAGCTAACAAAGAAGGAACCCCCATCCACTGAGGCAGGAGAAGCCAGCTGGTAGGTACATGAGTAAAGTGGTTCAGAGCTCCTGGCATCCCCGGCCCTTCCTTCTCCCCACTGTGTCACACGGGTGTTGATGGGCACGCCTTGCTTCCTCTATTAGACCGAGCAGGCACTGAGCGCCCGTCCCACCTGTGCCTGGAGCAGGGCTTGGTATCTATGTGCCCCATATAGTAAATGAATGGATGAAGGAATAAATGAGCAAATGAGAGGATGACCCCATCACCAACAGCAGCATCCAGGATGGTTTCGTTGCTTTTCCTCCAGCAAACACTAAGGTGTATCTGCTCTGTGAAATGCGCAGTGCCAGGTTGGGGCACTGCGACAAATCCCACATGCCCATGACCTTGGCAGCTTAAGCAGGAAGAGTGCTGGGCACGCTCCGCTCCCTCCTCCAAGACCCTGGGTAGATTCTTCACCCAGATTCCCTAAGGCAGCTATGAGTCCAGGCAACTGGGGGCTTGTGGGGAGGGGGTGGGCTGTGGGCAGGCGGAGGACATGACAGCCATTAGCTGTCCTTCCTGGTCTGTGTCCACCTTTCCCTCTGCTCCAGCCCCTCTTTGTTGTGGCCCTGAGTGTGCCCAGGCTCCCCCGGGGCCTGGAGGAGCCAAGGGGTTCTCCTTGCCCCGGGTGGTAGGGAGAGAAGCTGTCTTCTGCAGTAGAGACAGGGTGAGGCCCCAGAAAAACACACAAACCAGGACAAATGCCAGAAACATATAAACACACATCACCACTTGTGGCTGTCTGAGCCATATCCGCCAGGGCAACAAGGGGCCCAGGATGGCTCAGGTGACTAGATCCAGGGTCCTCTCCTCCCAACTCCCTTCACCTGCCTCTCTTCAGGTCCTCTTGGGTCTTCATTCTCCAGTCTTAGGTGCTGTCCTGTGACTCTTGGCTTTATGGGCTGGCCGGGAGGCTCTCACTTCTCCCCACTGCCCTCTCCTGTGTGTGCAGGACACCTTGCCTTGCAGCCAACTGTTCCTACTGCTAGTCTGCCAGGGAATGTCCACAATGCCAAACACGAAAGCAGCAAGAAGCCAGAGGTCACAGACGCAGAGGCCAACCGACCGGCATGTAACATAACTGGGTGAGGTGCTCTGGGAAGAGGCAGCAGGGTGTGGTGGGGATTGTGGGAGATGGGGAGCCCAGGCTCTATCTGGGTAGTCCTCACTCTAGCAGGGATCAGAATCCCCTGGAGGGTTGTCAGGACGCAGACTCCTGGCCCCCCTCCTGCATTTCCGATGCAGCAGGTCTGGGTTTGAAAACATGCATTTCTAGGGAGTGCCCCGGGAGAGCTGGGGCTGCTGATGGGGACCGTGCTTTGAGGACCACTGCCATACCTGAAGGGGGCACTGGTTCCCTGGTGCCAGCCTGCAGGTGCCTTGGGGATTGCCACCTAATGCCGCCAGATCTCCTGATTTTTCAGAGGAAGCCAGAAGATTTTAATGTAAAATTTAAAGTAAAACGCATATCTAAATTTTTTTAAAGTGAAACTCTGTTGGGGGAATTAAATAAAATGTACCCACAGGTGGAGCTGGATTCATGGCTTTCCCCTCTGCGAGCTGTGTGTTTGCACTTATCCGTGGTCTGAGACCCCTTAATTCCTAGATGATATTTGCGCCCACTGGCTCCTGACTATTGCCACATGCTTCCCGGGAGCTAAGAGCTTCCTTGAAACCTTTGTGCGGCCCTCGTCCTGGCTGCCTTTGAAACAATGAAGACTGGTTGGTTGGTTGGTTGGTTAGTCTGTCTTCCAGGCCTCTGCCATGAGAGAGAACAGAGAGGCCACCCCTCCTCAGAGGATTCTTAGGACTTCTCAGACCACAAATAATTACCAGTGGAGCAGACCACTGCGGCGCTGGGCTTAGCAAGAAGCCAGGAGTGCTCTGTCAAGTGGGAGACTGACAGGCCTCTCCGGAACCATGGCCCCAGTAAAGTGACAGCTCAGCTTTCAGGCTCAGAGGACATACGATGATCTGCACGCAGGACAGGATAAAAGTGTCTCCCTCCCCAGGCATGGCATCGCAGAGCAGCAGCACACACCTCCAACAGCACATCTGACTCTGAAAGGCGGCCCCCAGGCAGCCATGCAGGCTGCTTCTTGAGCCCGGGCACCGCCTTTTCCCACCATTCCCCTACCTACTCTCTTATCCTACAATAGAACAGCAGCAGCAAGAAAACCATTCATAGCTCTGAGCATCTAGCATCTCGAGACTTTTGAGGTCTTCAAGCTGTACTTCCCATTGAGTGGTGATTACCTGGGGAAGGAAACACACAAAATATGCCAATTGTAGTTTACCTCCCCATCCCCATCAAAAACACAACCAGCCAGCGTGATGCTGGGACAGCTTACTGCCTGGGCTGAATAGACCTCGAGATCCATCACATATGCTATGTGTAAGTCAATCATTAAACCAGTTTACAAAACCACTTAATTAAAGCACCCTCATATTCCAGGGTTGGTTTTTGTTTTTGTTTTTGTTTTGCCTTGGTTCATTTGATTTTCAGAATGAAGTGTTTCTCTAGCTCATTTTGAAAGGTCATAGTGGACCACTGTAGAATGTTTCTAGGCCTGGAGACTGAGGTTGCTATGGTGCAAGTTAATGTAAAGAAGCAGAGGGAAACTTTCATTCTTAAACATGCCTGTAGTTGCGGTATGGCATACCTATACCACCATCACTCTGTGCCCAGAAGATTAGCTCCTCCCTGGATGGGGACCATCAAAAGGAATGCAAGAAATTGACCATGGGTTTATTCTAGACATTGTCACACCCTCATGCTACCAAAGATGGTCTTAGGGGAGCTAGAATATATGTCCTTAAAACAGGACAGCAGAGCTGTGTGAACATTTGAGATTTTAAGCAGAGCTCCTGTCTGGTGTGTCTCAGGGGGACCTGCAGTCAGAGAGTTTGAGGCGTGGTGAAAACACACAGCACGCTGATGGAAGATGGTCACAGTGACACTTTGAAAGGACACATTTTAGTAGGTACTACCAGAGGGTATTAGTCAGGGTTTTCCAGAGGAACAGAACCAATGGGATGTGCATATCTCTCTCTCTCTCTCTCTCTCTCTCTCTGTCTGTCTCTCTAGGAATTGGCTGACATGACTGTGGAAGCTGACAAGTCCAAAATCTGCAGGGCGGGCCAGCAGGCTGGAGACCCAGGGGAGAAATGATATTTTAGCTTGAATCCAAAGGTCATCTGAAGGCAGAATTTCTCTTCTTCGGGACAGGTCAGTCATTTTTCTCCCAAGGCCTTCAACTGGTTGGATGGGGCCCAGCCACATCATAGAGGGAAATCTATTTTACTCAAAGTCTACTGATCAAAATGTTAATCTCATCTAAAGAATACCTTCACAGACACATCTAGAATGTTTGGCCAAATATCTGAGTGCTATGGCCTAGTTGAGTTGACACATATAATTGACCATCACAGGTATGAACTGGCTGATGTTTGTGGAGTGGGTCCCCCAGGAGACTGGTAAGTGAAGATGGTGTGTCCTGGCCCAGGGAAAATTCTTGCCAGAACCTGGGAGGTCCTGAAAGTGGGGGAGCCTTCACCTATCTTCCTCGATATTTCAGTCCATCAAGTTGTAATGCCAGATCTCACACCTAGGTTTGGTGGCATGTTTTGTCCCATAGCCAGAACCATCTTGCTGATGATGGCTCAGTGCCCAGGCAGTACACAGACAGGCACAGCATAACCTCCCAAGAAAACCAGGCTGTGGACCGTGGTTTTCTGCATGGCCTGGAGGCCTGGTGGAGCGCTTACTTCTGAGGCAGAAATGCTGAGGGGGGAACAGATCTGTCTGCCATGAGAGGATGGCCAAGGGTTATCGCTGATCAAAACCCACTAGAGCAGCCATGGAAATGTCCAGAATGCTTGTCCTGCCAGTTTCAAGGCTTATGTCCACCCTGCAGTTCACCTCTGCCTTGCTAACATTCTGGGTTGGGCCTACATCCACTATAATGTGCTCCGGTCACAATTTCTTGAGTGATGTCATTATTCCTGAGTGGCATTTACCAATGCTTTATTTTGGTTTCCCTTCAGTGCCTTTTCTGTCTGATGATCCTGTTTACACTCTACCTTGGCCTCTACCACCTTAGGGAAGGTACCATGGATCAGAAACAAAGTCTATCCTTTGAGCACCCCAGCTGAGGCCCAGCGTGAAGGACATGAGTGTATCAGGCCCAATTTTTCCCACCATCCAAACTGGGTAAAAGGCCTATGGGCTGGAGGGAGGATAGTTGGTGGGGAGAGGAAGAGCCTCACCTCTGGGCCTCGGTGTCTAAGGAGAGGGTGAGAAGTAAAGAGTAGGACAGTTTTGGGGGCACTGAGCTCAATGGGACTCTGGGACTCTCACTACCGATGAAGCCCAGAGGGCACAGAGCCTTGAAGAGAATTCCTCCAAGCCAGGATGGAGAGGTAGCAAGAAGGTAAAAATAGCAGCCTGGCTTTGGGGCCTCCACCACCAACCAGCTGAGTTTCCAGGCACCCCCCTTCAAAGGCTCTGACATCATGCACCCTGTCTTGTTCACTCTCACTTAACACACTATTACTTATACACACTCTAGGCCTCAGTAACCAGTTGTTGATAAAGGGTGCTGGGTGAATAAAAACACATTTGTTCAGTGAGCCTGGTCCCACAGAGAACCCACTCTGGGCTGAGGGGTGGCAGCAGTAATGTTCTAGAGGCAGCTGCTCTTTATTACCTGGTAGGCATAACGTCCTTGCTTCCAAACGACCATGGTATAAGCTACCTTCTGTCAGGTGCAGACATCCTTGGCCAGCCTCTTGCCAGCCAAATACTCATGGACCTCAGGGAAGTTTGACTGATTCCTACCTATGAGTTCAACCTTATAGAGTCTGTGGTGGGTGGGTGAGTGGGGTGCAAGAGAGATTCCTCCTCGTACCTCCTTGCCCCCTATGTAGGAGCAAGGTTTTTGACTATATCTCGTGGCAAGGTGTCCTTGTGGCCTGACTTAGAACCACCTGGAAATCTCACAAAAGCCCAGGGCCTGGGTGCCATGTCTGAAAGTTGGGAGAAGCTGGACAAAGCTTTGTTCTCCAAACTTGCCAATGCTGAGTCCTTTCCTAGGATGGGCTGTTTCCTGACTGAGAGACATGAGCCTGACTTTTCCAGCCTTTTCACCAGCAAGTTCCATCCATCACAGAAAGTTCCTGTGTGAGAAAGAATCCAAAAACCCACAAGTCACAGTTTTTCCAAGCTCTTGGTCTGTCCCACAGCCAGCTGGAAGGGAAGAGAAAGTGTAGCCAAGCAGAGTGGGAAAACTGAGAGGCCACCAGCTGTGGCCTTGGGCAGGTTCCTGGACCAGGCTGGGCCTCAGCTATCTGGTCTGGGAAGTGGGAATTCTGTGCAGGGCACTGCCTATGCTAGTACGGGACACACAAGAACATAAGGAAGATCTCAGCCTCAGGAAGCCTACATGACACTCATTAAATCCAGGGTGTTGAAGGAGCACAAGGAGTTCTGGTCAACCGGGATCTCACTGTCCTTTCACTGGTCTGTTTGTTAAGTTCAACAAGATGTTTACTTAGCTCCTATCATGTCTTAGGTCCTTTATCAGATGCTGGCAAGATCAAGGTGAAAATATGGGATCCTGCCCAGGAGCAGTAATCCTCAATTTTTTTTTATTTCAGAATCCCTTTGCTCTCTAAATGTATTCTCCAGATCAGAAAACAATAACAACAAGAAAAAGTTAATGAGAAGAGTAACATGGTTGTACATGCTTACTAACGCGAAATAAATTACACAAGTCTTTTTCAATGTCGAATTTAATAGAAGGCAGCTGGATTCTTGTATCTGCTTCTGTGTCCAGTGTGCTGTGATAAATCACATCACAGAGCTTTTAGAAGAAATAAGAGAAAGGGAAATAACAACTTGGTGTTAATTATGAAATGATTTTGACCTAGTGGGGGGCCACCAGGGTTCAAGAGACATTTTTGAGAACCACTCAAAATGAGCAATGGGCATTAACGTTAGGAAAATGTACTGCTCCTTGGAGATGTCTTTGGTTGTCATATTAGTTGGAGGGCACTGTTAACTGAGCCACGATTCTAACCCCCTTTTATGTATAAACACAAAGTAATGCTTGCATAGTTTTAATATACTCGGTATTTTCCAAGAATTCAACTACCATGTCAATTGAGAGAAAATGGAATATTATTTTGTTCAGAACTTTACTAAGAGTTGTTAATCCTTTGGGAAAACACTTTATTAATGGCACTGTTGTTCATGGTATTTGAATTACCAGCACAAGCTCCTGAATTAGCCTGAATTTGAGTCTGTTGCTGTCAACCTGACTGTCCCATAGATGTAAAAACCTCATCCGCTATTGTAGCTTCTGTATTTTTAATTAAAAATATTTAATTAATATTATTAATATTATTATTAATTAATTAATATTAATAAATATTTTAATTAAATTATTTCGAGAAAGTTATAGATTCACATGCAACTGTAAAAAGTAATACAAAGAAATCCCATGTACTGTTTCCCCAGTTTCCCCTAATGGTAGCCTTCTCCAAAACTATAGCACAGGACATTGACAATGACACAACTGAGACACAGAACATTTCCATCATCAGAAAAGTTCCTCACATTGCTCTTTGGTAGCCATGCCCCAACCCTCCTGCTCCCCACTCCCTTCTTAACCCCTGACAAACACTAACATACATTTTCCATTTTAATAATTTTATCATTTAAAGAATAGTATGTAAATGAACTCATGAAATATGTAGCCTTTAGGTATTGGCTTTTCTCAGTGTAATGCTTTGGCGATTCATTTGGGGTGCTGTGTAAATCAATAGTCTGTTCCTTTTTTTTTTTTTTTTTTAAAGATTTATGTATTTGACAGAAAGAGAGAGAGAGAGAAGGAGAAAGAGAAAGAGAAAGAGGAGGAGGGGCAGATGGAGAGAAAGAGAGAGAACCCCAACCAGACTCTGCGAGGGGAACAGAGCTGACTCAGGGCTGGATCCCAGGACCCTGAGATCATGAACTCAGCTGAGATCAAGAGTTGTCAGCTTAATGGACTAAGCCACCCAGGTACCCCAATAGTCTTTTCCTTTTTATTTCTCAGTAGTATTCCATGGAATGGATATGCCATCGTTTGTTCCATTATCCACCCACTAAAGGACATCTGGCTTGCTTCTAGTTTTTTGGTTGTTGCAAATAAAGTCACTATAAATAACCATGTGCAGTTTTTTTTGTCTGAACACAAATCTTCAATTCTCTGGGATAAATGTCCAGAAGTGCAGCGCCAGTTGCATGTTTAGGTTTAAAAAAACTGCCAAATGCTTTCCAATGTGACTATCATTTAATATTCCCATCAGAAATATATAAGTAATCCAGTTTCTCAGCATCCTCACCAGTATTTGGTGTTGCCACTAATTTTTATTTTAGCCACTCTGATAGGTATGTAGTGATAACTTTGTATGGTTTTAATCTGCATTTCTCTAATGGCTAATTATCTTTTAAATATCTTTTCATGTGCTTATTTGCCATCCACATATCTAATTTGGTGAAATGTCTAGTCTCTGTTCATGGCTTTTGCCCAATTTCTAAGGATTTGTTTGCTTTTTTTATTGCTTAGTTTTGAGAGTTTTAAAAAAACCTTTAAATATTAGCGTTTTATCATAGATGCGGTTTACAAATATTTTCTTCCACTCTGTAGCTTGTCTTTTCATCCTCTTAACAGGGTCTTATGCAGAACCAAAGTTTTAAATTTTGATGAGATTTAATTGATCAGTTCTTCCTTTTATACATCATGTTGTTAGTATCAATGCTAAGAACTTCACATCTGCTCCTAGACCCAAATACTTGCCCTCATTTTTTTCTAAAAGTTTTATAATTTTACATGTCACACTTATGCCCATGATTCATTTTGAGTTAATTTTTGTGTACTAGGACAAGTTTCATGTTTTTGCCTATGGATATCCAGTTGCTTGGTACCATTTGTTGTAAACGTTATCTTTACTCAACTGAATTTCTTTTGCTGCTATGTGAAAAATCATATTTGTATGGGTTTATTTCTGGGTTTTCTATTTCATTTTGTATTGGCCTACATCTGTCCTTCTACAAATGCTACACAGTCTTAATTGCTATACACATATGGGAAATCTTGAAATTGCAGAGCCTGATTCCTTCCACTGCAACCTAAAGTTTTTCAGAACTTTAGTTATTCTACTTTGTTTTTCCATAAGTTTTAGAATAATTTTGTTCATATATATAAAAGATCTTGCTGGGATTTTGACAGTAGTTGCTTCAACCCTATGCATAAATTTGGAAGAATTGACATATTTACTATGTTGAGATTTTCAATACACAAACATGATATGCATCTCCATTTATTTGTACCTTCTTTGGTTTCTTTCATCAGCATTGTGTAGTTTTCAGCTTACAAAGTCCTGTAAACAATTTGTTAAATATTTTATTTTTTTAAAAGATTATAAATGGTGTTGCATTTTCATTTCTATGCCTCTGTGTTCATTGCTAGTCTATGCATACAGAGAACTACCATTGATTTTTGTATATTTATATTGTATCCTGCAACCTTGCTGAACTAAGTTTTAGAAGTTACTTTTTAATATTTCTTGAATTTTCTGTGTGGATAATATGTCATCTGAAATTAGAATTTTATTTTTTCTTTTTATTACTTTTCTTGCATTCTTGCACTAATTAGAACTTCCAGTCGTGTTGAATAAGAGTGGTAAGAGCAGACATACTTGTCTTGTTCCTAACGTTAGTGGGAAAGCATCCAATTTTAAAATCAATCACCATTAAGTACAATTTTCATTGTATGTTTTTTGGAGATACTCTTTATCAAGTTGAGCAACTACCCCTCTATCTATTTTTTTTCTGAGAATTTTTAACATGAATGGGCGTTGGATTTTGTGAAATTATTTTTCTGTATTGGTCCAGAGGATCATGTGATTTTTCTTCTTTAGGCTGTTAATATGAAGGTTGACATTGGTCAGTTTTCTTATACTGAATCATCCTTACACATATAGAGAGACTAAACCCTACATTGCATCTTCATCTGGCTTTGGTATCAGGATAATGCTAAGCTCATAAATGAATTTGGAGGTGTTCTCACCACTTATATTTTCTGAAAGTGTTTGTGTGTAATTAGTCTCAATTCTTCTTTAAGAGAAAAATTTTCTCAATGAAATTCTCTAGTGAAATCATTTGGACCTGGAAATTTCTTTTGGGAGAACTTTCAAGTTATAAATTATATTTTCTTAAGACTTTAATTATCTATTTCATATTGCATGAACTGTGATAGTTTACATATTTTAAGATAGTGGTCAACTTCATCTCAGTTGTAAAAGGTATTGCATGTGAGTTCTTCCTGGTATTCTTTTATCATCCTTTTGATGTCTGTAGGGTCTGTAGTGATATTTCTGTTTCATCCCTGATATTGGTAATTTGAATCATCTCTATTTTTTTTCAGCCTTCCTAGAAATTTTTCAGTTATGTTGATCTTTTTAAAGAACTAGTTCCTTGTTTTGGTGATTTATGTCTTGATTTTTCTTTTCCATTTTCAGTTTTAGTGAAGTCCATTCTTATTTATATTATTTCCTTCCTTCTGCTTTTGCTCTCCTTTTTCTAGATTCTTGAGGTAGGGGCTTAGATTAGTGATTTGAGACTTTTTTTCTTTCCTAATGCATGCACTTAGTATTATAACATTCCCTCTCATCACTACATGCTGTGACCCCTAAATTTTGATATGTTGTATTTTTATTTTTATTCATTTCAATATATTTTTAAATTTTTCCCTGAGACTTCACATATGACCCATATATTATTTAGTATGTTTACTTTCTGGAGAATTTCCTGTTATTTTTATTCTATTTCTAGTTGAATTCCACTCTTTTCAGAGAACACACTATATGACTCTAGTTCTTTTAAATTTGTTGATTTTTCTCTTTTTAAGGCCTATGTTATAGTCTATCTTGGCACATGTTTCATGGATACTTGAAAAGAAGGTAAGTTCTGCTGTTTGGTGAAGTGTTTTATGAATGTCATTTAGATCCTGTTGTTTGATAGTACTGTAGAGTTTTTTTCCTTCATTCTTGCTGACTTTCTGTCTCATTTATCTATTAGTTGCTGAGAGAGGGGTATTGATGTCTCTGACTATAATTGTGGATTTGTCTATTTCTCCTCTCATTTTTATTAGTTTTTGATTCACATATTTTGTGGCTCCACCATTTGGTGCATGCACATTTAGGATTATTGTCTTCTTGGTTCATTGGCCCTTTTATTATTATATATTTATTGTCTCTGTCTCTGGCCATTTTCTTTGCTTTGATCTTACTTTGTCTTATATTTATACAGGATTACTGCTTTTCTTTAACTAATGTTTGCATGATATATCTTTTTCTATTCATCTTCTTTAATCTACCTATATTGTTATATTTAAAGTGAATTTATTTTAGGCAACATAGAGTTGGATTATTTTTTAATAGGCTCTGCCAATCTCTGTCTTATAATTAGTGTGTTTAGATTGTTTACATTGAATAGAATTATTGCTATGTTAAGGCTTAAGTCTGCCATTTTGTTACATGATTTCTGTTTGCTCTTGGTTTTTGTTTCTCTGTTTCTTTTCTTGCCTTCCCATGAGTTTTGTGAACATTTTTTGAGTTCCAGTACGACTTATCTATAGTATTTTTGAGTCCGTCTTTTTGATTAGCTTTTAAATAGTTGCTTTAAGTAGTGCATTACATATAATAACTTATCACAGTCTACTGGTGTTGTCATTTTACCAGCTTTTTGAAACATGGAAACCTTGCCTTTCTTTATATCCCTTTACCCTTTCCATTTATAATTGTATTAAAATTTTCTCCACATGCATTTAGGACCACATCAGGCAGTGTCATAATTTTTGCTTCTATCATTAAACATAATTTAGAATACTCAAGAAAAGAAAGAAAGACTTTTTTTTACCCATATTTTTGCTTTTCCTTCCTTCCAGGTATTCCAAGGTTTCTTCTTTTATTATTTAATTCCTATATGAAGATTTTTCTTTAGCTATTATTTTAGGGTAAATCTGCTGGTGATAATTCTTAGTTTTCTTTCATCTGAAAATGTCTTGATTTCCCCTTCAATCCTGATGGATATCTTTATTGGGTAGAGGATTCTGGATTGACAGTTCTTTACTTTCAGTTCTTGAAAATATGCCTCTTTTTTCTGGCCTCCGTGCTTTCTGATGAGAAATCTGCTGTCATTCAAATTGTTTTTCTCCTATAAGTCAGGTGTTTTTTTCCTCTGGCATTTTCAAGATTTTTTTTTTTTTTTTAATGTCTTTAGTTTTCAGAAGTTCTACTTTGGTGTATCTTGGCATATATTTCTTTGGGTTTATCATCCTTGGGATTTTCTCCACTTCTTGAATCTATTGCCAAATAGATAAATCTGTTGCCACATTTGAAAAATTTTGAGCCTTATTTATTCAAGTATTTTTTCATACTTTTTCATCCCTGTTCTCTTCCTTGTGGAACTTTGATGACCTTTTATTATAATTCCTTGGGTCTCTGAGGGTCTGTTCATTTTGCTCCTAGTCTATTTTCTTTTTTTGTTCAGATTGGATTATTCCTATTTTTCTGTCTTCAAGTTTAATTGATTCCTTCCTTTGGACCCACCATTCTGTTATTGAACCCATCCACCAACCTGTTTGCTTCAGTTATTGTATTTTTCAGTTTTTAAAATTTTTACTTAGTTCTTTGCATATTATATTTCTCTGCTGAGGCTTTTAAATTTTCCACATTTGTTTCAAGTATGACCATGATTGCTACTGAAGCATTTTTATTGTGGCTTTTTAAAAATCTTTTTCAGATAATTTCAATACCTCTTTCAACATCAAGTTGGCATGATTGTTTTTAAAATTTTTTTTATTGGGATCCCTGGGTGGCGCAGCGGTTTAGCGCCTGCCTTTGGCCCAGGGCGCGGTCCTGGAGACCCGGGATCGAATCCCACGTCGGGCTCCTGGTGCATGGAGCCTGCTTCTCCCTCTGCCTGTGTCTCTGCCTCTCTCTCTCTCTGTGACTATCATAAATAAATAAAAATTAAAAAAAAAAAAAAGATTTAAAAATTTTTTTATTGAAGTTTATAATTAATATTCAGTGTAATATTAGTTTCAGGTGTTACAATATAATGATTCAACAATTTTATATATTCTCTGCTCATCATAAGTGTACTCTTAATCCTCTTTATCTATTTCACTCATCCTCCCACCCACTCCCCTCTGGCAACCACCAGTTTGTTCTCCATATTTAAGAATTTTTTTTTGTTTATCTCTTTTCTCATGACATATATATACATATATATATATGTGTGTGTGTGTGTGTGTATGTATAACATGTTATATATACAACATATATATAACATATATATATAACAGATCTTACATATATAACATTTAATGGTGTGTCCAGTTCCCACTCCTCATTAGGACTTCAGTGAGGCTGCTATCCAAGAGCCTATTCACTTCTCTTTTGTTAGTGGTTCTTGATCATGAGCCTCTCTTTTGTTCCATAGCTAGCCTTTCCTTTATGGTTATCATTTATTGACTCCCTACTTTTGTAACTTACATCTAATTTGCATTGTCTCTATCTCTAAGTCTAACAGAGTAAGGTAGATATCAGTGTTGTTCTTCTAACTGTCAAATATCTTTTGGGCTCACTCTATGCGCTAGGGTTTTGTTTGTTTGTTTGTTTTCCATCTACCTCATTTAATTTTAATTCTAGAGCTCTTACTTCCTAGTATATAAAACACTACACAGATCCATTCAATTCTAGCCATAACCTAAGTTGCTAGTCAAAAAGATGATTGATATAGCAACTTGCGGGTGATTTCTTTTTTTTTTTTTTTTTTTACTTTTTTTTTGTGGGTGATTTCTAATTTACTTTTGAATACAGCATGGCAGTTTATGGATAAGGGTAATGAATTTAGGTTTCTGTGGGTACTATGACTTTTGGTAGAAAAATAATGACCTTAAAGTTAAAAGTTACAGAAAAATTTCCCTCCCAGTCTTCAAAAGTTTTATTCTGGTTACTTTCCATTATACTATTGTATTTCACCCTTAATATTACCTAGGGTTTTAGCTGCTGGAGTCCTTTACCCAAACTATACCATCCTCACTTCTATATCATATAGATGTTTCTTCTATTTTTGGTAGTCCTGACCATGAGGATCTGGCATGGAGAATAGAGGGCAGGTGACCAGATGGCTTGAGTGCTTTCTATAGGCCATAACCAGTGCTATAAGCAGATGGGGACTCTGTGGCTTCCCCATCTGGGCATAGCTGAGACAGCAAGTACAACTTTATTTTGTTAGTAAAATCTTGGACATACTTAAATATACACACAAAGTATAACGAACACCCCTTATTGAATCTCAATAATCAATATCTCATCAACAATCTTGTTTCATCTTTCCTTCCTTCCTTTGAGTGGATTTGTCTGAAGCAAATCCCAGACTCAGGTCTTTTAATCAGTAAATGCTTCAGTGTGTATATCTAAAATATGAGGCTTTAAAAATAACCATACTATTACTATCAAACCTAAAAATATTAACTATAATGTCATATTATTATCAGTGGTTTTATTTTCTCCAAAACTTCATAATTCTTTTACAGTTGGTTTGTTTGAATCAGTATCCAAATAAAGTCCACACTTTGTATTGGTTGATGAGTCTCCTAGGCCTCTTTTAATGTATAATCTTTCCCTTACCCTTAATTTATCTGTTGAATATATCTGAATTATTCACCCTATAGAGTTAGTCATATTTTAGATTTTGCTGATTGCTTCCCCATGATGTCATTTAACATGCTCTTCCATCTGAAGTCTTCCCTGTAACATGGTAGATCTGATGACTCGATTATAAATATATTGGCTTTTGCGGGCAAGAATATTTCATGGGTGGTGCAGTGTACATAATGTCTGGTTCTCTTTTTCTGTACTACTGGAATTGATCAATGGGGTTTCAGATATTGTTAGCCTGACCCATTCATTTTAAAGTTCCCCATCAGCTTTTCACCATGGTTTTATCAGACATTGATGATCATCGGAGTTTGCAAAATGGTGATCTTCTACTTCTATCATTCACTTTTCACTTATTAGCTGGAATATATCTACAAAGAGAAATTTCCTTTTATCAACAACTTGACTACTCTAAGGTACATTTCATATAGGACACAGATGATAAATGTTTGATTCTTTCCCTTCGTTTACCAGTTTCAGAATAATGAATTGGCATTTTATCAGGCTGTAAAGGGAAAAGAGGTTTGGAGTTCTGTCTTGTTTTGTTTGTCTGCTTAGCATGATGAACTCATGGATTAAACATGTTTGATGTCACACTGATGTTTGTAACCACTAATTTTTTTTTGATGCTCATTTTGTACCATCTTTGGCCAATAGGAGCCTTCTTAATTTGGCTCCTGAATCCTTTTAGCCCAACCCTAATAGTCCACAGTCACTTCCTTGTTCTCAGACTTGACAAACTGCTCTAAGTTCCTTTCACACATTTCTTGTACCAGACTAGAATTCAGTCTTTTCTTCAAGGAGCCTGGTTTCTTCTGGTGGAAAATGAAATTCAGAGACCAAAATATGGGCATCAGTGGTGTTCATTGCTCCTTAGTTGGCCATTGTTTCTAGGCCTTTGCTAGTGAACAGAACTAGGAAATACCTTTTAAAAAGTATCATGGTTTATGCTATTTTCAAATCCAAGTTTAGGATTAAAAAAATTTTACCTTAAATCTTGATTCTTGACAAGATTAGCATAAAATTACTTATTTACTTCATCCAAATATATATATTAGGCTCAGAATATCAGTTCCAAAATATTTATAATATCATGATTAGTAGCAGTTAAGATTTCTTTGTAGTTATTTTTGTCCTTGGGATATATCCCAAAAGAAATGTTCAATCAACTTACTGTGTTTTAAAACCATTTGCAGTTATCTCCTTCTATGAATGGGCCACCAGCCCAAAACAAAGATTTATTTGTTCCAATTTGCTTTTCTATTTTTATAAATTACTTCATAAATGTTACTTTCACTCCATTTTATGCTTATGTAAAACATTTACATGGCTGCACAATCAAATATTAGAAACAGGGTACATTCAGAGAAGTCTAGTTATATATTAGCTGTAAAATTTTATTCATTTTTTAATATAATAATATATTCTGGAGATTATATGTAGCAATGTATAGAGACATTTCTCAACATTTACATAGTACTTTATTGAATGGAAGTACTACAGTTTATGCACTTAATTTATACAATCCCATTGGTGGACATTTGGGTTGTTTCCTGTCTTTTGCTATGAATAGCCTTGAATATATATATAAATTCTATATATTCAAGGCTATGTATTTTCATATTTTGGCACTATGTTTTTAGTATAGATTTATACAGAAGAGATTTCTGTGTCAAATGCTTACGTAATTTTGCTAATCTTTCCAAATTTCTTTCCATAGAGTTGTAGCACTTTTTTACTCTAACCAGCAATAAGTTTATTAGCACATTTTTGGATATTTGTCCCATAATAGGTAAGAAGTGATACTTGGTATAGTTTTCATTTACATTTGTCTTATTATTAAAGTCTGAGGGCCATTTGCATTTATTCTCTGACCTACTTGTTTATAGGTCTTGCCTGTTTTTGTATGAGATTGTTGGATTTTTTTTCTTCTTCTCTTTTTAGAATCTGATTTTCAGTTTGTCATTTTCCACATATTTATGGTGTTTTTGTTTAGTTTGTTTTGTTACATAGAAATTTTATTTACTTGCTGTTAGATTTATTAGACTTTTCCTTATTGCTTTTGGTTTTCAAGTCATAGTTTAGTAGTTTTCCCTATTTTCTGAATTTTCAGGAATTCATCCATTTTTTCTATTTTTTATATGATTTATTCTATTATTATTCCATATTATTAAATATCTCATTTAATTTCTGAACTATTGGAATGTTTCTTGGTATACACAGTGAGAGATAAATTCAGTTTTCTTTTTCCCTACAGCTGTGTAGCCACCCAACACCACTTATCTTAAAAGTCTATCTTTTGGGGATCCCTGGATGGCTCAGTGGTTTAGCACCTGCCTTCAGCCCAGGGCATGATCCTGGAGACCCGGGATCGAGTCCCACATCGGGCCCCCAGCATGGAGCCTGCTTCTCTCTCTGCCTGTGTCTCTGCCTCTCTCTCTCTGTGTGTGTGTCTCTCATGAATAAGTAAATAAAATCTTTAAATAAAAAAAAAAGTCTATCTTTTGAGGTGCCTCCTTTGGTATATACTAAATTTCTATAAGTAATTGAGCCTACTATTGGATTTTTTATTCAGTTCTATCACTCTATCAATTTACTTATTCTACATTTTTTTTCAAGTGATAAAGACTTTGTAATACATTTTAATATTGGGTAAAGCTAGTTTCTCCACATTACTTTTTTCAAGGTTATCCTGGCTATTTCTGCTTGAACTTTTGAGTCAACTTGTCTAGCTTCAGAAAAAAATTAGAATTATGTTAAATTCATAAATTATGTTCAGGTGAACTGAACTGATATCTTTTGATGTTCAGTCTATCTATGAATGTGGTCTATCTCCCCATTTCTTTTGTGTCTCTCACAAAAATTTTATATTTTTCGTGAGGACATCTGGACATTTCTCATGAAGTTCATTGTGGCAGTTTTCTTTTACTCTTTATCATGAATGAAATCTCTTTCATTGTGCCTTTCAAATGGCTTTTCTTTCTAGATATGTAGGCCATTGCTCTTGCTTATTGATTTTACTTTTGAATTTTGTTATTGTTTATGTTAGTTTTTCCATAGATTCTTTTGGGTCTTCCCAGTGTATTATCATATTATCTATAAACAGTTACCTTTTTTGTTATTGTTTCTTTTCAAATTATTCTGCTTCTAAATATTTCCTTATTTCATTGTTTTCACAAACATATAGTATTGGTGGTTGTGGACATCTTTGTCTTGGCTCTGACTTCAATGAGAAAGTATTTTTAGTATGAATGAGTGCTGCATTTCTCAAATGTCTTTTCTGCATCTTTGGAGACTATCACATGATTTTTATCCTTAGCTCTATGAATATGATAGATTAGATAGAATTCCTGGATTTCCTGTATTGAACCACACTGACATTCCTGGAATAAACTCTATTTGCTCATTATGTACTACCTTTGGATTCTGTTTGCTTAGATTTTTCTTTAACATTTTCATATCAATATTAGTGAGATTGGTTTGTAGTTTTAATTTTTTATAAAATCTTATCAGATTTTCAAATTGATGATATTCTTGGCAATAATTGGAACTCTTCCCTCTATTTCTATGCTATAAAATAGTTTAAGTAACACAGGAAATATCTGATTTTTAAAGGTTTGCTAGAATTGTCCTGAGAAATGATTTGGGCTTAATGCTGTTTTTTGGGTGCTGAGGGAGGGCTCTAACTGCTTTCTCTATTACTTCTATGATAATTGGTCTATTCCAACTTTCTGAAGAAAAGGGGCCATTTCTAGTGAGTTATGACCTGCAGAAATTGAAGAAAGAAATGCAAATATTCTTTGTAGCTCAGGGACCGTGGATACTGGTCTTACTGGCATATTACTTTGTTTCTATGATTTAAATACTTAAAAAGAAGAAATAGTTCTCCCAACTTGCATTAAATCTTTTTGGAGTCTGAATGTCATTGATATGTTGTGAAACAGGTAGCATTCTCTAAAATCTTTCTTTCCTTGGAACAAAATTTTGTATGAATACATTGGTATGTACACATCACAGTAGAGCTGGGGACTCCAAGCCACCAACTGCATATTTAAATTTCATGTCAATGCAGAAGTTAGGTAAATATGTAAAGGTTCAATTTGGGTCACTAAAAATGACTTGTTTTGGACTCTGCTTGGCATTTGCCAAGTGGGGATGGATTAATTTAATTTGGGGTTCGTAATTTTGTACTGAGAGGAACTTCAGAGATTTTAACTGCCATCTCTCTGTTTCACTCTTAAGAAATCATAATTCTCCACTCTTATTCCTCTTTTGCTTTTTCTCTAGATAATATTTTCCACTAGAACTTTGGGGAACGAAGCAGATGCATTTGGATTCTTTTGTCCAAACTAATGACTTGTTTCTGGACAGAAAAATGTTACCATCAACAGGATTTTTTAAAAAATATTATACAGTGTTTGGTTCAGGCCAGCAGTGTGGGATGGGGATTTAGTCTCTGGGTTTGCCAAGATGTTTATGCAGCGGGAATGTTACTTATGTAAGCCTGGAAGTGCTCTTCATGTACTCGCCTCCCTCTCCCATTTCAGCTTTTTTTCATTAAGAAGTTGATCTTCCTTTCATGATACCACATTAAATGGCTAAAAAGAAAAGAAAAGAAATTGTTTACTGTACAAAATAACCTAAGTGTCCACAAAACATCCATTTAGTTAAAGGAACCACAAGAATATCTGGAAAACTGGGCTGTGAATTTTTTTTTATCCTTTTGGTTTGGCCCCTCACTCACTTCCTGCTGCTCCCCAGAAGTGATCAAACTCAGATTTGGGGAAAGAAATAAAATATTTTTTAAAATGAGTGAATAAACAAACAAATGAAATACATTCTTTTACATTTTTCTGGGACTGAAGATAAATTTCCATGTAACAGAGAAGTGAAAAAGTGAGGGGAAATCATAAATGCTAGATGTCAATAACACATATTATAAATAAAACCTGTACTTAACAATTGTGAGAAACTAATGCAGTGTAGGATTAGAACTAATGTTGACACAGGTAAGTAAATATCTACATGCTTATATAAGCAACCAATAGAACTTATTGAAAGCAAATAGGACATTTGGGGGTGAAAACAGAGATGACCGTGAAAAGTCATGAGGCAATACTCCCAACCCTCCCTGCTTACCTCATCCTCTCGCTTTTCTGTGTATGCTGCCCTATGAGTCAGTCGAGATGATAAACTTAAATGATTTTAAGCAGATGTGTGTCAACATTCCTCGATAAAAGCATGCCAGAATCCCATACCAGTCTGTACCAGCACCCAACCCTCAGCAAAACAACGGTCCCTCAACCAAAGTGGTAACAATTCCAGGTTACACTCACCAGGGGGACCTCTGTGACATCAATAGCTCAGGGTGGGGATATTCTTCACAGAGGAGTCTCTGAGCCTGGGTTTTGAAGCATGGGTTGGAGTTTACTTTCTGTCTATGGCTTTGTGAACTTCCTGGGTAAGTGTTGGAGCCATGGCTCTACACCAACATGGTTTTCATATGGAGAGCAATGAGGCTGAGGCCACCGTTCTGAGATGTGACCAGTCTTTCAGTGCTAATTGTTGAAGAAGAGATGGAGCCTTCACCTGGAAATATCAAGGTGGCAGGGATGGAGATCGTTGCTACTGTCTTTTCATAAATTCCTCCAACTAATATATGTAGAACAGCCAGATATTGGCAGAGCTGCCACATACAGCTAAGAAGGTTGCACACTACACAAGCATGACCTATCCAAGGAGCACCATTCTCATTGTAGATATCATAGATTGTCATGTTTCTTGTGCCAATTTTCTAGAGAATAATATGAAAGTATCTTGAGTAAGGGATGCATTTTTTCCAAGTTACACAAAAGTGTTATCTGTGCTTAAGGAACTGAGAAGATGGTTCTAGATGGTGAGAATCCAAAGCTGCAAGGGACAGCATGATTCTAGGTTTTGCTGTATGTGTACTAGAGTGGAGGAGGCTAAAATGGTGAGGACCTAGGAAAGATAAAGGTTCTAGCACTTAGGAGCATGACCCTAAAGCAAGCCTTAGCATATTGGCCATACTGGCTACAGAGATGTGGTCCAACACAAACACAATTGTGGCTCTATTATGAGCCACAAATGTAAGCTACGTGTCTCATTTCAAATTTTCTAGTAGCTACATTTTAAAAAGTAAAAAGAAACAGGTAAGATTAATTTTAATAACTTATTAATCTAATATATCTAAAGTATTATCATTCAATATATATCATCAATATAAAAATGATTAATGAAGTATTTTATGTTCTTTTATTGTACTCAGTCTTTGAAAGCCACTGCAGATTTTATACTTTCAGCACATCTCAATTAGGAATAACCACATTTCATTTCAAAGACTCAGTAGCTTCCTGTGGCTAGTGGCTCCCATATTGGACAGGAAAGCTCTAGAATCTTGCCGGTTATCATTTGGATTCTCTGAGCTGAGAGTAAGGCCTCCCTCTGGAGCAGCTGAGCCTGGGCTTGGGTCTCTGAAGGAACAGAAGGAACAGACAGGCTTTGGGGGTTCCAGGGCAGCAGCACAAGTGGGCAGGAGCCCATGCCCACCCCAGCACCACTCTCCCCACCACTCTTCCCTCAACTCAGAGTCTTGGGTATATTGGAGTCAGTATTCTGGTGAGACATAGGCGGATAGACCCGGGGTTGTTCCCATTTGAGGAAGGAACTACTACAGATCATTCTGCAGGGAGCCACATAAGTGAGCAAGTTCAGAGAGGCGGGAAGCCGCAGGACTGGGTGGCCTCCCTCCAAAACACTAATGATGATTGTGGTCACAGTCACCACGACCATGTCCCAGGCGTGGTGCTTGCGCTGGATCTGATCTCCACAGCGTGCACCCGCTCTGTGGGAGGTAGGGATTAACACCCCATTTCGTAAGGAAGAAACTGAGACTCAGAAATGCTAGTGCCTTGCCTGGCACCTCATGGCCCGGGCAGCGAAGCCATTGATGCCTCCACAAAGCCTTCTGCTTCTTCCCGGTTACCAGCTACTTGACGCAGATGGCATTGCCATCTACAGTGTCCAAAACTTTGACCAAATCTGCCAGTCAGGCTCACTTCAGTGACTGTCATCCCACAGAGCCTAGCCTCATTACCAATAGCCTGCAAAGATAAACTAGCACCTAGGCTTAGATTGTGGCTGTTTCCCTCTTCATCCCCACCTTTATCATGATAGCCTGAAAGAGAAGAGCACTTGGAATCTGTTTCCATTCATCACAGGGTTCTCTTGGGTCACCTGGGGCAGCAGTGAAGTAGAAGGTACTTTGGCCCCCACCAGGTGTGGGTCAGATGAAGGAAGAAGAGAGGAAGGTATGGGGGGCGGTGCGTGCATGGGAGAAAGAGAGAGAGACAGTCAGTGTCTGAGTCTGTGCATGGTGACAACTTGGCCAGGGCCACATGGACTGGGGCTTCAAGGAGATGCTTGATGGAATGGGTTTCTGATTTCAGCAAGAGATCAAGAAAAAAAAGACAATGCAGGAAAGCCATAGTTACCCTGGAAAGCTCTGCTATGTCTTTTCTTGGATTTAAATGATAATAAAAGAAAGATCTGCATGACGAAAATTACGAACTACTGATCAAAGAAGACATAAATAAATGGAGAAACATCTGTGTTCATGGATTGGAAGGCTCTGCATAGTAAAGATGTCATTTTTTACCCAAACTGATAACCATTTCAGCAGGATGCCAATCAAAATCACCACAGGTTTTTTGCAGACCCAGAGAAGCTGGTTCTAAAATTCACATGGAAAGGGAGACTCTAGGGATCCCTGGGTGGCGCAGCGGTTTGGCGCTGCCTTTGGCCCAGGGCGCGATCCTGAGGACCCGGGATCGAGTCCCACGTCGGGCTCCCGGTGCATGGAGCCTGCTTCTCCCTCTGCCTGTGTCTCTGCCTCTCTCTCTCTCTCTTTGTGTGTGTGTGACTATCAGAAATAAATAAAAATTAAAAAGGAAAGGGAGACTCTAGAATAAACAATCTTGACAAAGAAGAATGACATGAGTGACATCACATGCCTGATACTAAGGTTTTGCATAGAATGACTAAAATCAAGACAGTATGGTATTGGCCAAGGGAATGACATGTAGACCCTAGAACAGAATGGAGGCCCCAAGGCTTGGAATCCCATGAGTTCTAGAGTCTCTCCTCTCTCCTTCTTCCTGGGGAGGTCTAACGCTGGTATGGGGCAGGGGTCATCTGGATGGCATGCCGGCTTCCCTATGCACATCCTCTCTGAGTTGTGACACTCCTCTCTCCCTCGTTGGGCCTAAGCCTCTATCCACCCTGCAAAAGGGCCAGGCCTATCTCCTCTCTCTTGACCTCTTAGCCACCTCCACACCCTTCTGGGGAGTCTTGGGAAATCTGGTGCTGCTCCCAGGGCTGCTCTGGCTCTGGAGAGGGCAGATACCCCTGTCCCAACCTCCTCCACCACTATGTCCCTCTAGATGGCCATCAGAGGGGCCTCATTCCACCAGCCAGGCCAAGAATGAAAGCTGTGGTGCTCAGAGCCCCAGATAGGAGGTGGGGCAAAGCGCTCTGACTTGACACCCTTCAACCCCATGAGAGGTGTCTTTCCCTGAATCCAGGAGAATGGGGTGAGTCTTCCCACAATCTAGGGATGTTCCTGAGGCCATTCAGCCAGTGGGAAGCCCCTGTGATGTCATCCTACAACTCCCTCCTCTTCTGGGGTAAAACCTATACATCGAGTCTTTCTTGAGCAGCCCTGCATACCTTTGTGCTCTTAAAGTTACTGCTCTGCATGTGCCTCTTGAGATCAGAGTTTGCACAGTGAAACCTCCACTCCTGAGTCTCAGAATATGTTTCCAGGTCCTTCTTCCCTGGCACAATCAGCCTCAGCCTTGAGGTCAGGCTTGAAGGAGCAAAGAGGAATGGCAGAGGAAGAGAACCACCTGCCATGTCTGCTCATTCTCTTCTGATTTGGTAGGTGACCCTTCCCTGCACCTCCCTGAGAACAGGAGGACAAGTTCAGCTCCAGAAAAGGGACAGAGTGGGAACAAGTGATCTCACCAATGGTTGCAGCTAAAAGGCTGTGCCCCTGGGGCCAGGAGGAGCGTAGGGCACTCTGAGAGTGCATGGCCATACCTACTGCTGGCCCAGAGTGCCACAGAGAGCTCCTGGAGAAAGCCCTTTGGCGTTGAGGTATAAAAGATGAGCAGGACCTGATGAGGTGCTCAGGGGAGAAGATCTTTCAGGCAGAGGGCCCCAGCCTGACCAAAGGCCTGACCAAAGGCCCCAGAGCCTGACCAAAGGCCCCAGAGCAAGAAAGAAGAGCTGACAGCTGGCAGGTGGGGCCGAGGAAGCAGGATGGAGGTGTGGGAGAGGCTGGGGGACCAGCAGGACCCGCTGCAGCCTGGGACAGGGCCTTGGTCCTTACTTCAGTTTGTTTTCTGTCTCATTCCCTGAACTTGAGGTGAAGGGTAGAGGGTCTGAGGCACTTGGCTCAAAGTCCCTCTATCACCTCCAACTCCCCATGACTCACACATGGCACAGGGTAGGTGCTCAGCCAATGCCAAGCCGCCATGGCTTGGATGTGAAGCCCTTTTCATCTTGCTAATGAGGAAGTAAAGGCCCTGGGTGCGGGGTGGGGGGGAGGTCAGAGTGCATCTAGCCCTGTTCTTACCTTTCCTGATAACAGCTTCCCACTCTTCCTTTGGGTGCCAGCCGCATTACTATTCTAGTCCATCATGTGGTTTTGTGGTCTGGCACGCCACCTGTACTCCAGAGGAAGGATGTGACTGAGGCCAAAACAGTTAGCACGGTGCACCTCCTGGCCATCATGACTGGTTCAGGGATGAACACATGGACCAATTCAGGCAGCCTCAAGATCATGATGTAGCCCTGGAACTGCTAGGAGACTCTTCCTTGGAATAATCTACCTGAAAGTGAAGCCAAGCCAAAGGAAGCTAAGCTGAGAGTGACAGCTTTTTATAGCATCATTAGAGCACCTGGATCCAGCTATGCCTAGAGCTAGGTTTTGAACTTTTTAATCACATTCATCAATGAGTTTCCCTTTTTTTGCCTAAGACAGTTTGACTTGTGTTTCTATGATGTGAACCTCACAAATTCTGGCTGATTTAGCATTCCTGGCCAGGCCACCTTTTCCTCATCCTCCCCTTGGCCAGTGTAAAGAATGGAGCTTTCCTGAGGCTGTCCCATAAGTGTGGAGCCTCACCACTCACCTACAACCTGCGATCAGGGGTTGTTGATTGAGGGAATCTCTTTATTATTTGCACAACCCTGGCCTTGCCGTTCTGCACTTCTACCGATATTTTTTCAGCCCCACACCGCGTGTAGGACTCATTGCTAATTCCTGGGGCCCTGCGCTTACCCCAGCCTCAGACCCTGGGGTCCCCTGGACCCTGCAGTGCAAGGGCTTGAACAGAGAAAGGATGGCCTGGGCAAGCTCCACAGCCTGGTCGCCCCACGGCCTCCAGGGAGGCTCGGGGCCTGCCAGGACTGACAAGCTGCGAACACATGCTGCTGGGGAGGGGGGGGGGGGGGAGGGTTGTTTTTTCCAATGGCCTTTTCCAAGCCAGAAAGAACTGAAATGTGAGCTCCCCGTATTTTAACCGCGAGCAGAACTGCCAGGGCCTCCTGGCTCCCTCCTCCTATGTGGGCTGGGAGGCCGTGTGGGCGCGCGTCCACAGCAGTGGAAAATACCACGAGGGGTGGCGGGAGCCGGGCGACACCGGGCTCCCTGCGCTCAAACGGGGGCAAGCACAGCCCGGCCGCGGGGTGGGGTTCCCCTGCACCACTTTCTCCGGTGACCCTGGGGCCCCAGGGAGATCCTCTGACATCTCTAAACCTCAGTCTCTCTACTCGTAAAACCGACACACAAATGCTCGCCCGCCGATGCCCAGTGCGATGCCCAGTGGGTCCGTCTAGCTGTGGCAGCGGCCCCGCGAGGCAAGCGCGGCTGTCACCCCCACGGCCCAGAGGGCAAGGCAGAGGCTCAGAAGGGGTGTGCGGCTGCGCAAGGTGACAGCCGGGCTCAGCTCGCTGTGCTCGCAGCTCCCGGGGAGGGGCTTCCGCGGGAAAGCCCCGGGCAAGGCGGTCATCCACGCGCTCTGCACCGGCGCGGCCTTGTCCATCTCGGGAGGCTTGTCCCTGAGCTCCCCCACCGGGCCTCCATCGGGGGTCCGCGGCAGCGGGGGTGCGGGGACGCAGGGGCCACAGCGCAGGGAGGCGCGTGGCGGAGCAGAGGCCGGTCCGGCTGCGGCTAGCTGAGCTGCACAGATGCCTTCTAGAAGGAGGGGCCTGGCGGGGTGCGCTCAGGGTGCCTGGAGCTGCTCTGAGACTAAGAGCACACTGCCTGGCTCAGGTGAGAGTCAAGACTTTGAAAGGAAGGAAAGGCCCCGGGAGCCCCAGGACATGTGCTATTGGGTGAAATAATCAAGAAAAGCTGCCTCATCTCCCACGGAGACATAAATCATCCTGTGCCCCTCGGGACTGATACTCACTGTCGAGTTCCTAATTTTTCACAGCTGTCCCCTCGAGAGGCAACTGGGTGGGGGGAGGGACGAGAGTATGAGGCAGGAAAAGGGGCTGAGAGACCGGCCCAGAGAGGAGAGGCGGCAGGGAGGCGGGGAGGCGGGGAGGCAGGGAGGCCGGGGAGGCGGGGAGGCGGGGAGGCAGGGTGAGGCAGGGGAGGCAGGGAGGCCCGGGAGGCGGGGAGGCAGGGAGTCGGGGAGGCGGGGAGGCAGGGGAGGCGGGGAGGCAGGGAGTCGGGGAGGCGGGGAGGCAGGGGAGGCGGGGAGGCAGGGAGGCGGGAGGCAGGGGAGGCAGGGAGGCAGGGGAGGCAGGGAGGCAGGGAGGCGGGGAGTCGGGGAGGCGGGGAGGCAGGGGAGGCGGGGAGGCGGGGAGGCAGGGGAGGCGGGGAGGCAGGGGAGGCGGGGAGGCGGGGAGGCAGGGGAGGCGGGGAGGCAGGGGAGGCGGGGAGGCGGGGAGGCAGGGAGGCGGGAGGCAGGGGAGGCAGGGAGGCAGGGGAGGCAGGGAGGCAGGGAGGCAGGGGAGGCAGAGCCAGAGACTGAGGGAGCTGCGGGGATCGGTGTACAGGCACGGGAGGAAACAGGAAGGGAAAGGGAGTCAGAGACAGGAGAGACACACAGAGGGAGACAGTCGTGAAGTCAACAGAGAGCCCGACTGCTTCAGGGGACATGGGATAGAGGTGAACTAAGGGGATTGTGGCAATTAGGAGAATCAGGGAAACTCCGGGGGAAGGGGGGGTCCTTGGTCTAGTGCCACCTGTGGCTCCTATGTGCCCGGGAGGCGCAAGGCAGGAGGCCATAGGCCCTGGCCTGGGTCCAACTCCTACTGTCCCCATCTAGAAACAACTGTGAACTGTTTTCTGAGGCAGGGACAGGGCTGGCTGGGCATGTGCAGGGCCTCACCATCCAACCTCCTCAGAGGCCGCCCCTGCAGATGAGAAGCAGGGGGTCAGAGAGGGAGTGAGGGCCTCTGCACCACCCCCAGGCAGGAGGCGGGGCTGAGGAGGGCACTGCAGGAAGGCAGGCAGGTTCTGCTGCTTTCTGAGGGCTGAGGCCCAGGCCCATCCTTCCTGGAGACCCCAGAAATGCCTGTTTAGTGGGTGGCCACTGAGGCCAAATCTACCCTGCCCCCGCCCTGGAGAGAGCCTAGGCCTAGTCCTGATCCCCAAGGATCAAGGATAAAGTGAGATGCCTGATCCCTGTTCCACAGAACATCTCTGATGGGAAGACTGTTACCCTGTTTTATAGATGGGGAGACTGAGGCTCAGAGGGGCTGAACATCTTGGCCAAAGTCTCTCAGCTGGTAAGAAGAGGGACCAGGAAACAGAAACCAGATGGGCTTGCTCCTGCCCCTCCCTTCCCTCCTCCTCCTCCTTCACTATCCCTCACCCTTCTCCTTGAGTCCTCCCTCTTACACTAATCTGTGTCTCCCCACTCATCTGTTGCCTGAAGAGAGGCTGCAGGCACAGAGGAAGTGCCTCTGGGAGAAAATGGCGGCTCCTCTGGCTCCAACTGTAGCCATGGGCATCAGGCAGTGAGGGCACGGGAGCCCCTCTGCTCCTCCACATCAGAGCCACCTGAGCTGCTTAGGGACTAGGGAAGCCTAGAAGGAAATGCGTCCCCCTTCAGAGCAGTGAGGGGTCTCAGCACACCAGGGACCACAAGCCTGAGAGATCCAGAAGCACTCACACTTCCTCCGTGGCCGCCATCCCTTCTAGTTGCACACCCCAAGACACACAAACTGGCCAAACCGAACCAGTCAGATGGCCAACTTGAGTCTCCCTCTCTTCCTTTCCCTCTCATCTGAGGTTGAGGTGCCCATAGGGTTTGGCCCTGTCATGGTCAGGTCCCTGGAATTCTGATGGAGGTCTAGGACTCCTTTTGATCTGCATTTGAACCCTGTGCACCAGCTCATCAGACTTCTGTAAAGTGAGGATAATTAGAGCCACCTTGGAGGTGAGTGACAGTGAAGGGGCAGCCGGTGCGCATGATGCCCTTCCTGAGCCTCCCTCCCGATGGCACTGAGGTCAAGGGCGTGCAGCTCCGGTTTCCTTCAGGCACCAGGGGAAGGACTTTGGGAACATGAGGGCCAAGGGAGAAGGGGGACATCCTCAAAGTCCTCAGGGACATGCAGATGCAGCTGTGTCCACAGGATGGGAGCCAGTATGTTCTCCTTCCACCCTGAGGGCTTAGCAGGATCTTTGTGAAACTTTCCATTGATCCACATGCAGACATTTTGCTTCCCAAACTTCCTCTCACCTTGGAGAAGACCTGGCCCACAGGAAGCCTGCGGAGAGGACCTCTGTGTTCCCATTTTCCTGGGTGCCCCTGCCTCCCCCCATCAGAGTGGCCAGTCTTCTACTCCCTAGAAGCTTGGCATATAGGTTGCAGAGGGATTCGACCCCTTTCTAGTCTTCTGCTTTATTGTTGCTGTGGGTTGTTCTGGCCTAGACAAGTCCAGCACAGAGACATTAGATCAGCATTTCAGCCTGGAGCGCGTGGCCAAGTCCATTACAGCACTGCCCTCCTGGGATGGCCGGCAGCTGCCCTGCCCCATGGCCGCCTCCACAAGTCCTGCCTTCCCAGGGGCTGCCAGAATGACCCACCCAGTCCATCGGAGTCCAGCCTGGGGTACCGAGGCCTCCCCTACTGCAGACAGGGGCCTCCTTGGAGGAACCAGAGTCTACAAGGATCAAGTCCTGCCCTTCTGTGAATTACCCAGACCCCAAGATGGAGTGATGGGTGGCAGTCTCGTGAATGGGGAGCCAGGCATGTCTGAGTGTCAATCCCAGCTCCCAAGAGCTGACAAAAATCACAAACACTTATGTGTCACTGTCCCTCGGTGCCAGGAACTTGCTCTAAGGGCTTATGTTAATTCTTGCAAGAGTCCTGGGGGTGGGTCTCATGATATCTCCATTTCACAGAACAGGAAACCAAAGCACAGAGCAGGTAAGAAATATGCCCTAGCAATGTTTTCTGAGGATAGGTAGTGCTCAGAAAGTCCCTGGCAGGGTGCTGGGACCTAGGAGCCCAGAGGAGAGAAGTTATCATTACTGCCCTTGACACGATCCACCAAGACCTGGGACAGGAGCCCATAAGAATCTGTGGCATCCTGCATGTGGACCTGCCATAGTGGGGCCAGTGAGCAAGTCAGAACAAGTGGGCTAAACATCAGGAGAACCTTCCTGACTCTATCACCTTTTCCTGCCACAGCTTTTGTCCTGGAGAGGTGCCAGGCCATTCACAGCTTGGACGGAGCCTATCTGGCACTGCAATAGAGAACCCAGGGTCACCTGATTCCTGGCCAGCCCATTTGGTCATGGAGTGGGGGGTCTTCTCTGATGCCACCATGTCTCCTCATCTCTCTGAGATATCACCAAGCTGACCCACACATTGTCTATGTAGGGCTGGAGCTTTAGCGAAGTCCCCATAATTGAATGGCAATAATATGGAATTTGAAAAAAAAAAAAAAGTAACCGAGCACTAATGGGGCAGCTCTTCTTCATCTGCACATAACACCGCCCCATTCTAAACAATTTGAATCTCTAACAGGGCTTCCATCTATTTATGGATTCCACCTCAGCTCCATGTTCAGTAGGGAAAAACCATTGGACTTCTCCTCATTCATCAAAGGTGACTGGATCAGGAATGGATGTGGAACACTGGCTGAATCAGTCAAAGGCTTCCCCATCATTTTTAACTTGGGACCAGAGAAAGCTTCAGTCTGTCTCCTGGAGGGGGGCTGGGAGATGTGTGGGTGAAGCTGCCAGGGGCCAAGTGTTTGTCTGAAAAAAATCAGCTAGCAGGGAAGAGAGGGAAGAGTCTTGGTGGTGGATGGCTGGGAAGAGTGTCAGAAGGTCTGGAAAAAAGAATTTTTTCTGGTGAAAGGAGTTTCAGAAAGGAAAAACAATAGGACAAACAGAACTTGTAAAACTCCTTCATGGAAAAATAATCATGAATGCAATTATTGTGATGGAATTGACTCTAGAAAATACTTTCTTCCCTTAAAAAAACAATATTGAAGCATTTTTGTCTAATAGTTTTGTATTCATAAACATAGCATCAAAAGTTCATTAAGATGGTACATTCAAGATGCCCCGAATTCAGTAACTAAATCTATCATCCTTCTGGCTCTTCCTCCCCACTCCCTCCCCACACCCTTTGAGTACTTTAGCAGATAGGGTTTCTTACAAACACTTCAATATGCAAATAGCACATTATTTCTAACTATTTTTTAAAAGATTTTATTTATTTATTTCAGAGAGAGAGAGAGAGAGAGCACACAGGAGTGGGAAAGGCAGAGGGGGAAACCTACTCTCTGCTGAGCATGGAGCTGCTTTCAGTGTTAGATCCCAGGACCCCAAGACTATAACCTGAGCTGAAGACAGGTGCTTAACTGATTGAGCCACCCAGGTGCCTGCCCCTATTTTTTTAAAAGCAGTCCTTTAAGTGAGGCTACTTGGCAACCCAGAAGTCAGATTCCTTCAAGTTACTTTATGTTTTCAAAAATATTCACAAGTAATCAAAATGCAACTACTTAACAACCACAATACAGAAATAACCCAAATGCCGATCAACTTATGAATGAATAAAAAAAGATATGGAACATAACACAAGGGAGTATTATTCAGCTATGAGAAAGGAGGACATTGTACCATTTGCAACAGAGTGGGTGAACCTTTTTGAGCGCATTGTGCTAAGAAGATAAGTCAGACGGAGAAAAACAAATATTGTATGATATCACTTATATTTGGAATCTAAAAAGTTAAACCTATTGAAAAATAAAAAACCAACCAGAGAATAAAACAGTGATCACCAGGGGAGGGGAGTAAGACTGATGGTGTTTAGGAGTACAAACTTATGAGTACTAACTAAGCCATTAGTTAGTACTAATGAGATCTAATGTGCAGTATATTGAATATAGACCATAGACAATAATGTACTATAATTACACAATGTGATAAATATCATTACTATGGCAATCATAATAAATAAGTGTATCTAAGTCACATGCTGTATACTTAAATTTACATGTCAAATTTACATGCCATTTTCATGTCAAATTTATCCAATAAAAATAAATATTCTAAGTTTTTGACTGCCCCCCCCCTTCATTTATCCTTCCACTAGTTGGGTGAGCTTCCCAAGGTTTTGTCCTATAAAATTCAGTTAATGGCATCTTCATTATCATCACTACTGTGTCTCTAAAGTTGAGTGTCCTCTGAAGAACTAGTCTCTATCATGTCTTTCTTTCCCACGTTGAACACCGCCCCTCCCGTGGGTGCACATGGCCAGGTGAAGGGACTGGCTCTATGTAGAGTAGGTATCTTGTCCTTGCCCTCGTGGGCAGCTGGCATTGACACCTCTGCCCACTCTGGCCCAGAGGACTAGGGTGGATCAAGGTCAAAGGTGGCCTGAATCAGGGTTAGTTCATCTGAAGCAGCAGCCAGGCAAAGAGAGATGTGGGATAATCACTCAACAAAGGGTGGTCTTCCTCTTGCAGCCCAGGCCACATTGCTGGCTGACTGGTGACTCCAGGAACAGAGTGATCTTAGGCCATTTATCTCTGCCTGGGGGTAAGATGACCCTCCTGCAGTTAGGCCAGAGAAACAGGACTCTAGATGCCAGCTTCAGAGTCTGAGATGTTGTTTTCTATCTTCACCCTCTTTTTCAATGGTTCATCATATTTTCTTTTTTTAGAAAACATATTCGATTTAAATTCAATTAGTTAACATATAGGGTATCATTAGTTTCAGAGGTAGAGTTCAGTAATTCAACAGTTGCCTATAACACCCAGTGCTCAGGGCACCTGAGTGGCTCAGTGGTTGAGTGTCTGCATTTGGCTCAGGGCATTATCCTGGGGTCCTGGGATTGAGTCCCACATCAGACTCCCTGCAGGAAGCATACTTTTCCTTCTGCCTATGTCTCTGCCTCTCTCTCTGTGTCTCTGATGAATAAATAAAAATAAAATTAAAAAAAAAAAACCACCCAGTGCTCATCACATCACATGCCCTCCTTATTGGAGATTTTCCAATGTCCCCACCTGACTCTCCCCACAAATGATTTTTTTGGGATTTAATTGACATATAACATTATGCTAGTTTCAGGTGCACAATGTAATGATTCAATATTTGTATCTGTTGTGAAATAATCACTAATAAATCTAGGTAACATCCATCACTGTACATAGTTATAAAATTTCTTTTTCCTGTGATGAAAACTTCTAAGATTTACTCTCTTAGCAACTTACAAATATACAGTGCAGTATTATTCACTATAGTCCTCATGTTGTGCATCACATCCCCATGGCTTATCCTATGTTTAGCTGGAAGTTTGTACTTTTTAACCCCTTCACTCTACAAATGATTTTTTTTAAACAAAGGATTTTTGATCAGAGCACACAGTAGGCTAACTTGCTTTCTGTCCTGGACTGAGGGAGAGAGAGACAGAGACAGAGTGGAAGAAGTAGGGAGGGAGGGAGATGGGGGGGAGAGAAAGTAAGGGGAGAAAGGGAGAGAAGCACATACAGAGCAAACCGGAGCGAAGCTCTACCCTTACTAGCTAGGCTTTTCCACTGAAGATGCTCAGCACCATCTTAAGACAGATGATTTCAGGATTGGGAGGAGTCAGGCAGGTCTGAGGCTCAGAAATGGGCTCCAAATCTACCAGACCTGGAAACTAGGAAGTGGCCCTGGGCTGTCATCAGAAGATCAGTTGGATGGTCAGGCCACAGTGCTAGAGGAGCAGGGAGGCTGTATTCTCTGGGCACCGTGGGGGTGAGGACAGCAGGAGGTGGCAGGCTGTCCTCAGTAGCTGGAAGCCTTCCTAGAGCTGGCCAGCCAACTGTTGATGTTTGTGTACTCCCTATCTGCACCCTTAGCAGTGTTCTGGAGGTTACTCATTCCTGATCATGAGACAATGGAGTGACATTTTCAGAAATGTTGTGAGCTGGCTGTTAAACACAGCTTTTGTGAAACATTAAATTATAGACTCACAATTAAATACATCATATCAAAAACAGAGGTAATGCTCAAATCCCATCCAACTCATCACTTCCTGATTAATTCACTCTATTTTACATTTGAGTTTATTTATATCTATTTATAATCTATATGGTGCTTATATGGTGGAAATCCTGTATAATATGTGTTACTGTACATATCTCCCCAGCTCTGAGTTCAAAGATTGTCTTGTTGGCGGGAGTATTTATGCCATTGCAAACACTACAAATTGGGGACTCATGGGCTCCTCCCCGCCAGAGTGCTGGTTATTCATCACTATCAAGTTCTAAGAGTGTGTGTCCTCACACACCTCCCATGTGGAAAGTGCTCAGGACAAATCCATCAATGTATATTTAATAAGCAAGGTAAAGCACATGTCAATATTTATGGCCATAGGGCTCCTCAAACTTTCCAGGACAGTTTCAATGCAACTGTTCTTTCCTGTGGTCAGAGGAGAGGACCCAATTAGGTTTCAGAGCCAACATTGGATGCAGGGGGCCACTTTGAGATAAATGGGTGATTTATAGACTTTTTGTCCTCTCTTTTTTCCATCCCCACAGCACCGATCACTCTTCTCTTTGTATATTAATTGCATTTTTAATCCCCCCCCCCCAATTTAGATCATGGGTACTTCAAATTACCTTCTTATTTACCGACTTCAAGATCTAATGCTGAAACCTCAAAGGGGAATAACCAGTTTTTTTCCAGGGCCAGATTTGAAAATTAATGATTAAGAATAATAATAGTCAAAACTCTCAAACCTTAAACATCTATTGCCTAAAATAGACAGTTTAGAGCTTGAAATCCAAGTGACTCACAAAATATGTAGCTGGTGACTGCCCCCCTACCTCCAAAGCTAATTGAATAAAAAGACAAAACAAAACAAAAAAAACCTTGAAGAGGCTGGTTTCTCCAAGAAGCAAACCCTGCACACTTCCTCTTCTCCAGGCCTGAGGCTCGCTTGGCCACACAAGGCATATAAAAACCCCATTTGGAGAATCACTTGTTTCCCATGTGGCTCTTCCATCAGTGTAATTTAAGAAAACACACAATTCCCGCACCCAGATTTGGAAATCACAAGTGATACACACCTGAAAGGGATGCCAGAGGTTGGAGGAGTGGTGTTTCTCTCTGTTTAAGCCCATGAGCTGGCTTCTTGAGATTCAAAACACTCTACGGAGGTGAGGTTGATATACACTCAGGGGGGAAGTAGGCTATAAATTCTAAAGGGAGTCTCTGGCCAACCACGCCATCAGCCAGAAATGAGAAGGAAGTAGGTCGGCATGTAAACTGTGCTCATCTCTGAGTGGTGGGGTTGGGGAGATTTTCATTTTCTTATTTATTGTTCTTTGAATTTTCCAAATGCTTACTGATGAACAGATAGGGCATTTTGTGTATAGTTGGGGTGGGGAACATTGTTTGCTTGCTTGGCAAAAAGAGAACAGGGTTGTGTCTTTGCTCCTCTCTGAGTGCCCCTGGGCTGGGGTTATTTGGTGTTTCCATGAGCAGGTCTATCCAACTCCATGTGAGTCATCCCAACCCGAGGCTTGTTATTTAATTAGCTGCTGAGGGCCTTAAGTTAAAAAAAAAAAAAAAAAAAAAAAAAAGGTGATTTAGATGAAGGGGAAACTCAACACAGCAAATTTTTTGGTAAATGTGGCACTAGTAATGGTGCTAAAGCCTTTACACAACTGGGGAGTTACCATCTGTCACCAGTGGTGAAAGGCACCTGGCTCTTTGATTAGTCTCCATGGCAGGGACTGCTGGTTACCAACCCAACAGCTAGTTTTCTCCATTGCTAATATCTATTCTTGTTTTCTTCACTCCATTCTAATTTTGATAAGGGGATCCAGATGCTCAACAAAAAATACGTCTACTTCCTGGCCTTCCTGCAGCTCAGCAGCACGTGGTCCAGATCCAGAGGAGAGAGGAGAAGATCAGCTCAGCCCAGAATGGCCTCTGGCTGGTTGTCCTACCTCCTCTTTCCTGCCTGCAAAGTAGCAACAAGCTTGAAGGTGCTCAGCTCTGTGCTTGTCAGCTCCTCCATCCAGAACAAGACCTGCCTTCACCTGACATAGCCACTGATGGTTTTGTTTCCCAAAGTAGAAGGAGTTCTCCCTCAAAATGAATTTGGCATCTGTCTCTGGCCAAAAGGAGAAGTATTTGTGTGACTTCTAGTTTCTGGCCCCTCCATTTCCATGGCTACTAGAACTAAGAGCCCTCCAGATACACACTATGGATGAAGGACCCTCTAGCTGCTCAGCATGGACCTAAGTCTCCTGAGGTTGAAACAGGTCTCAGGGATCGATTCCACACATAGCAGAGATCCATTCATTGATTCATTTATTCCTTTCAGCAAACGCCTCTGATCCAGGCAAGGTTCAGTGTGAACAAGACAGTGTGCAGGCTTGTGGAGCAGCTAGGTAGTAAACAAATATAGACATAGCAATTTCAGGTAATTAAAGTGCTGTGAATAAAAATAAAGCAGGGTGGTGGAATGGGAGAGCCACTCGGTTAGGGTGTTCAGGCAAGGCACTATGTCATCTGCCTTGTGAGATAGGCAGTGACCTGAAATGAATGAGGGGGTGAGCAATACAAAAGTCTCAGGTGAAGGCATTAGGCAGTGGAAGCAGAGATCTAAGGCCATGAGACAGAAATCAAAGAATAGTAAATACATTCTATAATACTCTGGGCACTGTTTTCAGTACTTTAAATATATTCCTTGTTTAATCCTCATGACAACTCTAGGATATAGGTGCTATTATCCCTATTTTATAAATGATGAAACTGCAAACCAGAGAGGGTAGGTCATTTGCCTAAGGTCACATAGCAAATCAACCACTTGATTATTATTTTTTTTAATTTCATGAGCCCAGGTACTAGATTCAGGGGTAATTAACATTCAATCCTTCCTCTATAAAATTATAAGACTATATCCAGACCTTTAATGTCTATGGGTGTGGTATTATTCTGTTGTCTCCTTTGGAATAGGTGATGGGATCAATCCTGCTTTGCTATAATTCTAAATATCTGGATGCAATTGATGAATATAAGTCAATCATTTAACCCTACTTACATTTAATCCTAAATACATTAACCCTACTATATAACCCCTTCAATGTGTGGGTGGTTGAGTGGGCCACCAGCTGGGAATTGTGAAAATCTGGATCCTGGACTATGTTGATGATGCAGTTTTCTTATCCTTTTTATAAACATAAATAACAGTTTTATCGAGATATAATTCACATACCATACAATTTCCCTATTGAAAATGTACAAGTCAGTGGCTTTTATTTTATTCATAGGAATGTGTCTCAATCACAGTCAATATAGGAACATATTCATCCTTACAGAGAAGAAACTGTACCTTTCAGCAGGGACGCCTCTTTTCCTCCCTGACTTCACCCAGGCCTCTAGGAAACCACTGATCTATTCTCTCTCTGGATTTGCCTCTGTTAGACATTTCATACAAATGGAATCATATAATACTTGCCCTTTGTATCTGGCTTCTTTCACTTGCCATGTTTACAAGCTTCATTTATGTTGTAGTGTGTAAGGTTGATTCCTTTTAATTGCCAAATAATATTCCATGATCTGACTATACCACATTTTATTTATTCATTCACCAGTTGATGGATGATTGGGCAATTTCTACTTTTTGGATATTGTGATTAGTGCTACTATGAGCATTCATATACAAGTTTCTTTTTTTTTTAAGATTTTATTTATTTATTCATGAAAAACAGAGAGAGAGAGAGGTTGAGACACAGACAGATGGAGAAGCAGGCTCCATGCAGGGAGCCTGATGCAGAACTCGATCCCGGGTCTCCAGGATCACGCCCTGGGCTGAAGGCAGCGCTAAACCGCTGAGCCACCCAGGCTGCCCCATGTCCAAGTTTCTACACGGACTATGTTCTCCATTCTCCTGGGTATATCCCTGGGAGTGGGATTGGTGGGTCCTACTCTATGCTTAAGCGATTGAGGAGCTTTGTCGAGGGGTACAGCTTTACTCTTCTTGGGCCATTTCTGTCCAGCAGCTGTGCTCACCCTTGACGGGTACCCTTGAAACCAGCCCAGGGGAGGGAGGGTCATTGGTTCTCACAAAAGTTGGTTGGCTTTCCCTGATCATCTCCTTTAGACAGTTAGGAGCATCTTTCTTAGCAATGATACTTTATTACTAAAGAGTATTTTGGGGGTTGACAAACTGTTGGCATTGTTTCGAGGTTGCTTAAAGCAGTAACTTCACAAACATATCCGCACCTCTGGGAAATCAGGCCCTAGGAATTAGCCGTTTGGTTTACTCTTGGCAGGAGGAGAGGGTCAGAATGAAAATAACTGAATTTCTTCTTTTATAAGCAAAGGCTAGCTAGCTTTACTGCCCCTTCCCAGGGTCAAGGCGAATCCACCAGTTACTCTGTCACTGTCTACTGCTAATGATCCATGAGAATGGCAAGGACACCCCGCCGAGCAGTGGCCACTGGGCTGTCAGTATCCGGCTGTGGGCACAGGGCTACCTCACGACTAGAAAGGCCCAGAGCAGGCTGGACAGGCTCTGCTTCCTCCTCCCACCCCCCACGTACGTCCTGTCTGCAGGGAGACCAGCTGAGGCCCTTCCGAGGAAGTGGGCTGGGCCTGGCCAGGTGCTCCGCTCTCCCACATCAGCGCCGCGCACGTAGATGACAGCAGGCTTCCAGGTGGGAAGTGCAACATCCGGGAGTCTTCAGGGCCTGTCCAAAAATCCAGATGTTTGGCGTCGACAGCCCCCAAACCTGAGTGATTGAATCTGACACTTTTTTATAGAGTGTAGGCACAGCTGTCCAAAGAAAGCTCGTCTGTATTCACTCCTTCTCTGCCGGCTTGAGTGTGCTCTGAGTTCTGATTGCAGCAAACTTTTGGCAGCTTCCTTCCATTCTTATGCTGGCAAAGACCCAAAAGAACCTCCAGCCCCCTAAGAGAGAAGGAGATCAGGAGCCTGACCTATTTGATGGAAGGGCAAAAAGAGGGTCCAGATGAAATGGTGCCATGGGCTGGGGGGTCCTGCACTGGAAGGGGGTTCAACTAGACAGTCTTTGAGGTCACTCTCCATTCTAGGCTACTAGGACACTAAAGAAAGCTCAACAACCCCCTCTCCACCTCCTAGATTCCAGAAAAAGGTTTTTCCTTAGGAGGCCTTCAAAGGGCAAGACAGAGAGAGCTCAAGAGATACGAGACATCCCAGAGGGGATGCTGCTGAGCCTCTGCCCTTCTCCCACATAACTTCTCCCAAATGGCCAGCATCCTTGAGGTCCCCATCTGATGCCCCGGACAGACCACTTCTTTTTCCTGAAGCATACCATGCCTTCCGCTGCCCTCCTCTCCTTCCTTGTCCACCTCATCATCCTTCTTGGCTCAGGTTCAGCCCCAACGCCCCCTCCCTGTGACCATCAGTGAGCACCCCAGTAGGGCCACTGGCATTTCTTTCATAAGCCTGGGAGCTATGGATGTACTTCTGTGGGAGTACTCAGCATGTCCTCAAGGACAGAGACAGGGACCATCACTCTCTGTAGCTTCCTCTCCAGCCCAGAGCCCAGAATGGGATAGCATCATGAGAACCCCATGGAAGTTTGTGACATGAATGAAAGGAAAATCTGTTGGACGGCAACAAGATGGGTAGAGTCAAGATGCCAAAGTCAGCAAGAAGGAGCACAACGGAGGAGGGAGAGAGGTCTTCTTATGGTGCTGAAGCCACAAGCTAGAGCAATTAGGGTACCCTAGGCTTGCATCCCCTGAGGTGATTTAAACACCATTACAGGGTCACCCTTAAGAATTAGGAGACTGTCCTTAAAAATCCAGATATTTGGCATCTAGTAAAAAACTCAGACGGTCTCAGCAAGAGAGGCCAGAGCTGGGCAGCAGCTGCCCCGTTGGACAGCCATGGTCTGCCCTCATTTTCTCTTGGTGGCTTCTGTCCTGGGCCTGGTGGGCATCGAGTTTGCCACCCTCTCTGCTGGGAGGTGCAAAGCAGAAGGTCGTTGCCTTAGGAGTGGCAGGATAGAAGAGAACCTGCTCCAGATTTTACTGAGGGCCTGACTGGGATTTTAAATCACACCTGGGGCTGCCTTTTATTTTCCCCAAAGGAAAGGAGATCTCAGAGGGTCATTCAGAGCAATCCCTATAACTCCCAGGCATCTGAATCTTAGGTTTTCTCTTGACAGATCCAACCCCACAGCTGTATGTGGAAGTTGTGACTGTTCCCCAGCATTCCGTCCACACACTAGAGAAGCTTATTCTCCGGTTTTCACTTCCCACCAACTTCTGTTCGTAGAATGAAATTTAATTTATTTTAATTTTTTTTAAAAAAATGAATGCCATCAGTAAAAGCAAGAAGCACAGTCTGGGTTGGGGCTGGGGGTGGCGGGGTGGAAGATGGAGGGAAGACTCCTGATGGGCTCCAGGAAACTTGTAGAGAGTGTCAATGTGCTCACTATCTTGACTGGTGACTGTTTCCAGGGCTGGGGTGGGGGGTGCCAGAGGTTATCAAACTTGCACTTGAAATAGGTTCAGCTTAGTATATGTCAATTACACCTCAATGAAACTGTTTTTTTTGTTTGTTTTCGGGTTTTTGGTTTTCTTGATTTTTTTTTAAAGCAAGAAGCACCATTTGAATTTAGTTAAAAGGTACATGGCTTCAACATGGAACCATAAACCTTGCAGAGCCCAGTGACTCCTGTTTGGACAGCGTGCTGGGTATTTGAGAGAGTGGTCAATAGTGAGGGGCCCAAGGCACAGAGATCCAGAGGCCAGGGTGGGTCCTGGTGCTCTCAGAAAAACCCACCCTGGGTGGCTCAGTGGTTGAGTGTCTGCCTTTGGCTCAGGTCCTGATCTCAGGGTCCTGGGATCAAGCCCCTTATCGGGCTCCCCACAGGGAGCCTGCTTCTCCCTCTACCTATGTCTCTGCCTCTCTCTGTGTGTCTCTCATGAATAAATGAATTTTTAAAAATCTTAAAAAAAAAAAAAAAAAGAAAACCCCACCTTTCTCCCACCTGTCCCCGCTGGATACTCCCCCACTGTGTTCTCCTCCTGGGGCTTCCTTCTCCCTACCTCCCACCCAGAAGGAGTGTTCTTCCAATCCCTGGTAGGGGGGGTTAACAGCTCTCAGCTGAGGAGGAGCCAACCCTGCCCCCAGCAGATTCTGAACCCCAAAGGCCCCTGCCTGAGAGTGAAAAGCATGGGGGGGGGCACACCATCTTCCCCACCCTCTTCCTCTGCACTCCGCCCACGCATGTCCCCTGCAGGAGGACTGCCATTGGTGGCCTGCTCATCACTGCAGCCATTCCCAGGAGCTCTCAGGGCTGCCTTTTTTTCTTTGCTGAAGCCCACAATGTACAAACACATATCTAGCAAATAATTAAAGAAATAATAATGAGCAGCCTCACATCAGCAGCAGAGGTTAACTGCACTGAGCAGTCTTGCTCCCGTCTCCTGCCCACCCAGCTCCTCTGAAGGCCAGGAGGGCAGCCAGTGGACCAGCTTGGGTGGTCGGCCTGCCAGGCAGGCAGGCCTCTCCATTCCCGTTATGTGGGCAGCCCCAGGAGCGCTGCTCTCCATCTCTCTAATGAACTTTGACTCTGCTGGAAAGCATTTGTTTGCACAAAATGTAACTGGAGGAGGAGTGGGCGAGTGGGGAAGAAGGGGGCAGGGCCCACTGTCACAGTCTGAGTAGCTCCCAGGAAGGCATGGACAAGGCACCCCAGGTACATTTGCCCCTTCTGTAGTGGGGGAGCCTGGGCTGGGCTCAGGCTAAAAGGCATGCTGGGATTTCCCACTGTGTGAAGCTACCAGCCAGAGGGAGCTGATCTTGATGTAGGACATCTTTAGGAGGCAGCTATCCTGTTTCCAAGGGGGCTGGATGTCTTTGGCCTTGTTCTAGCCACCCCATTGGTACTCAGAGGGTCTGAGGGCAGGGCCAGGCGTGAGAAGGATCAAGAGTCAGGCCCAGACAGCTCCTAGCTCTAATGGGACAGTAGCCTAATCAAGAAGTGAGAGTGTAGGAAATGGGTGCTGTCCTTGAGGTCTTCAGGAAAAGAGAATGACCGAGGGCCAGGCAGTACCCAGCCAAGCTGGCAATGCTCAGCATGGGAGTTCTGGATCCAGATGCAGATCCTCTGGTCCTGCCCTCGCTCTCAGGTCTTCTGTCCAATCCTTGCACCCAGCATCATCACCCCATAGTCTGCCCTGTGTCTGCTTCCCAGCCCATTTCCTGTTTCCCCAGCTTTGGACTCATCTTCTCCTCTTGGACTTTGAGAACCACCTCTCAGCTTTGAACATTTGCTGCCCCCGTAGACCATGATGCAGCCAGTCCCGAGTGGCCTCTCAGGTGTCAACCACCCATCAGCCCCGCTTGGCTTGGGATCCAGTCCCATAGCAAGGACAGTGCAGGTGATGCCCATAGCTGAACTCAGGCCCACTAGTGAGACAGATGGGAAGAAAGCCTGGTGGTATGGACTGGAATGGCCCCACAGCACAAAGCTGGCAGCTCACTGGCAGCTGAGGACCTGGCTGGCCCCAGGCATCTGTCTACCAGGCAGTGTTGGAGGCCCCAGTGGGCTTCTGCTCTGCTCTGTATTAAGTCCAATATTGGCATCAGTGGTTGAGGGCAGTTTTGGACAGAAACTGTGGGAACTGGCCTCAGTGACTATTTGTTTATCTCTTGCTTCCTAACAAACCACCCCTCACTTACCATTAATATCTCTTGTGGTTCTGGAGGTTGACCTGGCAGTTCTGGCTTGGCTGCTCTCACTCAGGATGTTTTGAGGGACTACAGTGAGTAATTGGGGTCCAGGGTCATCTCAAAGGACTTCTCCACTTACACATCAGGCAGTAGATATTGGCTGCCAGCAGGGCTCTCAACTGAGACACCTCAATGGAAGCCTCAATGTGCATGGGCTTCCTCATAGCATGGCGACTGGCTTCCAGAGACAATCATCCCTAGAAAGAACCTGGCAGAAACTGTCCTACCTTTTATAACCTTTCCTTCCTGGTCATGAGGCACCATTTCTACTCCTTCAAGCATTCCTCAGAAGGGAGGAATTCAGCTCAGCCCAGATTCAAGGAGAGAGCAATTAGACTATGCCTCTAGATAGGAGGCACATCAAAGAATTGATGAGGAGGTTTCAAACCCTCCTGAGTGACTCCTGCTGAGATGGGCCTGGAAAAATAGAGCATGGAAACTAAAGGTAGTTTATAGGATTTTATATGCTCTCATTGCCAAGAAGAAGTCTTCTGGAATCTTTGACTCCCAGCTGGCTTTCCTACTGATGATGCTTTTATCATGACAAGTTTGAAAAGCTCAAAAATGCCTGCTCATGGGGCTAAGACACTGGGTACTCTTTAATGGGTGTGACTGGCCTTTTCAGAGGGTGCCGGCTCATGTGGGCTGGGAGTCATACCCTCAGTACACAGGACAATGCTCACATGTCATGGGGAGGAGCCCTGCTGCTCCCAGAGGCCTGTGTCCTATGGGGGATGGTGTGCCATAAGATGGCCCATGAGGAACTCTTCTAAGTTCTTGCCTTTGTAGGGAAGAAAAACCTTTTCCTCTCTACTTTTATGTGTGGTGCCCAGAGATCAGCAAATTAGACTTATAAAAGTCATACTAACAAGAGGAAAGAATAGATATAATTACATATGTATGCACAAGACCTCTCAAAGAAATGTGACTCAAGCATTTAGAATTTGGAGCTTATATATCATCTTAACCAAAAGCTAGGAAAAGAAAAAAACTCAGGAAATAGGTTTGGGGCTTCTGGGAGTAGTGAGTTGTGGGAAGGTCAGAATAGGGGGAAAGCTCATAGAACATAAGGAGTATTTCAGTAAGGTTTGTTTATGCAGATTCAAGTTGGTGCCATGTCAATAATGAGTGGTTTCCTCTTCCTGGTCTGGGAGAAGGGAGGAGAACACCTTGACAAAGGGAAATTTATGCTCTGCCTTGAGGCAGATGGGGGGAGGGTAGAGTTTTTTCTGGGTCTGCTGTTTTTCAATTGTCTTCACCTCAAAATAACCCTTACATATTTTGAGGTGGCATCTTCTGATCCTCTTTTCCTTCCTGCCACAGTAGCTGTGATTCTGCCTACTGCACTACCTTCACTCCAGGGGGTTTGGAGTCAGAGGACAAGTCAGATTCCTGGTTCTGACCCTTACCAGTGGTGTAATCTCATGGCCTGCCAGCTTCCTGAACCTCAGTTTCCTCTACTGGGAAACAGGAAACCATGTGCCTACCTCCTAAGGGGAGGTTATAAGCATTCCATAGGATGGGATGAAATACTAGCCAGCATGGATGTTACCTTCAAAAGGATCAGTGATGATAATGGTGATTTCAGAGCCATGTAGCACATCACCCAAAAGATCCTCATGGATATGGTGTCAGTGAATCCTCACAGTTCTTTCATTGTGTGGATAAGCGCATGAAAGTTCAAGCCAGTGCCTGGCCCAGGTCAAAGAGCCCATGGCTATAGCTCAGGCTCCTGGTCCCACATAGCTGGCTATCCCAGGCAATGCTTCCCTGTGTGGCTCACTAAGACAATGAATCCTGATGTCCCTGGATGGTGCCTACAGGCCCCAGGAAGCTGTGCATGGGAGGGAAGGTTTGCAAAGGGTTCCATGTGGCCGGTGGGGGGTGGGTGGGGATCCTGAGAACTGGAGGTTACTCTCAAGGCAAGCTGAAGAGGAGAGACATCAGCAAGAGCCCAAGAGGAAGGCCCAGGGAGCAACAATTGGAAGAACAAGAAAGAGGCAGGTAGAGAGAAGGAATGAGATGCAGGGGAAGAGCAGGCTCAGTGAGGTGAAGCCCTGAGGGGACACAGAGTGAGGGTCAAACTTGGACCAGTCAACACATAAAGTCCATGTGTGCTTCAGTATGTAGGAGGCCACAGCTGGTGTGTCTCTACAGCTGGCAGCTCTGTAAAGGTGTGAGCGGGCATCAAGAGGGCAGGAAGAGTAGGTTCAGCTGGGCTGTGATGAGTGAGGTGGGTCTGTAAGAAGTCCTGAGGAGAGAAGGCGGGGAGACAGAAAAGGAGGTGGGCCTGAATGTGGGAAGCTGGGCTCCAGCTTGGTCACTACACAGAAGGGGCAGTGCCCCAGGCTCTCTGCTATAGATTCCATGTTTGTGTCCCCCCACACACAGTGTTAAATCCCAACCGCCAATGTGATGGCATTAGGACCTAGGGCCTTTGGGAGGTGATTAGGTCAGCAGGGTGGAGCCCTCATGAATGAGATTAGTGCCCTTATAAATGGACCCCAGAGCACTCCCTCATTCTTTCCACCAGGGAGAACACAGCAAGACTTTGCAGCTTGCAGAAGCATGAGAAATAAATGTTTATTGTTTAAGCCACTTATCTATGGAATGTGTGTCATAGCAGCCCAAACAGACCAAGATATACTCTGATCCCGAGAAGTTCAAGGCCCTCAGCAGGTTGTGTAGGGCTCAGGGCACATTGTTTGCCTATCTGACTACCCTGAGTGTTGGTGAAGGGGTTTGCAAAGGGGGCTCTCCCACTAGCCATCAGAGAAGTATTGTGACATTCTGGAAATGTGCCTGCAGTACCTACTAACATGAAGAAATGCACCCCTGTAGCTCCAATTCCACTCCCAGGCACATTTCCAACAGACACTGTGCACAGGTGTGCCCAAAGACAAGCACAAGGGGGTTCATGGGGACAGTGTTCCTAGGAGCCAGACCAGAAACCATTGCCAATCCACCAGTAACAGAAGACATGAAGAAATGGTTCGATTCACATAAAGAGGTGATTATGTTGAAATGAGATCATTAGGGTGGCCCTAATTCAATCTGAGTGGCATCTTATAAAAAGAGGTGATCAGAACACAGACACACACAGAGAAACGCCCAGGTGAGGACACAGGGAGGAAGTAGCCATCTACATACTAAGGAGAGAGGCCTCAGGAGAAACTAACGCTGCCCACACTTTGATCTTGGACTTCCAGCCTCTAGTACCATGAGGCCATCTCATCCTCGTCATTCCCCAGCCCCCACTCCATGAAGGTGCCATTTCATTGGATTTCACCCTGGGGCAGAACCTCATACCTCACCTGGACCAGACCTCTGCTCTTTATTTTTTTTTTTTTACATTTTTATTTATTTATGATAGTCACAGAGAGAGAGAGAGAGAGAGAGAGGCAGAGACATAGGCAGAGGGAGAAGCAGGCTCCATGCACCAGGAGCCCAACGTGGGACTCGATCCTGGGTCTCCAGGATCGCACCCTGGGCTAAAGGCAGGCGCCAAACCACTGCACCACCCAGGGATCCCGACCTCTGCTCTTTAGACCAGGAGGTTAGCGGCTTGTTGGAGGTCATACAGCTCCTAACAGATCTGCTGCCACTACTGGGGCAGATGGTCCTTCAGGGAAAGGAGCTGGAGCAGAACTGGGGTGGGTGGTGTGTTCCTATAGGACATGACCCTCCATCCAATCAGAATCATGAAATTTAAAAAACTTACCCTGCCTGGATCTACCTGGACCAGTTAAAGCAAGATATCAGAAAGTGGGACCCCTGACTTGCATGTGTTTTCTTTTAAAATCTCCCCAGAGGGTTCTCATGGACAGTCAGAGCTGAGAACCCCACCAAAGGGACATCATGGGTACTCAGTGGCTGCTGCCACTCTGTTCCCCTGGTGCCACTTTTTGGGTAGTTTGAATGTGCTCCTTGATGCCAGTTGTGTGGGCTTCCCACCTTCCTGTTGCTAAATCCTTGTTTGGCAATCGATTGGGTCAACATGACTTTTCCATAGAAACATTTCTGTGGTCTGGTTCTTCAGGTAGAAATCGTATGCCCTTTCTGTTGTCATAACCGATTTCTCCAGGCAGAATGAACAAGGGCTTGGGTCCCTCCCAGCACCACACCTGCTTCCTTCCCCACACGCCCAGGTGGCATGAGGTCAGCCACTTGCTCTGGGAATGCAAGAGGCAAGACCAAAAGAGGAACCTGCCCGGGCTGCAGCTTCCCCCACACAAGGGAGCAGAAAGCCAAGTTGGGCTGGGTGGGGCCACACAAAGGGAGGGGTGGTATGGGGGAGATAGCCAGAGCAGAGTCTAAAGCTAAAGGTGTGCTTTTGGGCAAGTGGCTCACATGCGCCAGCCTCACTTTACTCCTCTGTAGAGCAGGACCAGAAGCACCCAGCTCCAAGGATAAACGAGATGTAGCATGTGCTTGGGAAGGCAGCAGAAAGCCCTCATGGTGCCGTAGTTGCTCCTAATTCCCCCCCCCCCACCTTGCACCCTTTTGGTATCCCCATCCTTGTAAGCATCAGAGGAGATTCCCATGTTGCTAAGGAGGGTGTTCTCCTAGGGCTTTTCCCTGACAGTTCCCCGCCAACCTCTGGGAACTTCCTCTCCCTCTTTTCCTTCTGAGAGCCTCCAGAGTCAGTATCTGCCAATCCCACAGCAGGCTCCAGGGCTGGGATGAGACGGAGGGAGAGGGGTTAGGGAAGGGAGCCCTGTGGCTGGTGGACCGGACATGGTAGGGGGTGGGGTGGTGAGGGGCAGCAACGGCAGCCAACTCTTAGCCTCCTGGAGCATCCCCTGCAGCAGCTTTGGGATCCCTTGCAACTTTGTTCCCTGGTTGTCAAGATACACTGGGGTGAAGGAAGCTCAGCAGCATTAGTGAGATGGATAGCACTTCTGTGTGGATTATAGAAGGTGCTCCCTCTAGGCAGCAGCAACCATGGGCATGACTTGGCAAGTGGGGTAGGGGCTGGATTTCAGGTCCAGTTTGCTTCCCAGCTGGACATCTTTGGTACAACACAACTACACAGTTGAACGGAATGATTCTAAGGGTAATGGACATTTAATTGTCACATGTGGAAACCATTTCTAGTAAAGGAAACTCAAGTTCACTCCATAGCCTGACTTGGGATCTGTCTCCTCCCTCCCTCCAGGCACCGTGTCCAGAGTAGAGATACTTGAGGGAGCCAATGGCCCTGTGTACAGAGAATGGAGCCCTGCAGTATCTGTGCCAGCTACTGCTCTGATATTGTGGACAGTCCTGAGTCAAGGCTTCTCAGCAGATACACAGGAGAACATGAAGATACACAGTCCTGTCAAGGCAGCGGTCTGGCTGCCACAGAGATGGCTCTAGAATGAGATGCCTGCGAATGTGTCCATTGAACAGAATGTCACAGGGTTTTACCCTCAAAACCCCTTGAGATGTGAACTCTTTTCTTGTCCCATTGACCTCCACCCTCTTGGCTATGCTGCCCCCATCTATTCATTGATTCTTCCAGCAATTGTTGAGCATCTTCTGCATGTGCATGGAGGAGCACACCATGGGGGTCGGGGAGGTTAGAGAGGGAGCCATATGACAAAGTCAGAAGGAATTTAGTCAAAGGGGGTGTTCTGACATAAACACAACCTTCACTTTGTGACTGATTGCCATGGGCTCGGCAATGCAACAAGAAGGTCACAGAACCAGTCAAAGGAATATTTTGATGGTCTGTGCAGCAAACCTGGCCCTGTCCAGAATAGTGGGTGACCAACCCCCAAAAATGGAATGGAATCAGACACACTGACCCTAGAATTCCTGCTTTTCCCACTGCTCTCCACATCCCACATCATTGTGCAGCATACACATGGCTCTGACTAGCATAATGGGATTTCATTTCTTCAGGAAAGTCTGCCCTCAGCAGGTGACCCCCTCCTCCGATGTATGTCCAGGCTTTCAACCTCCCCCTATGCCTGGCTTCCAGAGCTTGTGAACCTTAGTTGTACTAAGGAGTGAATGAGCCCTTACAGTTTAGCATACCCCCATGCCCCAAGAAGTTGGGAAATCCCAGAGAAGGAGAAAGAAATGAGCTCTCATTCCCACATCTTAGATTCTAGCTGGAGGAGGATACAGAAATATTGTGCGGTCTGCTGCCTGGCCTTGAAATCCCAGCATGGTTATTCCCTGTCCACCCTGAGCTAGATGCTTTTCCACACTATATACATTGTGACATGCTCCACAGCTACCTGAGGGAAGAATGCTCATCCATATTTTATTTATAGACCAGGAAATAGAGGTAAGAGAAGAGAAGGGTCGTCCTTGCCTCAAATCACTAAGAGGGTCATGTCACACTGGAATATTTGGACTCCACCCACGCCTTGTGCTCCTTTCTCCATCCCTCCTCCCTGTGCCTGGCCATGTGGATGTGGATCAAACCCAGGATCCTGAATGGCCAAGGTGCTTTCCAGTAGAGGTACCTGATGATGTTCTGACCATCCTTCTAGGCCTTCAAAAGTAGCCTTTAGAGCCAGGCCAACTGGCAAGAGGGCCCCTTAAAATCTCTGTGCTTCTATTTCCTCATCTCTAAAGTGCAGGTAGCCATGACTGTGTCCAAGCACTGTGAGAGTCAGAGAGAAAGGCCCAATATAGCATCCACACATGTTCCCAAAAGCAGGAGTTATGAAAGGGAGGGAATGTAGTGTCTGTTCTCAGGCAGGCATTTTTCACAGCACAGGCCTCCTGGAATATTCCTTTTGTACAAGGCTTCCTTCTTAAATATTCCCTCACCCTTAATGTGGCCCAAGCCCCAGACATCTAGTGACTTCCTTTGCCTCATAATCAAATATGTCACCTCTCATATAATCTACTCATTAAGACCTTCATGGATTACTTTTTAAAATGAACCAATGGATAAATGGATAAACAAATGTGGTCTATCCATACAATGGAATGTTTCTCACCTTAAAAAGGAAGGAAATTCTGACACTTCATTCACTTCAACATGGATGAACTTGGAAGATATTAGGCTAAGTGAAATAAGCCAGTCACCAAAAAAAAAAAAAAAAAAAAAAAAAAGACATGTACTGTATGATTCTACTTATATGAGATTTCCAGTGTAGTCAAAATCATAGAAACAAAAAGTACAATAGTGGTTGCCAGGGGCAGGGGGGAAGGGGGCAATGAGGAGTTAATAGTTTTTTTTGTTTTTTTTTTTTATGATATTCACACACACACACAGAGAGAGAGAGAGGCAGAGACACAGGCAGAGGGAGAAGCAGGCTCCATGCACCGGGAGCCCGATGTGGGATTCAATCCTGGAGCTCCAGGATTGCACCCTGGGCCAAAGGCAGGCGCCAAACCGCTGAGCCACCCAGGGATCCCAGGAGTTAATAGTTTAACTAAAAGGGACAGAGTTTCAGTTTGGGATGATGAAAAGAATTCATATACCTAATGCTACTGAACTGTACATTTTAAAATGTTTACTTGGTAAATTTTATGTTATGTGTATTTCATTTTTTTTCTTTAATGAATCATGTTTTTTGTGTCAAGTCTAAGAACTCTATGCCTAGCCCTAGATCCCATAGATTTTCCTCCTAGGATTTTTCTAAAACTTACAGTTTCATGTTTTACATTTAAGTCTGTGATATGTATCTTGTTAAGTTTTCTATAAGATGTGAGGTTTAGGTCAAGGTCCTTCTCCTTCTCCTGCTCCTCCTCCTCCAACTCCTCCTCATTCTCCTCCACGAGTTATCCAATTTCTCTAGCACCATTTGCTGAAAAGGCTGTCCTTCCTGCAATGAATTGGTTTTGTATCTTTGCCAAAATCAGTTGAGAATATTTTTGGAGATCTCTACTTCAGTTCTAGGTTTTCTCTACTCTTCCATTAATCTATGCATCTATGCCTCTATATTGCCACACCTGCTTAATTACTGTAGCTCAATAGTTAGCCTTAACATCAGGAAGAGCAAGGCATCCCACTTTGTCCTACTGTGTCGTTTTTATTTTCTTTTTACTTCTCCTTTTCATATAATTTCAGAGTAAATTGGTCTATAGGTAAAAAAAAAATCTTCCTTGGATTTCGGTAGGAATTGCATTAAACTTATGGATAAATTTGGGGAGAATTGATGTGTTTACTATGTTGAACACTATAATCCATGAACATAGTATGTCTCTCAAATTTTTAGGTCTTACTTGATTCTTTTAATCAGCATTGGTAATTTTCATCATACAAATCCTCCACAGGTCTTCTTAAGTATATCTAAACATTTCTTTTTTTTTTCACTGATTATAAAAATGATATGGTACTTTTAATTTTGGTTTCTGTGTGTTCATTTTTAGTATATAAAAATGTGATTGATTTTTGTATTCTAATCTTGTATTCTATGACCTTGCTGAACTCACTAATTAGTTATAGGATCAGTAGGTTTAGGTGTGTTTGTTTGTTTGCTTTTTGTAAATTCCTCAGGATTTTCTATGTAGACAATCATGTCAACTTCAAATAGAAAGAGTTTTATTTCCTCCTTTACAATCTGTATATCTTTTTCTTGCCAAAGACTTTTGATATCCATAGTGGAATGGGTATCCTTGCTTTTTTGAATATCCTTGAATATGAGTAGTAGAAATGAGTATTTTTGGTTGTTTTTTTTTTTTTCCAATCTAAGGGTAAGCATTCAGTCTTTCTCTATTAAATATGATGTCAGTTATAGTTATTTGTAGATGCTCTTAATTAATTTGTGATAATTTCCTTCTATTCCTACCTTTTTTCTTTATAATATACTGTCTTTGGCCTCTATATATATATATAGTATATACAAACAACAGTGTCTTATACCCAGTAAATGCTAAATACATGGTATTTACTATACTGATGATTATAATGATCATAATGATTATATATATGATTGGGTAGGAAGCACCCCTCTAGAGACACCGGTCCTCAGGCTCTATAACTTACTTGCTGTGTGAATAAAGTCAATTATTTAATACAATATTACTATCAATTATTATTTATATAAGCTTATACTGTTATCATATTATTTATTATCAGTTAGGTGTTATCTTTGAGCCTATATACTCTCATAGGGAAATGGGGTTGACAATTGCTGTTTTACATCCTTCATGGGGATCAAATGAGATGTAAATGAGTTGTGCAATGCAAAGTGATTGTCTGGGAAAATGCAAGGTAGCAATGCTACCAGGTGGCTTCACCTAGCCACGGTTGTAGTGGACAAATATCCAGCTGTATAGACACTGTCCTTTCCATCTCCAGGCCTCCCGTTCACTCTTGTACATTGCCAACTTCATACTGTGATCCTGGCAATAGTACTCTTTCAGTACCTGTCAGTACTAGTCATCTATGAGTACTAGTAAACACTGCATCGACACTAGTACTTATATGAAGTGAGAAAAGACACTTGTATTAACAGTTTTCAACTAGGTGTATCACTCTGGCTGAGTCATCTTACTGCTCTCTAATTGGTGGGATTGAACCAGATGACATCTGGGCTCCAACGTTTGAGAATTTGATCTGGAAGAGGTTTTAGATTTTGTAAAATGCTTCTTTGCATCAATTGATATGATCCCATGATTTTTCATCTTTGACTGGTTTTGAAATGTTGAGTCAGTCTTGCATAGCTGGAATAAATCCCGCTTGGTATGGTATATAATTATTTGTGTACATTGTTAGATTTGGTTTGCTAATATCTTGTTGTGAATTGTTACTTCTAGGTTCATGAAAGATATTGTTCTCTCATATTCTTTTTTTTGTACTGTCTTTGTCCAGTTTTAGTAAGGTAGTACTGGCTTCATTAAAAAGAGTTGGGAAGTATTCTTTTCTCTTTTATTTTATGATAAGGATTATGCAAAATTAATGTTAATTCTTCTTTGAATGTTTGGTAGATTCCTCCAGACTTGGAAATTTCTTTTTTGGGCAATTTTAAATAAAAAATTCAATTTCTTTGGTAGTTACAGGGTTATTCAGATTGTCTTTTCATCTTGTTGGGGTTTTTTTTTATTGTAGTTTTTGTTTTTTGTGGAAGTGATCCATTTTTTTGTCAAACTTATGAGACTAAATTTGTTCATAGTATTCTAATATAATCTAATTAATGGCTACAGTCTGTAGTCATATCTCTTATTTTGTTCCTGAGACTTGTGATTTCTGTCTTACCTCTCTTTTATTTTCTACAGATTTATCAATTTTATTTTCAACTAATCACTTCCTTATTTCATTAATTTTCTTTCTTGTTTTTCTATTTTTTAATTTCATTGATTTCTGCTCTTTGTTGTTTCCTTCCTTCTTCTTACTTTCAGTTCACTTTGTTACTTTTTTTCTAGCATATTAAGGAAGAGACTTTGGTTATAGATTTGAGATCTTGCCCCATTAAACATTTAGTGCTATAAATTTCCCTCTCAGCTTTAGTTGCATCCCACAAATTTTGATACATTGTCTTTCTGTTTTCAATCAACTATATGTATTTAAAAAAAAATCCTTTAAGGCTTCCTCTTTGATCCATGAATTATTTAGAAGTATATTGTTTAGAGGCCTGGGTGGCTCAATTGGTTAAGCCTCAGACTCTTGAGGCTCAGCTCAGGTCATGATCTCAGGGTCCTGGGATGGAGCCCTGAATCAGTGGATTCCACACTTAGCATGGAGTCCACTTGAGTTTCTCTCTCTCTCCCTCTCCCTCTGCTCCTCCCCATTACTCACATGTGCACACTCATCTGTCTCTCTCAAATAAATAAATAAATATCTTTTTTAAAAAAGAGGTGTATTGTTTAATTTCCACATTTGGAGATTTTCCTTTTGCTTTTCTGTTATTGACTTGTTATAGTCAGAGAATGTACTCTGCATAATTTTAATTCTTTTAAATTAATTGAGGTTTGTTTTATGGCCCAGGAAATGATCTATATTGATGTTTCATAGGTACTTGTAAATGCTTGGTGCTTGGAATGCTCCTAGGAAAAAACGTGTAGAAAGGAAAGCTTGCTTCCAGCAGATCACCATATTCCCTTTTAGGCATTATTTTCCCTTAAAATTTTTTTAATCCAGAAGGAATTATTTAGATATATTTTTATCAAATTGTCAAAGAAGAGAAAATTTCTACTTTTATAAGTTACTCCACATAATGGGAAATAACTAAAGCTTCTTTTGAGACAATTATAATCTGGATGAAATAAAAACTGGATAATCTCCATAAGAAAAGAAAATTATGGGCCAATGTCACTTAGGAATATAAATGTAAAAATCCTATAGGAAATATTAGCAATTTTAATCCTGGAGTACATTAAAATAATAATTTGTCACACCCAAGTCAGGCTTTTATACCAGGAATGCAAAGATGGCTTTGCCATTAGAATAAATGTAGATATAATTTATCTTATTAATAGACTAAAAGAGAAAAATCATAAGGACTCTCAAAAGATACAGAGAAATCATTCAATAAAATATAAAACTCATTCATAAGAAAACTTACAGCACCTAAACATAGAAGAAAATTTCTTAAAAATAATAATTGTTAGTTATCAAAAACCTACTGCAGACAGCATATCTAATAGTGAAAAAACATATTTAATGATGAAACTAATGTCTATCTAAGATTGTATTGGAGTTCCTAAATAATGAAATCAGCTGAGAATAAGAACTAGAAATGTAGACAATTATAGATGATATGATCATCTACATAAAAAAACAAAAGGAAAATAAATAAAAGTATAATAGAATTAGTGAGACAATGAAGAAGGGCATACAGACACAAAGTTTTAAAAATCAGTAATGCTGTTTTTTATGTGCAATAAGGAACTAGAAGTGGAATATTTAAAAATTTTACAATTGTTAAACACAGGCATCTAAAAATAAACCTAACAAAAATATGCAAATGTTATGGAGATCATTAGAACACACTGAAAGACAGAAAAGAGACAAAGAATTAGATATTCTCTCTTCGTACAGAAGGACTCAATACCATAGAGGTCTAGCCAGTGTCCCTCCAAGTAAATACATACACTGAGAGTGATTCCAATTAAAATTCTTTGGCTCTTTGATTCATCTCAGAAAACTGTTTCTAAAATTCATATGAAACAATAAAGGAATTTGAATAGCTAAAATCAACTCTGAACACTGTCATCAAAGAAAACCTCACCCAACAGACATTAAGCCATTTTACAAAGCCAGAGTAATTAAAATAGTGTGGCACTTGTGCCCGATGGGACACAGTGGCGCCCTCAGAAACAGGCATGGACATCTATCAGACTGCAGCATTCATGATGGAGGCAGCACTGTGTTGCCTGGGGAATAGCCTCTGGGAAATAGAAACCAAACTCCAGATGAATGCTGTGAAGCAGAGGAAAGAGGGGCACTAGCTAGAAGGAACTTTGAGAACAAGGCAGTTTTGCTTTGTTATGGTTTTTTTTTTTTTCTCTTTTTAAAGATTTTATTTATTTATTCACGAGGGAGAGAGAGAGAGAGAGAGAGAGAGAGGCAGAGACACAGGCAGAGAGAGAAGCAGGCTCCACGCAGGGAGCCCAACGTGGGACTCGATCCCAGGTCTCCAGAATCAGGCCCTGGGCTGGAGGCAGTGCTAAACCACTGAGCCTCCTGGGCTGCCCTTTTTTTTTTCTTTTCTTTCCTTTTTTGTTTTGATGGAGAGATATCTAAATGCAAGAAAAGCTGATGGGAGGGACCAGGGTGAAAAGCAGAGTGTGAGCTTGCTACAGGGATACGATGGCCTCTGGGGTCAGTTTCTGGAGACCTTGAGATGTAAGCACGTTGCATATCTGGCACAGGAAGAGAAGGGAGTGCCTGTGTTTCTATTCGCCACTGTTCCATAAATTTTCCTGGTGCACTAAGCTTATCTACATTTTAGACACTGATCAGTGGTAACTAGAACCTGCATGGGAGCCTTCCTGTCTGTGAAGGTCAAACTCAGAGAACTTACCCAGCTGCTGCCTCTCAAGGACGAGGACCAAGGAGGGGATCCTCAGCTCCAAACTAAGGGAGGAATGCTGTACACAGGGATCATTATGCACTCCGTCAAATATCTACCCAGCTAAGAATATGTCAGTGTGTGCCATGCAACTCTGCTCACAGTAGTAAAACACAAATGCCTTCAGTAAGGTGCAAGGTGCATTTGGGAGGTTTGATTGGACATGGATGGGGCTCATAAAAATATGAGTCTGCTAAAGGGGTAAGGTCTTAAACCAGCCCAGCTCATCTCTTTGATCATTCCTCTCAAGCTCTAATACCAACCAACCAAATGAAACAATGTAAAAAGGAATGAGAAGATACCTAGGTTTCATGCCTAAAGGGAGAACCAACCATGTGGGATGAGCCCCATGCTTGGACTAGACTGAGCAGGTTGAGGACAGTTGGGAGTATTTGAGAGAGAGTGAGGTTGGTATGTCACCCAATGCAGCCAAAGAGAGTAGAGCCAGGGAGTGACTGGCAGCAAAACCAAGCCCTGGAATAAGCTCTTGGGACCAAAACAGGAGCCTGACCCATGTCAGGGGATCATATCTGGGGGGTGAGCAGAGAGTAGGGAGGCAGGCGAGCAAGACAGGAACATGACAGGAAGCAAGGAGGAGGTTCTGGGCTTTGGTGTGAGCAAGGGGCATGAACCTGGGGCTCCTTTCCAACACTCTGACCATCCAGGTAGGATTAAGTGGGCCAAGGAGAGAGGCACCAGATAAACTGAAAATTAGAGACATGAATCGTTCTGCAAACAAAAATCCGGGGCTTCTGGAGGCAAATAAAAAGGAACCGGTGGCTGTCCAGGGTCCAGGAACAACAGCTATCAATTCAAGAATCTGTTAGAGCTCAGCATTAATTTGACTACATCAGTGATGGCCCCATGGAGGTGCGGTTCAGGGGTTGCTGGCATTCTCCAATGAGGGTCCCAAACCCAGACCCCTGGTCCCATGTAGGATGTAATTGCCATCCACGAGGTTGAGTGTCTTCTGCTCTGTTCATGCATTTCAGCCATTGTATCTGGGCTCTAATAACACTGAAAAATTCCAGAATAGTCTCACATTACAAAATATCCCTGGTCTTTGGAGCTAAATTGCTTCAAACCTACAGCAAAGGTGTTAGTGCCCTGGACTGAGCTTCATTTCCTTTGACAAGAAACCCAGCCATCATGAATAGTTTTTTTTATTATTATCTTCATGATTTTCACTATTGACAGATGTGAAAACATTCCTCCAGGCAAGTGGCTTTGTACCTGTGAGGAGCACGAGCCAGGACAGCCTCTGTGTGTGTGTGTGTGTGTGCACGCGTGTGCACACGTGCACGCATGTGTATGTGTGTGTGTGTGTGTGTGTGTGTAGGTTCCACCACCCTATCGAGTGGTTTTGGGTGTCTATGGGTGCATCCCTGCCCACAGCCTGCCTAGGACGAGGTGGGCCCCACAGCCTGGGGTCTAATAACATGGCCTGATCCCTCTCTGCTTTCAGGTGTCCGGGCCGCTCCAGCACCTGCCCCCTGGGGCACAGATGTAAGCGTCATTGGGCCATTCAGCTGGAAATCTGGGAGCAGTGACTGTCTGACAAGACTCCAGGTGCCCCGGTCATTGTGGACAGAGATTAGATGCCAATCTCCTTCCCTAGGACACACAATCCGGCAGGCTTGTTTACAGTCAGACAATTGACCACTGTCCCCGCCTGGGGGGCTACTCGGCCGCTTGCCCAGGCCGATGCCAGACACGGAGCAGGAGCCCTTCCCAGCATGCTGTCTCCTGGGCCCAATTAGGGAGGGCGGCGTGGGCCTGCAGGGATATCCTAGCGTGACTGGCCCTGCTACTGCCCAGGGCCCCCTTTCCACCACTCATCAAAGGCGGCCAGATTAGAACCCACTTCCCCTTACTCACAGGAACCAGTTAAACAATCTCAAGTGTCTTCGGATGTCCCCTCCTGCCTGTTTGTTTTTGTGTTTATCCCCACAAATAGGTCACAGCATTTCCTATAATAGTGGAAAAGGCAGAGCGAGCAATGCCGTGTATTCACCAGCCAGTAAAGAAAAAGAAATCTTGTCTTTGAAGCCAATAGCGTGTATCTAGATAGCTAGCAGAGACTACAAGACCACTCCTCGGCCAGTCTGCTTTGAGCTGAAGTGAAAGATGTTCCCACAGCTGGTGCAGCAGTGTGGCACTGTCATGTAATCATGGTGAGGGCTAGTGGCCACCTTGTCTGAGGTTAGCAACCATAGATCAAATGCATTTCGGTGGGCCAGGAGGTTCTCCAGTCCTCGCTCATCTCTGGAAATATGACAGGACACAGGATAGGATAATGCAATGGAATTTTGGTCATGGTGTGATTTTGCCATTCCGAACACATCCAGGCTGTACTCCGACTGGGCCTGCAGATGCCACATTGCCAAGTATGGTTCGGGCATGGCCCCGGAGTGAATTCTGGGGACAGTCTCCTGAGGCGGGGGGAGGATCTCTCAAGAGTGGTTCTTCGTCCACAATGGGGTGAGAAGCCCTCTGCCATGCCTAGCAAGTGCTGAAGCAGGACAGTGCTGAGCCTCTTGAGGCCCCAAACACTCTTTTTTCCTACCACACAAAAGACCTATTGATTTCATTATGCAGTTCCCATCCTTGGGCCTAACTGAGCTCTCCAGGGACATTTCTTCCAAGCTGATCCCTGGGTCTCCAGTGGCTGAAGGCAACTAGAGGTCACGAGGAGCCTGCAGGGCCAAGGGCCTCTGCTGCATTGGGTGTTTACTAAGGGCATCAAGTCAAGCTCCGGTTATTTGGGGGCAGTGGATACTTTATGAATCAAGACACTATACTTATTTACAGGAATGGTAAACCAACCTGGAAAGTAGAGTAGAGTCCAAGTTTCCACTCTCAGACTCTGGATGAACTTGGGATATCAGGCTGGAAGGCATTATTTCCTGTCAACGATTTAAATTCAAATCCAGCCAACCAGGAACACGGTGAATAAACACACAGGGACCTGTTAAACATGGAACCGTGGGCGAAAGTGAGTTTATCCCTTCCCAGGACAGGTATCAGATGTTCACTTCCCTGTCTGTAGGGGACTGGTAAACAGCCACTGGGGAGTTGCCTGCCCTTTAATTGGAGTGGTTCTTGAAGCAGATGTCCATTGCGAGGAAGATGTGGATGACAGCTCTGAGGCCTCTGGCCCTAGAGGCTGAAAAAATGAAGAAGGCCCAGTAGGCCAGACCAGAAAAGTATCACTCAAGGGTCAATGCCTTAGGCCTTAAATCTACCCAAAGCAGCACCTTCCCTAGTTTACAACCTTTTGGCATAATATGAAGAAACTTAAAAAGTTATTAAGTGTGTTGTATTCAAGCCAGATTCTGACAATGATTAGAAAGTCTCTTCTGAAAAAAGCTTTTCTCAATCTGTTTTCTAAACTTTGCTGTTTAGAGCCTAGGGTCCAGGCACAAAGCTCCTTTCTTCCCCCCTCATTCCTGCCTGTCCCTGCCAGGGTGGATATGCAAACACACATTACACTTGCTCTCTTTGGGGGAACACAACCCAAAAACTGTTTAAAAGTTACTAGCAGTGAGGTTGTGCTGAAAAGCAGAGCTTTTACAGATGAGTTTGAGATTTGGTAGAGTTAAGTCTTGCCATGGGAGCTGGAGACAGGCAGGAATAATCAGTAAGAGCAGGAGTCAATGCAACAGAAAATAGAGAAGCAATGGATAAAATCAATGAAAGTAAACATCGTTCTTTAAAAAAGTTAATAAAATTGATTAACCTTTAAAACTAGATCGATCAAGAAAAAAATGATAGAAAAAGCAAAATACCAATGTCGGCAAGGAAAGGGGCTTTTAAAGACATTAGCAGGCTAATGAAAAGAAACCATGAACTACTCTATGTACATAAATTCAACAACTTGGATGAAATGGACTGATTTCTTAAAAGCCATAAGGTACCAAAAATTAAAAATAAATAGAATATATAAAAACTTTGAATTTGTAGTTTAAAAACCTTCCAAAAAAGGCAAAATCCAGGCCTAAATGGTTTCACTGGTGAATTTGGCCAAACATTTAAAGGAGAAATAACAGCAATTCTTCATAAATAATTCCAGATAATATTAACTGAAAAAGGGCACCCTTCATAATTCATTTTAGGAGGAAGCCAATGTTACTCTCATAATAAAGCCAGATAAAGACAATTATAAGAAAAAAACAATGCTTCCATTAATATAGATTCAAAACTCCTCAATAAAATATTAGCAAATTAAACATAAGATATTAAAAAAGGATAATACACCATTGGTCAAGTAGCATTAACCCTGAGATAAAGATAGGTCAACACTTGAAAAGTAATGAATATGATTCACCACATGAACAGTGTGCACACACTAACAAAGAGAAAATATTCATGACAATTATTGTCCTCGTTTCTGTAACTGGTCATTTGGCTGTAGCTGGCAATTATAACTACCTTCTTCCATATTCCCTTTGCCTTCAATCAGTCATGACCTCCATTGGCCATGGTTTTTTTTTGTTTGTTTGTTTTTTTAATCCCTGCTGGAGTAAGCCAAGCCTTAATTCGTGAAGGATTTGAGCCATCAGTAGCCCTGCTGGGATTAGGTTTTGTGGTTTTCCTTCAAACTTAATCACAGAGCATAGTGACACTAAGAGACACTAAGAGACACATTAGGAATTCCAGACTTACTTCTTCCTTGTAGAGTAGCAACCCAATTTCCTTTTGGTATTCAGGATCAATCATCTAAATCAGGGTACGCACCTGGGTGGTTCAGTCGGTTGAGCATCCAATTCTTAATTTCAGTTTCACTCAGGTCATGATCTCAGAGTCATGGGATGAAGCCCTGCATCAGTCTCTGCACTCAACAGGGAGTCTGCTTGAGATTCTCTCTCTCCCCCTCTCATTCTGCCCCTCCCCCTGCTTGCTCTCTCCCTCTCTCTCTCTTTCTCTAAAGTAAATAAATCTTTAAGAAAAATATCTTAGTCAGCAGAGTAACTTCTTTCTTTACCTATTGATTCAGAGAAATGTGAGTCGAAAATGGTTGGATAGCAGTCTTAACTTCTAGATCAATGAAATCATTATTGTGCCTCCTGGTGAAAGCATTTCTTCTTCTGGAACTAAGACCCCTAGGCCAGCAGAGTGTAAAACTGTGGGAATAAGAATCAAAAATTTCACTACTGAATCACTAGGGGTAAGTAGTAGCGAGTGATGTCACTTCCATTTCTACCCCTTGATTCCTGATCCCATGAACCTGGCTATGGAGGAAACAGTAACATAGATGTTGATTCAGAGCATATGCAGCTTTCTGAAGAACCCTTCTCCAGCCACGCAAGTTATTGCCACCTAACTGGAACTGTAACTGAATCTTCAAAAGGCCATTTTACCATTTTATATAGCAAGCCCATTCAGTATGGAGGGAACATGGCAAGATCAGTGAATTTCATGAATATGGGCCCATTGTGGCCTTTCACTTGCTGTGAAGTGAGTTCTTTGATCAGAAACAATGCAGTGTTGGAATACCATGATGATGAATAAAACATTCTGTAAGCCCACAGTTGGATGGCAGTTTTAGCAGAAGCATTGTGTAAAGGAAAGGCAATTCTATATCTTAAATGTCTATTCCAGTAAGAACAAAATGTAACCCCTTCCATAAAGGAAGTGGCCCCATGAAAACAACCAGCCACCAGATAGTTGGCTGATTACCATATGGGGGACTCAGTGTTGGTCTCTGCTGCAAAAGATTGTGCCCTTGGCCATGGCAAATGGAAGTCTATGTTGCTGAGTCCATGCCTAACCTCTATCCCCACTGTGGCCACTTTGTTCAAGAGCCCTTTAAGCAATGACAGGTTGGGGAGAGGCTGACTGGCATCCAAAAGGCAGGCAGGTCATCTGATCCACTTGATTATTAAAACTCTCCTCTTTATATGTCTCCCTTTGGTGGCCATTGACATGAAATACAAATATCTTCACATTGTTAATCTATTCAGAGATATCTATCCACATACGTCTTACCCAAAATTATTTATCATCCATTTTCCCATTGTGTTCTTTCCAAATCCCTGACCATCCAGCCAAACCACTGGCTAGCCCATGAATCAGTATATAATCACACATATAACCATTGTTATTTTCAAACAAAATGGTTAACCAGGTGCACTATTTGAAGTTCTGCCCACTGGGAGGATTTCCTTTCACTGTTGTCCTTCAGGATATTCCAGAAGGAGGCTGTAGTGCTGTGGATGTCCATTTCTGAGAGATGCCTGCATATCATGCAAAACCATATGTAAACCACGCTCAACTTTTCTCTTCTTCTGTTAACTAATTATGAGGAACTCCTCATGAGATCATAGGTGAAGACTGGGAAAGAGAAGTAGTACAGCAGGAGTAGTACAGCAGGAGTGGCTTTATGCCACTTCTTTATGTAATTTACTTGGATGATTAGGGCCTGTTCTGACCCAATCACATATAGACCATTTCATTTGATGATGGAGTGCTGCTGTGCACAACCAACTTTATGGCTCAGTGCATCAAATAACATCTAGTTCATGATGAGTAGCTTAGATCATATGGTAACTTGGTGGCCAATGGTTAAGTGTCCAGTGTCCACTAAGGCCAGTATGAGACCAAGAGCTATTTCTCAAAAGGAGAGTAGTTATCTGCAGTGGGTGAAAGGACTTTGTTCCAAACTTGACTCATAGCTATAGAAGTAAAGAGTTGTGTGTGCCTGTATGTGTGTGTGTGGGGGGGGGGGCGGGTATTGGGAGGTGGGAAGGGACGTCTGAAAAGAATAAGGATTGTCTTGCATGGAAATTGCCTCAGGGAGGCCATAACAGTTTCCTCTGGCAATGTATAGCTAATCCCCTGAGATGGGGGTGGGGGAAGGGGCTGCTTCTACTGGGAGTGGACCCTCAGGAAGACTTTAAGAAATTAGGTGCTCAATGTCCCCAGTTTCATAAAAGTCTTCCCACATATCCCCATTCCAACTTTCAAGAACACATTCCTTCCCAATGAAAATTACTGTAACAGTAGAACTTTGCAATGTTGGAAATTAAATTTGCATTGTAAGTCAGCCACTCACATAATGAGTTTCTACCTTTGGTTTTCAGCAATCTCAGCTCTGGAGCTACTGGAGATAAGTGTCTCTTTCAAGGTAGACATTGGAGTTTTCAGGTCTTTTATTCAACACTTGAGCTAGAAATTGGAATCCCTCAGCTCATCGTTTTGTTTCCCAACTTTGCCCAGTGATAGGAGCAACCAGGCAATCTCATTATACTCATTAGTTTGATTAAAATGTTTGAAAATATCATATATATGATGCTGCAGATTCTTGCTTTTTATAAGTATTTGATTAGGAATATCTGGTGATGATATTTTACATATCTCTATTGCCAGATCCTGCCACTGACTATCAGTGCTGTTTACTATCAGAAATAAAGTCATTATGTATTTAAACCTAATTAAATTAGAAAACCAATTCTAGAAACACTAACACTAATTCAGAAAATTTGTTCTTAAGATTTTGTTCCCCTAGAGCCACCCTTATTTCCAAAATCTCTATTAATTAGGGTTCTCAAGAAAAATGGAAACATAGGAGACATATACTATATTATAATTTAGTTATTAATAAGATTAAAATATATTATATTCCTTAGAATAAATAGCCAATTCCTTAGAATAAATCTCTCCATGTCTCTACCTATCTAGATAAAAAGATTTATTCAAAAATACTAGCCTCTCTGGCATGCATATTATATATAATATGGGATTATATATATTCATACTTCAAACTTCAGATGAAGTCCAAAGGTAATCTTTTGGAAATTTTTCTCTTGCTCAGGAAAACCAGTCTTTTTCCTCTATTAGGCCTTCACCTGAGATGGCCATCCCCATCATTGAGGGCAATCTGCTTTATTTTCATTGATTTAAATGTTCACTGACTTAAATGTTAATCATATCCCTAAACACCCTTCAAGTTGATACATAAAATTAACCACTATAAGAATTAACAAGAAAAATCACATCATTATATCAATAGATATAACAATAGATGAAGAAAAACATCCAAGCACTATTTTTAAAAAGTTTTTTGACAGAAAAAAATAGAAGTGAATTTCTTCAATATGATAATGGGTGTGTACAAAACAACTACAGCTAACATAATTCTTAATAGTGAAAGACTGAATGCTTTCCCTCTAATACTGACAGCTAGGCAAGGATGTCTACTTTCACTACTCATACTCAATAGCATACTTCTAATGCTAGAAAATGTAATAAGGCAAGAAAAAGAGTTAAAGGACATCTAGATTTGAAAAAAAAAAAAAACTATTCCCATTCAGAGATAATATTATTATCTATGTAGAAAATCTCAAACAAACTATTTTAAAAATAAGCTCCTAGAACTAATAACTGAGTTTATCAAGGTCATAGCATGTAAGAGCAATGTAAAAAATCACTCGCATTTCCATATAATAAAAATGGACAACTGGAAACTGATATTTCTAAAAATAGTAATACTTACAATAACTTCCAAAATGAAATAGAAATAAACATGACAAAATATGTGCGGAATCTATATGCTAAAAAATACAAAATGCAATGAAAAAGAGCAAAGAAGACCTAAATAAACAGTGTCATACTATACTCACAGACTGAAAGAATTACTTAAAATGTCAATTTCCCTAAATTGATTTATAGATTTAATCTTAGTAAGATTCTTTGTACACCTAGACAAGTTGATTCTAAAGTGTACATACAAAGGTTAATGAATTAGAACAGCCAAAGAATTTTGAAAAAAGAACAAAGTTCAAGGACTCATATTACCTGATTTTAAACCATATAATGAAATTCCAGTGATTAATACAGTATAGTATTGGCAAAAGACTAAACACACACGTAAGTGAAGTAAAATAGAAAATCTGGAAATAGGTTGCACAAATATGGCCAACTGAATTTTGGCAAAGTTGCAAAAGCAGTTCAGTGGAGAAGGAACAGATTTTTCAATAAATGATTCTGAATCAATTTAACATCATGTGCAAAAAGAAAAAACCTCAATCTTCACTTCATGCCATATTAAAAAGTTAATTCAAATAAGATTATAGGCTGAAAAATAAACATAAAACTTGTAGGAGAAAAACTCTTCATGATCTTAGGTTATTCAAAGAATTCTTAGATATGACACCAAAATGTAATTTTTCTTTCCATTAAAAAATTTGATAAATTAAACCTACTCAAAATATAAAACTTTTGCTCTGTGAAGAGTAATGTTTAAAGAATAAAAAGACATGGGAAGCCCGGGTGGCTCAGTGGTTTAGTGCAGCCTTCGGCCCAGGGCGTGATCCTGAAGATCCAGGATTGAGTCCCATGTCGGGTTCCCCGCATGGAGCCTGCTTCTCCCTCTGTCTGTGTCTCTGCCTCTCTCTGTGTGTGTCTCTCATGAATAAATAAATGAAATCTTTAAAAAAAAAAAAAAAAGAATAAAAAGACAAACCAAAGACTGGAAGAAAATATTTGCAAATCACATATCAAAGGACTTGTATTCAATATTCATAAAGAATTCTCAACAAAGAGAAAATAATAACAAAAGGAGCAAAAATTGAACACATACTTTATAAAGTGGATACATGGATAGCAAATGAACACATGAACAGGAGCTGAAGAAAAAACAGCAAATAGATCCTACGCCCAGCAGAAGAAGATAATTAATAAAGATTCGAGCAGAATTCAATGAAATAGAGACCAGAAGAATTGTGGAACATATCAACAAAACCAGGAGTTGGTTCTTTGAAAGAATTAATAAGATAGATAAACCATTGGCCAGCCTTATTAAAAAGAAGAGAGAGAAGACTCAAAGTAATAAAATCATGAATGAGAAAGGAGAGATCACCACCAACACCAAGGAAATACATTTGATTTTTAAAACTTATTATGAGCAGCTATACACCAATAAATTAGGCAATCTTGAAGAAATGGACGCATTTCTGGAAAACCACAAACTACCAAAACTGGAACAGGAAGAAATAGAAAACCTGAACAGGCCAATAACCAGGGAGGAAATTGAAGCAGTCATCAAAAACCTCCTCAGACACAAAAGTCCGGGGCCAGATAGCTTCCCAGAGGAATTCTATCAAATGTTTAAAGAAGAAACCATACCCATTCTACTAATAGAATGGGTAAAGATAGAAAGAGATGGAGTACTTCCAAACTCATTCTATGAGGCCAGCATCACCTTAATTCCAAAACCAGACAAAGACCCCACCAAAAAGGAGAATTATAGACCAATATCCCTGATGAACACAGATGCAAAAATTCTCAACAAGATACTAGCCAATACAATCCAACGATACATTAAGAAGATTATTCACCATGACCAAGTGGGATTTATCCCTGGGTTGCAAGGCTGGTTCAACACTCATAAAGCAATCAATGTGATAGATCATATCAACAAAAGAAAAAACAAGAACCATATGATGCTCTCAACAGATGCAGAGAAAGCATTTGACAAAGTACAGCATCCACTCCTGATCAAAACTCTTCAGAGTGTAGAGATAGAGGGAACATTCCTCAGCATCTTAAAAGCTTTCTATGAAAAGCCCACAGCAAATATCATTCTCAATGGGGAAACACTGGGAGCCTTTCCCCTAAGATCAGGAACACGACAGGGATGTCCACTCTCACCACTGCTATTCAACATAGTACTAGAAGTCCTAGCCTCAGCAATCAGGCAACAAAAAGAAATGAAAGGCATTCAAATTGGCAAAGAAGAAGTCAAACTCTCCCTCTTCGCAGATGACATGATACTGTACATAGAAAACCCAAAAGACTCCACCCCAAGATTGCTAGAACTCATACAGCAATTCAGCAGTGTGGCAGGATACAAAATCAATGCCCAGAAATCAGTGGCATTTCTATACACTGACAATGAGTCTGAAGAAAGAGAAATTAAGGAGTCAATCCCATTGACAATTGCACCGAAAAGCATGAAATATCTAGGAATAAACCTAGCCAAAGAGGTAAAGGATCTATACCCTAAAAACTATAGAACACTTCTGAAAGAAATTGACGAAGACACAAAGAGATAGAAAAATATTCCATGCTCATGGATTGGAAGAATTTATATTGTGAAAATGTCAATGTTACCCAGGGCAATTGACACATTTAATGCAATCCCTATCAAAATACCATGGGACTTTCTTCAGAGAGTTGGAACAAATCATCTTAAGATTTGATTCGGGGAATCAGAAAAGACCCCGAATAGCCAGGGGAATTTTAAAAAGGAAAACCATAGCTGGGGGCATCACAATGCCAAATTTCAGGTTGTACTACAAAGCTGTGGTCATCAAGACAGTGTGGTACTGGCACAAAAACAGACACATAGATCAATGGAACAGAATAGAGAATCCAGAAGTGGACCCTCAACTTTATGGTCAACTAATATTCGACAAAGGAGGAAAAATTATCCACTGGAAGAAAGACAGTCTCTTCAAAGATGGTGCTGGGAAAATTGGACATCCACATGCAGAAGAATGAAACTAGACCATTCTCTTACACCATACACAAAGATAAACTCAAAATGGATGAAAGATCTAAATGTGAGACAAGAATCCATCAAAATCCTAGAGGAGAACACAGGCAACACCCTTTTTGAACTTGGCCACAGTAACTTCTTGCAAGAGAAGGCAAGAGAAACAAAAGCAAAACTGAATTATTGGGACATCATCAAGATAAAAAGCTTCTGCACAGCAAAAGAAACAGTCAAAAAAACTGAAAGACAACCTACAGAATGGGAGAAGACATTTGCAAATGACATATCAGATAAAGGGCTAGTATTCAAGATCTATAAAGAACTTATTAAACTCAACAGCAAAGAAACAAACGATCCAATCATGAAATGGGCAAAAGACATGAACAGAAATTTCACAGAGGAAGACATAGACATGGCCCACAAGCACATGAGAAAATGCTCCACATCACTTGCCATCAGGGAAATTCAAATCAAAACCACAGTGAGATACCACCTCACACCAGTGAGAATGGGGAAAATTCACAAGACAGGAAACCACAAATGTTGGAGAGGATGTGGAGAAAGGGGAACCCTCCTGCACTGTTGGTGGGAATGTGAACTGGTGCAGCCACTCTGGAAAACTGTGTGGAGGTTCTTCAAAGAGTTAAAGATAGATCTGCCCTATGACCCAGCAATTGCACTGCTGGGGATTTACCCCAAAGATACAGATGCAATGAAACGCCGGGACACCTGCACCCCGATGTTTCTAGCAGCAATGTCTACAATAGCCAAACTGTGGAAGGAGCCTCGGTGTCCATCGAAAGATGAATGGATAAAGAAGCTGTGGTCTATGAATACAATGGAATATTACTCAGCCATTAGAAACGACAAATACTCACGATTTGCTTCGAGGTGGATGGACCTGGAGGGTATTATGCTGAGTGAAAAAAAGTCAATCAGAAAAGGACAAACATTATATGGTCTCATTCATTTGGGGAATATAAAAATTAGTGAAAGGGAATAAAGGGAAAGGAGAGAAAATGAGTGAAAATATCAGAGAGGGTGACAAAACATGAGAGACACCTAACTCTGGGAAATTAACAAGGGGTAGTGGAAGGGAAAGTGGGCGGGGGGTTGGGGTGACTGGGTGATGGGCACTGAGAGGGGCACATGGTGGGATGAGCACTGGGTGTTATGCTATATGTTGGCAAATTGAACTCCAATAAAAAAAATTAGAAAAAAGAACACATGAACAAATGCTCAATATCCTTAAATATTAAGGAAATGCTAATTAAAACCACAATGACATATCACTACACACTTAGAATGGCAAAAAATAAACAATAAAAAAACCCAAAACTGTGAATAATACCAAGTGTTGGTAAGATTGAAAAGCAACTGGAATTCTCATATACACATTGTTAGTGGGATTGCAGAATTGTACAGTTACTCTGAAAGATAGTTTAGCAGTTTGTTATAACAATTGATGTACATGACAACTTGGATGAATCTCGAAGGCATTATGGTAGTGGAAGAAGTCATTTTCCAAAAGTGCTCACAGAAGGCACCTGGATGTGCAACTTAGTTTTGACTCAGGTTACGATTTCATGGGTCATCGGGTGGAGCCCTGTGTCAGGTTCTGTGCTCAGAGGGGAGTCAGCTTGAAGATTCTCTCCCTCTGCCTCTCCCCACCTTTCAAATAAATAAATAAATAAATAAATAAATAAATAAATAAATAAATAAATATTTTTTTTAAAAAAAGCACTCACCATGTGATTCTATTTATATGACATAAAAAAAGCAAAACTGTATTGATGAGAACAGGTAACTGATTGCCATGGGCTAGAGCAAAAGGAGGATTTGACTACAAATGGGCAGCACAAGGTTTTTCTTTTGAGTGTTGAAATTCTTCTGTATCCTATTTGTGGCGGAGGTTATGGAAATCTATGTGTATGTAAAAACTCCCAGAACTGTTCATAAAGAAAAGTCAATTTTATAGTGTATGAATTAAAGCATTAAAAATTTATATGTTTCAAGTTGTATATATCTGTTATAACATATATGTTTAATATAGGTAAACATATATCTATTATGCACATACACACACACACATATATATATATGGGTCTCAAATCTCTAGAAGTCATTATGTAATATGAAACTTTTACCAATGGGCTAGAAATCTTTTAAATGTGGAGAAAAGAAAAAAATCATCTTAGAATGCTTAATTATACATAATTTATTGATGAATAGAGTCTGTACGTTTTACAAAATGTTTTGTGGGCATTGGATTCCTAAAATTACAGTTGTCACATTTCTTGGGTATAATTAGATGGAGAATAGCATTTTACATTGTTTAAAAAGAGGGAGTGGGGGAGAAATGTCAAAGCTTTTCTGTCTGGCTTAAATGATAGGTCAAACTGCACAGAAATCTCTCTGGTTTTGGAAACTGGCATTTGGGCCTAGATTGTCCAATTATCTGAGCCATCAGCCTCATGTCTGAGCTGTCCACAATGATGCTTTCTAGGCCCAAGGCCAAGGCTGCTAGGCCAGAAAAGCCTTCACTGACGTCAGGAGGCCGAAACTGAAGAGGAAGGGAGGGAGGGATCCTATACTGATCTGCATTTGCCTTGAAGGAATTATTTGACTGGTAGTGTTCAGGATAAGAATTTTTACCTTTTCAAATTAGCTCACTATGATATGGCATGTGAGAGCTCACTCAAAAATCCCAGTGCATACTTTAGAAGGAGCCCAAGATTATGGAGCTGAAAGACTTATCCTCTTTCTGACAGTATATCTGCTTCCCAACAAAGCCCACAGTGAAATCCCTTTCAACTGCGAAGCCCTAAGATAAAAGACCTCATCCTGCTAGCACCTCAGACGTAAATCCAGTAGTATATAGGGATGGTTTTCATGGACCATCCCTAAAACCGGACTCCAGTTTTTCAGGAAGGCTCTCATATTCTTTAAGAGTGGATATGAATCTTATCTTTATAAAGCCACCACCAACTAGATTGAGATGACTTGCCAGTGGTTTGCTCTGCACCATTTATTGGGTGATTTATATGTTGAATGTGCCGGCTTCTTGCAGCAGCCTGCATAGATTGATATGAAGGGCTCTGGAAATTACCTACTCTCTGAAATATTTCTTCCACTGGCCTCCAAAGGCCCCAAATGCCTATAATATTTACCCTGCAGACCAAATTATTAATATGTAAATGCTAACCAGGATGGAGTAATCCGTTAGGTTCATCACCACAAAGTGATTGGCTATTCCATCAAGAAGGAGAGCCCTGGAGAGATGGGACTGAGAAGTTTTGACATTAGAGAAGAAAGCATTTAAAATATAGGACTTTAGGGTGGTTCTAGTGAGGAGGTTACACCAATGTACTGGGGGCCTGAGAAAAAGGGCAGGTGAGGGTACATCCCAGATCTCACCATATTCATCATTTCTTTTACCAAAACGACCTTCCTCTCCAGAGTATCTGTCAGGTGACTGAGTGTGTACCTTTCCTTAATTTTTTCCACTGAGTTAAGAAAACTGGTATGATTCCTACATCCTGGCAGCAAACACAGCAGGGCAGGCCACACTGCCAGATCAAAATATTAGAAACAGACATCAATTAATAAACTGAGGGTTTACATTTTTATATTAACGAAAAGCAAATGGGTCAACGTGTTTGGTGGAGGAATAAGGAACCGTTGTAGGAAATCAACGCCCCTTATCTAAATATTGGGGAAACTTCTTAGTGGGCATATATATCAGAAATGTTTTAAGAACTGGGAAGCTGAGTATTTTAGTGAGTTGGCAGAGAGGGGGCATTCCAGCTCAGGCATGGCTTTGGAGAAAGAGAGGAACAGGAATGCAATGTTAAAAGATAGCGGGCTTGAGTATTTAAGTGCCAGGTGGATAGGAGCAAGATGTGTTGGGGGTGGGGGGGCCGAGGGGCTGAAGGACAAAACTTGAAAACGATGTAGCCCAGTGTGGCACAGACTTTTGTCTTGTCCCATTAATGTCCACTAGATTTAGGGTGCCCATGTCAGATTTCCAGCTCCTCAAAGGTGACAGCCCCTAGAAGACACAGCTCACCTTGGGCCTGGGTTTCCAGTCATCCCGGACTGAGAAGTGGACAAGCTTAGCAGCAGAGATTGGGGAAACTCTGCTGGTTCGTGCCCAAGAACACTCGAAACTCATTTATACCTAGTCAGTCCATCAGCAGCATCCCTCCCACGTACCCCCTCCCCCACTTAACCCCATGGGAACCTGATCTGGCCTCCCTTCCCCCCTTGGGTGCATGACTTCTTTTTCCTTTCCAGCTTATCTTTGGGAACTACTTTTTAAAAAGCACTTTATTATGGAAATTTCCAAATAAACTCAAAAGCAGAAAGACTAGACAAATGTACCTACACGTAACAATCATCAACTTCAACAAGTATTAAGTCATGGATAAGATAGTTATATCTACATTATGATTCCCCCTTTATTCCCCCTTATTGGATTATTTCAAAGCAAATCTCAGATATCATATCATTTTGTCAGTAAATAATGAGATATGAATACCCAAAAAGTTAAAGACTCATTTTGGAAAAAATAATAAGCACAATATTATTACCACACTTAATTTTTTAACAAAAAGCCCTTAATTTCATCAAATATGTGGGATTTCTTCTGAGCATGAGCCCTGGAGCTGGGGAGATGAGATCTGTAGGTCAGGGCTTGGGCTCTGAATCCCAGGATAGGGCCATTCTAGAAATCTGAAAACCTTGCCAGAGTCCACGGTTCTAACCTTCAAGCCCCTCGATTTGGTCCACTCTCCTTGCCTTCCAGTTCTAAGTCTAGAATAAAAAAACTACCTGTGCTTGGTGAATGACCCTGTTCTCTTACTTATTAGCTACCTGGTCTTGGGCCAAGACTAATGACCGTTTTCTCATCAGTGAAATGAGATAATAGCACAATATCATAGAACAGTGGTGATCATTGTGGACAGTGATTTGTTGGGGTGCCTGGGTGGCTCAGTACGTTAAGCGTCTGACTCTTAATTTCAGCTCAAGTCATGATCTCAGGATTGTGCTATTGAGCCCTGCATGGGGCTCTGTACTGGCATGGAGCTTGCCTAAGAATCTTTCCTTCTCCCTTGCCCCCCCTCTTCACCCACACTTGTTCTCTCTCTCTCTCTCAAAAAAAAAAAAAAAGGACTTCTGTTGGTCATTCTTCTACGGTAGGCCTGTTAGTAACAAATTCTGCTTTTTTTTTTTTCTTTTATCTTAGAATGGCTTTATTTTCTCTTCATTCCTGAAGGATATCTTTTGCTGGATATAGAATTCTGAGCTGACAGTTCTTTTCTTTCAACACTTGAAAAATGTGCCACTTTCTTCTGGACTTGATAAATTCTTTTCTTTTTTTTTTTTTTGGACTCAATAATTTCTAATGAGAAATGCATTGTCCTTCAAATTTTTTTTCCCTGTAAGTAATATATCATTTTTCTCTCTAGGTGCTTTTCCTATGTTCTGAGTTTTCAAAAGTTTGACTATGATATGTTCAGACATGGAATTTTTGGATTTATCCTGTTTGGGATTCACTAAGCTTCTTGAATCTAGGTTTATAACCCTTAACAAATTTGGGGAAATTTCAGGCATTATTTCTTTGAATATTTTTCCAGCCGCATTCCCTTTTTCCTTTCCTCTTGAGACATGAATATTAGTTCTTGAGGCTCTGTTCACTTTTTTTCAGTCTATTTTCTTTTTTATCCAAAGTGGGTAATTTCTATTCATCTTTCTACAAATTCACAGATTCTTGTCTCTATTACCTCCTTTTTTTATATCAAGAATTTTAAAACTTTAAAAAAAAAAGAATTTTAAAACTTTGATTATTTATACTTCTCAATTCTACAGTTTCCATCTAGTTTTTATATTTTCTCTTTCTTTCTCGAGATGTCCCATTTTTTAAATTGTTTCAAATGTTCTTAATTATTTATTAGAGCATTTTTATGAAGGCTGCTTTAAAATTCTTGTCTGAAAATTGCAACATCTGAATCATCTCAGTGTTAGCAGCTGTTGATTGTTTTTTCTCAAGTTGTGATTTTTCCCAGTTCTTGGTATAACAAATGATTTTTAAAAATTATATCCTGGACATTTGGGAATTGTGAGATTCTGGATTCTATTAAAATCCTCTATTTTACCAGCCAGTCATCTGTTTAGACTTAGCACATAGGTCTAGTCCACTTCATTTGTGTTACCTTGAGGCTAACCTGAAAACCTAGGCGATATTCCCTACTGTATCACTCAAACATTTGTCATGTTAATTATGAAGTTTTATATGTAGGTCACTTGGGGTCATTTCATATACAGGTTTTTTTTAAATATTTTTTTTATTATTCATGATAGTCACACAGAAAGAGAGAGAGAGGCAGAGACACAGGCAGAGGGAGAAGCAGGCTCCATATAGGGAGCCCGACGTGAGATTCGATCCCGGGTCTCCAGGATCGTGCCCTGGGCCAAAGGCAGGCGCCAAACTGCTGAGCCACCCAGGGATCCCTCATATACAGGTTTTAAAAGTTTCTTTCTCTACTGTCTTCACTCTGAAATTCTCCTGACTCTCTAGTTGGGAAATGAGGAATATAATCTTCCACTTCTGAGTGAAGATGGAAGTCCACCTCCCTACTTGGCCTCTTGAACACCACCCTGGCTCAGGAATTAAAGGGATCCCTGATACTTCTGGGCAGGCAGTGGAAATCAAGGCTCACCTCTCAGCCTTCACTGGCACTTGAGGGCTGAGGGAAACTGGAAACAAAATGGTTTCTGTTCTGCTAGGAACCCCTTTTCCTTGTCCTTTGGCTAGAGAGACAAGGCTTTTCTTGGGGCTTCAAAAAATCTAGACCTATTGGTGTTTCTCAGTTGAAAACTTTTCCAGCACACAATCCAGAACATATGGGAGACAAAAAGAAAATCTAGGAACACACTATCATGCCATTCCTCAATGCCCAAGATTCCTAGCCTGTCCTGTTTTTTCCACTATTCAGAGGCTTCCTATGTGTGTTGTGTTATTATCAGAATTTTTAGTTGTCCATATGAGAGGAATAGGAAGAAATGAGCCTATTCTATCTTGTCTGGCTCATCACCTTCAGAAGATCTATGATACCAAGCACCGCTTGAGTGAGAGGATCCACATCCTGATTTGCCTTTGCCTTGAACTTAGGCATTTATCTCTGACTTTTCCAGGGTCAGGGAGCTGCTTCCCAACTTGGGATGGCAACTCTTGAAGGCTCAAGGCCCCTGGGAGTCTTGGAGCCCTTATGGAATTCTTTCTGTATTCCACAATCGTGGCTGAAAATGTTGGCCAGAAGAAGCATCCTGGCTTGCCTGCATGTAAGTGGCTCATCTCTTGCTGTGCTGGGGAGGTAAGAGTCAAAGATCAACCATAGTATCCTCACTGCAGGACTTCTGTCCCCTGAACTTCACAGCTGTGCCATATAATTGTCCAGCCTTCAGTATCTAGAGACTGCAAAGCCAACAATTAGGAAGAGAAATCAGTCCCAGAGCTGCCATTTCAACCCTGTGAGCAGTTGCTAACTTAAATTCCCCAGATTATTACAAATGCAGGTGCCTGCAGTGTTTCTTTATCTCTACCTTTGTCCCAGAGCAGAAAAATCACACTTAGGTAGTGAAATATTCATTTTCAAAAGGAAAGTCTCATTTAGGACTCCAATAATCGTATTTTCTCAGAGAAAATTATTGCCAAACAACAATCCTATTCCTGTATGCAATCTTTTATCATCTCAACTTTTTTTTTATAGTTCTTGGATCTAAAAATTATTTCCCTAAACATTCCATATCAGATATCCAAAAATCTGCAGAATTTAAGTCCTATAATTCAATAGATCTCAGATGTGCTTACCTTCAGGCTGACCTATCAGGAAACTGCAAATTTTCACTGAGGCAATGCCTGCAGAATCTCAGTGACACCCTCCTTGGTGGATATGACTCCAGAAACAGGCTCCCTGGGTTTGCTTCCTCAGAAGCACACCTGTTTCATTTCTAGCTTTTATGGAAATGATTTTATTTTACTTTGTCTATTCCTCAGGAATTCCCCAAAGTAACTATTACCTGAGTATTAGTGATTCCTCAGGAGGCCCATGCTTGTGGCTTAGATTATATGGGATTGCACAGGATCCCATATGTTCTACACACTCTTTTTAGAAAAGTTAAGTCCACCATTAGGTGGAATTTAGAAAATATGTCCTTCTTTCAGGAAGAATAAAATCGAGATCAGAATTCTTTCTAAAATTACCGTTAAAGTCCAGGACAACCTCTAACCACCCTTTAGTCTCTCCTTCCTCCCCAGATTTTTCTCTTGTCTCTGAATGTAAAGGGAAGGGGGGATTTTCAAAGGAAAATTCCTTCATTTTGGTGGAAATGTTCCCATTGCTTCTTGATTCTACTCAATAGTTTGGTTCACCCACTTGCTCCTCTTTAGATAAAGATGAAATTCAAAAGAGATGAAGAAAATGGATTCAGAGTAGATCAAGTCAAATCGCTGATGGTTGAGAACCCACTCCCTTCATTTTGAAGCATAAATTGTTCCCAACTTTTCTTTGTGGACAAAGCCTCTCATAAGCAACTTTGAATTCCTTTTATAGTGAATGTAAAACTGCAGAGTTTCCATCAACAGAAAAGTGAATTCCACACCAGTCTGATGATATGGATAATTTGCCTTTGTAATGACATAGAGCATGTAATCAAATGGCCATGGATAAGCCTGGGCAACCAGACGCTGGGAAATGTCCTGATTTTTTACTGTGGTCTTTCAGGATTGTCTCCTGGCACTCTTGAGGCAAGACGGAGCCTCTTGACAACTTGTGACCTGGGTCAGAGAGGGACCTCCTCTACTGTCCCAGCCAGTACCATAGCAGAAGAAGCAAGTGCAGGAGGTGGCTGGCAGGCGGCACATGCTTGGGGAATGTGTGGACACTTGCGTGTGGACATCAGAGGCATGGGATCTCAGGCTGAGCTGGGAGCCAGTACCCGACAGCACCGAACGTGAGGAGCTGCATAGACTGAGACAGTCAGTTCAGCTAGCAAGGGGCACACACGTGTGTCAATTATAAGGGTGACCAGTTGATAAGAGGCCCCTTGAAGAGCCATGGGAGCCTATGCTGTGGCAGGAATGAGTGGGGAGCTTTGACAACCATGTGTTAATAGTCATATACAAATCAAATCCCATTCTGTGTCTCATGATTGCCATTAGAAGTGGTAGTAGGAATGGGACAGGGCACACAGCTGATCTCTAAGTTTGGGAGTGCCACCAGAGGAGCGTAGGAAAGGGAAAGAGGAAATGTATGACCTTCTCTTCCTTGGGCAATACAACTCCCCCGATAAGAGCATACGTTCCCCCTCCCACCCGCCCCCAAGATTGACTCTGATACAGCTCCATCCATAGGGATCTGGTTTAAAGCCTGGAGTGCTTTATAATGGGACATGGAACAAGAACGATAGATGCAGCGCCAGGAGAGCCCCAGAAGCCAGGAAAAACACAATCTAGGTGCTGTCATCCTGGGGAAGATGAAGAAACTCTGAGCACCCACAGGAATGGGAAGCAGAGGGAGTCAGGCCAGCAGTTAGGCTGCCCCAGAGTACACACAGAGGATGCCAGCTGGTTGGTTTGATGGGAAGGAAACAGTGATGAGCAAGGGATGAAGAGACAGGGAATTGCCAATCTTCAGGTCTCTGAAGGCCAGCTCCACCAGCCTTACAGGGCATGGAGGCAAACGCCCTCAAGAAATTCATTCATTCCTAGGTGACTTCCTTCCAAGGGGTGGTACCAATCCCTATGAGCACAGGAAACTGGTACAAAGTTCAAGTTTTAATACTTCTTGGGTATTCCTGAAGGATCACATCGCCAATGATGTTGGCATTTTAAATGCCTCTCATTGACCCCCCAATCCTCGGGATCTAACAGATCACAGACCCAGACTGGACTTTCTGAAATGTGGAGGATTTTATTCCACAATTTTTGGAAATCCATAAAGATTCTTTTACCTTTTTTCTGAAAGGCTCTTTTCTTTGCAGATTCCACATCAAGCAGTTGGCTTCTGATGGCTTTTCCTTCACCTTCTGTTCTCCCTTCCTTCTTTCTCCTCTGTCTTACTTTACCTCATTTTCATAGATTTCCCCCAAATAAAGTCATCCAAAGATTATTCATAAAACAGAACTCCAGAAGTTTCTAAACTATCATTAAGTCACGTGCCTTCATTTTAGTGGAAGAAATTAGGGTGCAAATCATGACTACAGGGCAAATAAATAATGGCTTGTCTTAGCTGAAGACATTTTAAAAACCAGTACACAAGCTCCATGCAAAGTCAGATATTAGCATTGTCTTTAAAGATGTTATCACACTGGTGACACGTTATGGTGAGTTAAACAAGGTGCGTAGCATTTTAGACAAGGACAGGAAAAAACATGAATTCAAACAAGCCTCAAATGATGATTGTTTTGATGATAGAATTTGCAGGGTAAAAATATCAGAGACTTGAAAAGCATAGCATTCCAGATGAAAGACTTTAAGTGGCAAAAGAAATTCATTACTATAATAAGGAGGATAGAAATAATACAACCTAGCAGATTCGGAGTGTTTGTTGAACAAATGATCAGAAATGCAAGCTAGAGTAAGTGGTGGTTTCTAACTAATGATGATGACATAGCATATCTCAGTCGAATGGTTAACACTTGAGACAAGTGAAATTTCATTCAACATGTTCACAGATAATCTGACGGGAAAATTGTTTCCCCTTCCTCAGGGAGTTACTACAGGATGTGTTCCACAAAAAATGAGAGAGTAAGCCAAGAAAGAGAAAGATGTGGATTCTAGGAAATGAGATCCAATGAGGAAGAAAGTAAAGGGAATTTATAAGACATCAGCAAAGAAAAATCAGTGGTCAACATCTGTACATCTGTACAGCAGGCTTCAGAAACTGCCTGTGGAAATTGGTGCAGGGTGGAGAATCTGGGCAGGAGGTCTCTAACATGCAGGGCTCCGAGGGAGCTGGCTGGCATCAGCAGTGGCAGCCAATTGTTAAATATTCAGGAATTTCACAAGCCAATTGTTAAACACAGCCACTATCAAAAATTAGGTTATGAGGGACACCTGGGTGACTCAGTGGTTGAACATCTGTCTTCAGCTCAGGGCATGATCCTGGAGTCCTGGGATCGAGTCTCACATACGGCTCCCCATAGGGAACTTGCTTCTCCCTCTGCCTGTATTGCTGCCTCTCTCTCTGTGTGTCTCATGAATAAATAAATTAAAAATCTTTAAAATAAATAAATAAAATAACAGGTTATGTAAACTAATAATTAAATAAATCATACTAAAAATGAAGGTAATACATTTTCAAAATTCATCTCTAATTTACCTCATCTTACTAATATTTTTGTTCTTGAGTTTATTTATGTTTTTTACATTTGGATGGTAGAAGTATATAGTGGATGCCATTACACATGTTTCCCCAGGTCCATGTTCAGTGATGTCACATTTAGTAGCTAGAAGTTGGCCAGAGTGGAAGTACTTACACTACGGAAATTGACAAAAGCTGCAAATCAGGCCTCGATTTTTTTTTTTTAACGTGATTTAACAATCACGTAAAAACTATGCTTACTTATTATGGATACTTAAGAGTTTGGCAAAAAGCAGTGAAAGCATTCTATGAGAACAGAATGGCTATGTGGATGTTATGATAGAATTGCATGTTTTAGCATTAATTGTAAATAGTAAATTCTGTGCTGCATGTTCTTATGTCTGCTCCATGGGCTTTAGCCCAGGACAAGTAACCAACTTGCAGAGCTGCCAAGAAAAGGAACCTGGGGCAATCAGCCCCGCCAGTCTGCTGGTCCACCTTCTTTGCATTACAGTTACATGCATAAATATGCACATGCTGTTAGCAGGCACATAGGCTATTAGCATGTATGTAGACCATCAGCATGCACATACAGTGTGTACATAGTCTGTAGTATGCACATAGACTGTTGGCACACACATAGATTGTTAGCATGCACATAGACCATTAGCATGTACATAGACAGTATGTACATAATCTGTTAGCATGCATATAGATTGTGCCAATGCTTATAGAATTTTTACAGCGAGGCAGGCACTATTGTTATAATGTCCCATTCACAGACGTGGGGGCTGAGATTTCCAGTGGTTTATATGCCCCACAAAGTCATCCAACGTAAGTGTGCCTCACCATACAGCAATGCTCTTGTGCCCTGAAGAACCACTTGCCTCCCCAGGGCTAGGGGACTGGAAGCTCTGGAGGTGACCAGGAGTATATAGGTGAGCACCCTCTACTCACCAAAAAGGTTCTCTGTTCACCTAATGACATCATCTTCTGATGGCAGTAATCCTATCCACTGAGTGTTTCCCTGAGAAAATAAATTAAAGCAGGGCTCTCTCTGTCTCCAAACCGTTTAATTGTCCTGCTTTCACAGTCTTTGTCTGAGAAACAGGCCTTGCGTCTTGCATGGGTACCACACTTCGTATATGGCTTGGCACCCAGTTAGTGCTCAATAAATGTTAGCTGATATTTTCACTTACTTGCTTTTACTATTAATATTTAAATTTATATACAGTCAAATTGACTTAGGATGCATCTTAAGACCCTTTAAATATGTATCTGTTTGGGGGTGGTTATTTCCGGAATTTAGGCCTTTGAAATCCCACTCAATTTACAAAACATGTTTTATGTTTCATACATCTCACTTGTTTGGTCTACACACAGTGGATTTTCCCCCCAGAGAAGAAGCTTGCAGTCAGTCTCGAAACACAGGCCTTTCCCATACACTTTGCCAGGGCCCCACAGTCATCATGGCAGATTGGGGTCACTCTCAGAATACCACACGGAGAGTTTGGGGTTACAACCAGCTAGGATGGAGAACACACAGCAGAGGGGAAGCACAGATGGACAGACTCACAGACGTCTGCCCACCCTCAGGATCAGATGGGCCAGGCAGTCTTCAGTATGCCTCAGCTGGCCACATTCCAGTGAGTCCGGGCAGAGTCACCTGCAGCCACAAATCAACTCCAGAACCTTCCCTGAACCACATTAACATCTGACTCTGGTCAGATAAAGCCCCACTCCTGCACTGTTTAGAGGAAGAATTATAGGCTTTGTGTGGAATGCTTTTAATTTTTATCTATGTCAGGACGAGGCTCGTCTTACTGAGCACTAACTTGTGTGGTGACTATGCCACGGCACCCTGGACAGCCCTAATCAGGAGCGCCCTCCACTGAACCAGGGCGGTCTTTTTCCATACTACATGGGTATCAGGAATCAGATTGTATGGCTTTTCTGTGTGCTCAGAGGATTGACTCCTGGGAATGGCCACCATCAGCTCAGCCTCCTGGCACATACCTGAGTCCACCTTGGTGCCATTTGCCAATCTCAGCTAGCACAGAGCTTCCATCCAGAGAAAGCCAGGTCTCATGGTAAGAGACCAAATCCCATGCACCAATCTGTGAAACTTAAAGAAGAAAGTAAAAAAGCAAGTGGAAAAGTCATTGTAAGAGCAATCACCAGTGATAGATAACATTAAGTTGTTCTGGGATTTGGGATTTATGCCAGTTGAGTTGAAAAGGCAGGTGGCTGAGATGTAGTAGAAAGCTGCAGTCTGAGACCAAGACTGAAAGGAGTGAATTACATGACCTTAAACCAACCACATGTCTCATATGCCTTGGCACCCACTTAGTGCTCAATAAATGTTAGCTGATATTTTCACTTATTTGCTTTTACTATTAATATTTAAATTTATATACAGTCAAATCGACTTTAATTTGATAAATAGTCCTGTGAGTTTTCACACGTGGGTAGATCTGTGTAACCACCACCAATAGGTTATGGAGAATTCCATCACCCCAAACAAATCCCTCATGCTGTCCCTTTACAGTCCTTCTTCCACCCCAACCCCAGGAAACCACTGATTTGTTTTCCGTCTCTATAGTTTTGCTTTTCTCAGGATGTCACGTAAGTGGATTTAGACAGTAGGGAAATTTTGAGACTGGTTTCTTCCTCTAGCACAATACCTTTGAAACATCTGTATTGCCATGTGTATCAAAAGCTGGTTCTTCTGACTGCTGAATAGTATTCCATGGTATACACACATGTCTGTAGTTTATCGATTTGTCCATCCAAAAAACACTGGGGTTATTTCACTTTGGGGCAGTTATGAAGATTGTTTCTCTAAGGATTCATGAACAGGCTTTTCTACATTTTTCTAGAACAAATATCTAGGAGTGAGATTATTGGGTCACCTGGTCGGTACATTTATAAGATACTGACAAATTGTTTTCCAGAATAGCTACATTCTAATTAGCAATGTATGAGAGTGCCTGTTGCCATATTCTTGCTAGTACTTGGTATTGCCAGTATTTTTCATGTAAACCATTCTGGTAGATATAGAGTGCTATGTTAGGGTGGTTCGAATTTACCTTTCTCCAGTGGCTAATGATGTTGAGCATCTTTTTATGTGCCTATTTGCTATCCTTACATCTTCTTTGGGGGAAATGTCAGTTCAAATATTTTGCCCATTTTTAAAATTGGGTCATTTATTTTCTGACAGTGAGTTTTGAGAATTCTTTACAGATTCTGGATATAAATCCTTTACCTAAAACATGATTAGGAAATATTTTCCTCAGTCTGTGGCCTTCTAATCTTTCCTAAATAGTGCCTTTTGCAGAGCAAAAGACTTTAATTTTGATGAAATTCAATTTATGAAGTTTTTCTTTTTCCCATCAATTGTCTTGTTAATGTCATATATGAGAACTTTTTGCCTGACCCAAAGTCATAAAGATGTTCTCCTGCTTTCCTAAAAGTCTTATACTTTAACATGATCTATTTTGAATTTATTTTTTATAAGGTATCAGATCACAGTTTTTTTAGATTTTAAGAGGTTTTTTTGGTTTGGGTTTTGTTTATGAATGTCCACTTGTTTTAACTTCAGCCAATATTAACACAAATTTTTAACCCTTTTTCTACCCCTCTTTATATAAATTTTTATTTCTCTGTAAATTGAAGATCATTTTTTCTTACCTCAAATAAGAAGATATATACGTGGAAGGGCCTAGCCCAGTGTCTGGCATGTGGTTCATGGAAAAATAAATAAATAATGGTTTAAAATACACACACACTCCTAGAAAAAAAAATTGCAAATTAGGCCAAACATTAAGATCCATCACCTGAAATTAAGTTCTGAAATCACAAGGTAGCATTTGCAGCTCTAACTCAAAGCCACTAAAGAGTAGCCATCACTGGCTCTAAGGTGGCCTCTGTGGACACCCTCCCAGGGAAGAACACCCCTGCCTTCCTGTAGAAATGAGGTCCCTTGTCCATTCCAGTGAATGGTCAGACAGGTGCGCTGTTAAAATGCATTGACCTCAGCTGAAGTTGAAAACTGTCCTCATCAGCTGCAGCATGTAGTTTGCGTGCGTGTGTCAACGTGTGCACACATGTGGGATAGGTACAAAACCCAGTCCTTCTAGGCAGACTGCAGACCCACAGACTTTGCCTGCGCAGACCCCTCCTGGGAGCTGTCTTCATGTGAACGATTTACCCTGGTGACTTCAAGACCACAGAACTCATCCAACAAAGGGGCTCATTTACTTTCTGACATGGTTAATGTCCTGATTTAATGACCCTCTTATATCACACTCAGCACCCTAAATTATAGGGCAGCTCAGGCAATTACACTGCAGGATCTCAGGCTGCACCTCTCCCAAGAGTTGCAGTGTGGTTGTCACACAGCTGCCTTCCAGGGCTCTGCTGAGCTGCTGGAGGAGCTTCCAGCCCTTCCCGTGAGCTACAGGCCTTGGCTCCCATTAAAGTAATTGTTTGCACCTCCTTGTTGCTCCAGATCACTGTCTCCTGGGATTTTCCGCCACAGGAAATATTATCCTGAGCATATAACCACACGTGTGAAAGACTAGAAATGTCTTTCTTGTAGTTATTACTAAAGAAGCAGAGTCTGTGTTTCTTGTGCATTCAAGGGAGAAAAAAAATCTCGTCTCCTTGGCGTGCTCTGAAATGTCTGAGTTATGAAAGATCATTTTCCATAATGACCCTTTGGGATAAAAGTAGTTGTAGTAAGGATTTCACAAACAGGAGTCTCCGAACTTGCTCCTGAACACTGCCAGACTCAGAGCACAGCCAATTAGAAAGGTTTAGCACCTAGCAAAAATCCTCTCAGGTTTAAGAGATTTTTGCAACCCTGGCATTGATTGTAAGGCTAGTGTAAGGTAAAAAGGTAAAATTCTGATGCCCAGGACCCACATTCAAGGGCTTACATCCAAGGAAACCTATGGTGACTTACAGGTTGATGCATTCTAAGCATTTCTCAGCTTTGATCTACTATTTATTCAGCAAATGATTTTGCTGGTGGGAATAGTGGGAAATGAAACGGTTGAAAACACGAAGTATCTGAAAGGAAATTTTTCTTTGAAAAATAACATCACAGTCTTAAACTTAGAATCCACTTTATAAATATGAGAAATAAAACAATCTATGTTTCGATGAGACAAAATAGGGAATGACAAGTTAAAGAAATTAGCATTCAGAACAAGAAAGAATAGCTTAAAATCCTGTAATTATATCAATTTGGTTCACTAAAAATAGATCAGGTGGAAAGGAGAGCCCTCTTGAGAGAGAGAAATTGTAGGCAGGAAACAAGAGGACTCGATTTTCTGTTCCAAACATTGACTCCATGCTGAATCCTCAAGCTCCTGACCAAGCTCTAGAAAAGGATTTATGGCCACTTTGGAGGAAGAGTCTTTGGAAGTTAGAGATAGGGAAGTAACAGTGGCTATTGTCTTCCTTCCAGCATTCCAACCACTGCTGCTTATATATTCTGAGCTTTATCTCAGTCCCACCTGAGGTTAATTAATCACCCAGCTCCCTCAGTTTCCTCATGTGTAAGATGGGAATAAAAATTCCTATCTCACAGAGTTGTTGCAAGAACCAATGTAAGATGCTTTGCAAAGACTGATTTAACATAAACTGAAGATTCAATGACATGTAGCTGGTATCATTATTGTCATGGCTCTCATTTGATGAATACTTGAAGATGTTCAAAGTCAAAATGAAGTACTGGTAGAATTTAAAAGGAACATGAGTGAGCTGCCCTGAGATTCATATACAGCTATGTTTGCTCTGAGAGAAAAAGAAGCTGTGGGAAAAAAAGAAACAACAACAAAAAAACAAACAAACAAAACACATTAAAGGCAAAGTATAAAGGGAAGAAATAGTAGGTAACACACTCTCTCTTCTATTCTGAGTTGACTGGCTAGGGGAACCTAGGCCATTCCCTCCAGCTGGCAACGGAAGGAAAGCCTAGCTCACAGGGGCCCTGTAGAAACCATAATAGAAAACACCCCTTGGCCCTGTGGAATTGAAGCCTGCTGTAGTTGATAGCACGTAATACAAAACACATTTGTCATTTTTCCTTATATCTAAATAAATAAATGCCCAGGGGGAAGGGGAAGCACACTACAGTAATCAGATTTGGTGATGTGTCTCAAGAAAGAATGCACACCCAAGGACTGGCATGAAAGATGTGAACAGCAATCAGCCAAATGAAACAACCCGAGAAGACCCACCGCATTGGGACAGGGTAGAAAATGGCAGATGGTATGGGCAATGGAACCAAATGAATCCCTTGGGAATTATATCATTTTTTTTTTTTCCATCAGATTGAGTCATTGTGAGAAAATTGGCGGGGGGGGGGGGAGTTCAAAATTCATTACTTAAGGGAGCATTCAGGGATAAAGTCACAGTTTTATAGGTTGTATGTGAATATTCATAAAACCAACGTTGGATTTTATATGCCACATTTCTGAATGCTTTGGAGCAATGCCTTCCCTTGGAAACACACGGCAAAGGAGAGAGGTATCTGTTGGAGAGGCTCTTGATGTCCATGGTGGCACATAGAAAAGAGAAGGGATGAAGTGTGACCACTCCCAAAGCCAAGAGGTAGAGTTGGAACCACGGTCCATCTGGGAAGGTGATGCCCCATGAGGGGGCCAAGCTTATCTGTTCTGAGGTTGTTGACTAGATTCTTGATTTTGCTCCTTCTGCTCAGTACCAAAGGGCCAGGATTATTTCTGGCAGGGATTCCAAGAGCAGCCTACATTAGCACTGGGGCCGGAATCACTTGGCTTCCCCTGGTATGAAATTCACAGATTTAGGAGTATATTTAAACACTCCCTTCTCCCCTTTATGTCCTATATGTCTCTATCCTCACAGAAGCTAAGTTTCTAAACCTATGCAACCTCTCAAATGGACATAATTTAACATTGTAGGTCCTTGAATTTACCTGAAAGTTCAATGCTACCCCTAGTAAATTGGGAAAGTAGGAAAAGGAAGCTGGACTTCCCAAAGTGTGGGGAGGCATGGCAGAAATGAAGATAAAGAGTATCGCTTTGTTTGTTTTTGGTGTATCAAATAGTCAAGATCAAATAACATTTGGAGAGAAAAAAATTAACAGCGACTATTCACCTTATAAGGACATTTTCACAAATATAAAAAATCTAGCAAGTGTTGTTTTTAAAAGTAACTGATTCCTACAAATTTTAATAACTTTCTCTCTACAAATCTCAGGACCAAAACTAAATAGAAACTGGAATTTCAAAATATTAGAAGATATGGGCACCTGGCTGGCGCAGTCAGAAGAGCATTCAACTCTTGACCTCAAAGTTGTGAGTTGAATCCCACGTGGGGTATAGAGATTACATAATAAATAAAACTTTAAAAAAGAATATTAGAAAATAAAAATAATAAAAATATATATCAGAAACTACATAATACAGCTAAAACAACACTCTGGGGAAAATTTATAGCCTTAAGTACTGAAATTAATAGTGTATGACTCAAAAATATTAGGAAGAGAGCAATAAAATAAATCTGAAGACATTTCAGGGGGATAAATAGTAAAAATAAAAGGAGATAAGAAGAAAATGTGGTAGAACTGCCAAATAAGTCCGATGCACCCTGCCCAAAGGAAAAAAGGGTAAACTAGAGGTTATTTAAATAATAAAACTTTAATTATAAATAAAATAAACAATTTTCCAAATGGAGGGAAAAGAGATAAAGCCATAAAAAAAGAAAGAAAATATGAAAATGGGGAAAATTCTCAGCTACAAAGGAAGATTTTGAAATAATAAATGATTTCGCTGCTCACTTCTACCAAAGTAAATGTGAAAACCTCAATGACTTCCAACAAATATAAATTACTAAAAATAGAAACCATAAGAGATGGAAATAGAAACAAAATTATTTGCATATAGAAATTTTATGATATCAAAACGTTGCTTTCCAAAAACAGTACAATTGGTATTGTAAATGAATTCTATCAAATATCCAAGTACAGAATACCTTCAGTGCTCTTTAAAGTGCTATGGATTAGAAAGAAAGAAGGAAAGTTTCCAAACTACTATTAATTTCAGAATTTTGATTTTGAAATACTTTTAGATTTGCTCACAAACAGCTCCAAAATGTCTAAATAATCCAACCAACCATGCTTTAAAAGAAAAATACACCATAGTCAGATGGAATTCAATCCAATATGTGAGAATGTTTCAATTTAGATCATCTATTAATGTAACACAGAGTAGGCCAAAGGGAAAAAATTAAACTGATTTATCTATAGCTTTAGGAAAGGCACTTATTAATTTCAACATAATTCATCATTTAATATCTTTATAAAATATAAAGAGGCACTCACAATTTTACACACACAGCAGCATTTTGCTTAAAGGCAAAGCATTGACAGTATTACTATTGAAGTCAAGAAAGAGATACAATTACTAGAGTTATGAAAAATTGCACAGAAATTACAAGCCAATGTAAGTAGACAAGAGAAACAAAATGCAAAAAAAATTGAGAAGGAAGTTAATTTTTCATTTTTGCAGATGATAGAATAGTATGCCTCAAACAAACATATACATTCAAACATATACACAAAAGAAAAAAACTATTCTAAACAATAAGGGAATTTAGTAAAATGGCTGCTGACAAAATTATGCAAAAATCAATAGCTTTCTTATGCGCAAGGAATAACTCATTAGAAAATAAAATGGAAATAAAGGGTAGAAAAAAGGAAAGAGAGAGGATGTCTGGAATCATACTTCATAATAAATGTGCAAGTCCTAGATAAAGCCACTTTAAATGATATTAATGGTCATAAGAAAAGAAAATGAGAGAAATTACCTTAATGTATAGAAAAAAAAAAAACCATTGTAAAGATAGTAATTTCCCCCAATTAATGTGATCTCAATAAAAATACCAACAAGATCTCCCAGTTTGGGTTTTTTTTTTTTTTTCATTCTTAGATTTTACTTTTAAGTTATATCTACACCCAATGTGGGGCTTAAACTTACAAACCTGAGATCAAGAGTTGCATGTTTCACCAACTGAGCTAGCCAGGCAACCCACTCTGGTTTTTTAACTGCATAAGCTAATGCTAAATCCACATAGAAAAAGAATAAGCATTTGATTATTTCCAGAAAAATTGTTAAAACCCAAGAGCAATGAGAAGGAATGTGCCCTACACATGTTAAAGTATTATAAAGCTGTAGTTTGGTTTTTGTGCACAAATGGATTAAAAGCAAGGGAACTGTGTAGTAAATACAGAAACAAGTTAAATGCATATAGCAATATGGCATATGATCAAAACTGCATTCTAAATCAGTGAGTAAAAGAGTAGATGATTCAAAAGTAGAGTTGGGGCATGGCATAGCAATCTGCAAAATATAATATGGAAATCCTTATTTCATTCCATTGAACCAAAAACTTCTGGATGGATGAAGGATTTAAACACATACAAGATGAAACTGCTGAAATATTAGAATAAACCTCAGGAACATTTGAAAGAAATGAATGAAATCTTAGATGAATTGATAAAGATAATGTGGTCTAGGGATGCCTGGGTGGCTCAGTCAGTTGAGTGTCCAGCTGCTCTTGATTTTGGCTCAAGTCATGATCTCAGGGTTATGGGATTAAACCCTGCATCAGGAGGAGTCTGCTTGAGATTCTCTTACTCACCCTCTGTCCCCTGACCCTGCTCATATGCTCTCTCTAAAATAAATAAATATTTTTTAAAAAGATAATGTGGCCTATACATACAGTGGAATATCATCCAGCTTTTTAAAAAGGAAGAAATCCTGCCATATGCAACAACATGGATGAACCTGGAGGACGTTACACTAAGTAAAATAAGCCAGTCACAGAAGGACAAAGATGGTATGATTTCACTTACATGAAGCATCTAAAATAGTCAAATTCATAGAAGCAAAGGATAAAATGGTGGGTGCCAGGGGTTAGGGAGAGGAGGATATGGGAGGTTGCTAATGAATGGGTATAAAATTTCTATTATGCAAGATGAAAAAGTTCTGGAGATCTGCTCTACAGCATTATGCCTGTAGATGAGGATAGCATATTGTATACCTAACAATCTATTAAGAGGGTAGATCTCAGGTTAAGTGTTCTTACCATGATAAAGAGAAAGAAAAAAACTAAAAGCAGAAATTATAGCATAACACAAAAAAGACACAAAGCAGTTGTTATATATGCGAAATAAATAAATAGACAAATAAATATCCCTGAGTGCTTTTAGGTCTTTCAACACAAGATATGATATCCTGAAATAATAAGGGTAGTTAATATGACCACACAATTTTGTTTAGGAAAACATCATAAACAGTGTCAAAAAATAAATGGCAATCAGAGAAAAATAATTGTTACAGAAAGCATATGAAAGGGGCTGATTTCCATAAAATGCAATGATCTGTTGAGATTCAAAAAAAAAAAAAAAGACAACAAAGGAATAAGTAAAGCTATTTTCATGTAGAAAGGAATACAAATGGCTGCCCAACCTTAGTAATAATTATAAATTTTATTTAATTTAAAAGTCTAATACTTCTACCTTTCAAATTAGCAGTGATAAAAAGGTTTAATTTTTTCACACTATCATAATGAAGCAAGACTCCCATTCAGCGGCCACAATAAGTATAGCTTCTTGGGAAGTAAATTTCGCACCATCTACCTTTTGACTTGGTTGACAGAGGATTGTACCCTTTATTATACTCACAGACGTGTGCAAAGACACACTTAGAAGGAGGTGCACAGCAATAATATCCGATCCAAACAACCTAAATGGCCATCAGTTAGAAGACTGGTTAAGTCAGCTATGGTACTTTCCGACAATGGAACACAACACAGCTGTGTAAATGAATGAGGAAAAAGAAAAACTAAATGAGATATCGTTTAGAGATTATTACATATGGAATAAAATGGTTTTTATAAAGCAACACAGTGTGCCCGAACCTCTGCAATTTTGGACAAGATCTGGTTCTAAACTGTGTTGGTGGGCTCAAGGGTCTGTGTTTCATTACTGCGCTTAACACTATATACTCTTTAGGGGTTCTATTGTATCTACCAAGTATTATGTAATAAGAGCTGTCTTTTGGAATTGAGGTGGCTCCAGGGCTTCAACAGCAGTAGAAGTCACACACAGGTTCTGCTTTGGAGTCTTGGGTTGGCCCCCCAGATTGGTGACCTTGGGAAAGTCATGCCTTTGTTTCCACATCTGTAAAGTGGTCTTAATCATTGTACCTACCTCCTAAGAGTGTTGAGGAGATTAAAAATATATGTAACAGCACTGAACATGATATCCTTTGTGCACAGAGTAAGAACATGGAAGAGTCAGTCATTATTGCAGCGAAGGAATGACCTACACAAAGCAAGAGGCAGAAGTGGGTGAGGGACCACTACCTTTGGTGTAGTAGGTGGGGAAGAACTGTATTTTGTGAACTCCTAGAATATTGACGCCCACAGAAGTTAGGCAATAATGGCTCCTCTGGAGAGGACAACTCAACTGGAAATTTAGAACAGGATGGAGGCTTGCCTTTCATTGTAGAGTTTGACTCCCCACCCCTTCCATGTAAATGAATTCCTTTTTTAATTAAAAAATAAATCTTGTATTGAGCCAGTACTAAGCTGAAAGTTTTTCTACTCTGGCTAGGAGGAATTCCACATGCCCACAGCCTTTCTCTCTGCCCACTGATGCTTAAGCTATCAATAATCATCGGGCTTGATGTCATGCCAGTTCCCAGTGGTGTTGACAGACTCCAGCTCAAAAGTCCCTTTATTAGACCTTGTCCCTCAGTAAAGCTTGCAAATTGCTCTGATCTTAGGAGACAAAACCATCGCTCATACTCTGAATCTCTGAGCATCCTACACAATAACATAAGAATTGGCGAAAATTACCCAAGATAAAGCGTCCTTTAGAACATCAAAGTCCCTGATTTCCAGGCTGTAGGCTGCAGGTATGTGACAGGCCTGACAGGCCAGGTGGACGGCAGAGATAAAGCAAAAAGTGAAATTCTCCAGCCACGGTGCCCGCCTTGGATGTGGTGCTAGGTTTTCTGTGAAGGGGATTAATGTTATCCTATGAGGTGTGAGCACATTTTGCTATTACCTTCAAACCCAGGTAATCAGCAGCAGATGCAATCAGTGAATGAAGCCTTTAAACCCCACATTGAGCTGCAAAGCCTTCCTCCTACCAGGCTTAATTTTGGACTGGGCCATTTCAAATTGTGTCCACACATTTCATCTCCTATGTTTAGGCTAAATTCTTTGTGTTTCACTTTATTTATGGTGAGAGCATCTTTTCCTTACTACCATCATTGCTGTGCTCTTAGGAGCAACAGCAGCCTTTGCCTGCATTTCTGAAGATGGGTTCTGGCAAACTTACCATTTCACTGAGTTGACATAGTACTATACGTAAATATGGCCAAGATGGAAGCTTGCATATTACCCAAATGCATGCACATCCAATCTGAAACCGGCAACATGAGTTAGAAGTTTAATCATCCGGATCCCTGGGTGGCGCAGCGGTTTGGCGCCTGCCTTTGGCCCAGGGCGCGATCCTGGAGGCCCGGGATCGAATCCCACATCGGGCTCCCGGTGCATGGAGCTTCCTTCTCCCTCTGCCTGTGTCTCTGCCTCTCTCTCTCTCTGTGACTATCATAAATAAATAAAAATTTTTAAAAAAGAATAAAAAAAAGAAGTTTAATCATCCACTTAGAAGAAAATGATGGTGTCTTACAATTCACAGAGAAATTGCTTAGCTTGACCACTGAGCTCTAGCTATCTCTCTGGAAATATTTTACCATACAACCAGAAGAAAGGTGAAACTTTTTATACTGAACAGTTGGACTCTTGGCCTCACCTTGACTATTTTAGCCTCAAGAGTTCTGTTCATAAAAATAAGCTCAAGTCACTGAATTGAACAGGCTCTTGTTACTTCAATGTAGATTATGGGAAACTAACAAGAAAGAGGTCAGTAATATGGACATCATAACTGAAGATTCTGGGAGAAAGTCAGACGTGAAAAAAATGTTCTTGTTGAGTTCAAAGTAATGTTGATGTAAGTACAGTTTGTAAATGTCACTGATCCACCATAGCTCTGGAACAGTATTTTCAAAGAAAGCAGAATACAATTCAAATAATTCCAGTGCTATGACCTCTGGCTCAGGAAATTTAATAATTTATAGAATTTATTGTTTAGATAAATGCTTCTTGAACCTGGAAGAAACTCAAGTGCATGTGGATCAGTCTGTGGGGAAATGCTACGAAGTGGGATGGATATAGAGCTGTTGGGTATCTCTTTGAGAACACAGCTGTGTTAGAAAACCACAAGGCCCAATGAATACAATAGATGGATTCCCAAAGATCTGAGTCCAAACCTGCACATTTAGTGGAGCATAGCCTTCCAAAGCCACCTCTTTGGGAAGCTGGACATCCATTCTCACGATGAAGCTTTGCAATATTCTTGGAAGTGCTACTTAATACACATCATCACAGAAAGTGGTCTCATTACTTTTCTTAAGATCATAAGATTTTTAAAAAATAAATAATGGCATTACCTACTACGATTATTTTTTTCATCAGATCTGAATGATTTTACACCTGTTTTCAACCATAAAACCCACTATCAAAGAACAAATACTTGTCACCCTTGAGGAAAGTCAAAATCATGCAGCACCATCCCTGAGCCATCTGGTTGTATTTTGGACAGGGCTGGGTGGCTGGAATGGAGCATCGATCTCCTGAAGAGCCCACTCCTACCAAGACAGCATTGGTTGTTTGTGTGAGGGGCATGTGTATTCTACACATCAGCTCTGTGGCCTCTATTGATGCCCCTGTGTGCTATGTGGTCCACACCCTGAGCAGTAGGCTCCCCTCATGTCAGGTCTCTGGAATCTAATCTAGTGAAAGGCTGAAGGCCTTTCAATCTGAACAAGATGCATTGGTGTTTCTTGCCTCACCCAAGCCATATATAGCCATTGTCCAAAGGTCATTTAGAGCCACTGCCCCAAGGTCATATGGAGTCACTTAAAAGGGTTCCATCTACTGACTGAGTCTTGTCCCTGAAGGGCATTCAGATCACAGGGGCCTGTTTCTGGCAGCTCAGGTAGGCCCTCTGGCATCACCAAGAAAAGCACCAGACACATTGAAACTCTGCAATCGTGTAATTCAGAAAGATGGGAATTATAAGGCTGCTCTGGTTTTTGGTTCATGGTTAGGTTCAGTTCAAGATCCAAATCAGAAACTTTTTGTCGGGGCAGCTCCATTGGTTAAGTGACCAATTCTTGGTTTCTTTCAGCTCAGGTCATGATCTTGGGGTCGTGGGGTCGAGCCCTAAGTCCACCTCTGCACTCCTCGCTCCGTGGGCTGGAGTTTGCTTGGGACTCTTTCCTTCTCCCTCCCACTCTCCCCCTCTCCCTCTCTAAAGTAAATAAGTGAAATCTTTAAAAAAATTTTATTTACCTAAGGTATCTCAATCCAATGGATAAACAACAAAATGACATCCTTTCTAACTTAGAAGCCATTTGCTTTTCATAAAGTAGCCTCACTCAGAAATAGCTTCGCTTGTCATCCCTCCAAGAACCGACATTTCAGAATGCTTTACCATGTGTTCCAATGTGGTTAAGGCACAGACACAGTTGGTATTTTAAATCTATTTTTGAGAAGAGAAAAGAGGGAGTCCCTCACCTGCAGGTGAGTGGGGCAGGCGGACACTGGACAGGGCAGAAGCGCATCAAACCATAGGTCACGCCTCATAAGCTGTCATCATTATGATGCTTTAAAACTAAGCCATGTTTCATACCACCTGTTGTACATGTTCTTATCATTTTCAAAGATAACAAAGGGAAAAAGGTAAATGTCTTCAATTGCTCAAAAAGAAAACTTTGATACACACACACACACACACTGAAAATTATTCAGCCATGTAAAAGAAGGTGATCCTGCCATTTGCGACAATGCAGGTGGAATTTCAGAGTATTATGCCAAGTGAAATAAGACAGAGAAAGACAAATGACATACGATCTCAGTGATATGTGGAATTGATAAAAAAACAACACAAACCCACATGAACTTAGAGATACAGAGAACAGATTGGTGGTTGCCAGAGACAAGGGGTTGGAGGTAGGTGAAATGAGTGAAGGTGCTCAAAAGTTACAAACTTCAATGACAGAACAAGTAAGTCCTACGGATATAAGGTACAACATGGTACTATAGCTAAGAATATCGTATTGCATATTTGCAAGTTGCTAAGAGGACCAATCTTAGAAGTTCTCATCAAGAGAGAAAAGTTTGTAACTATATATGGTGATGGATGTTAGAAATTTTTTTAAAATTTTAAATAAAAGTTGTTACTTTCTAAGAGTCCATACTCACTAGGCCAGGATCACCAAGCCCACTTCTGACATGCAATGGCAGAGGCTAGCTTACTGGGTCGAACAAGCCACCCAGGTGAGAAAGGTCTATGCTGGGACTGATGCTCAGCAGAGTGGGGCCCAAAGCTGGCATACCAGCCACGCTCTGTGCCCGCTCTGAGTTGGGCCATGTGTTGGAAAAACAGGCTCTCAGTGACATGGTTTTGACTTTCTTTGTTTTGATTTTTATGCCATTTGCTGTTGGGCATTTTAAAAAGCCCAACTTTTAAAAAGCCCAAAGTTACTAAAAGTAACTCTCCTAACACATGCTCTAAACTGAACAGAATTATGAACCAAACCTGGAACAAAACTAGTAATTAAAAAAAAAAGATTTTAAATGAAAAAGGTGATTAGAATACATGAATAGGACAACTGCACCCATAATTTCACTCTCTTACCCTAACTACTATTGGTACTTCTGATTTTTGCATATACTTATACTCCCTTATATACACTCACACAATTGTTATCACGTAATACGTACTTTTGTTGTCTTCTTTGTTTTTTTTTTAAGATTTTATTTATTTATTCATGAGAGACACAGAGAGAGAAGCAGAGACATAGGCAGAGGGAGAAGCAGGGTCCATGCAGGAAGCCCAATGCAGGACTCGATCCCGAGACTCTGGGATCACGCCCTGAGCCAAAGGCAGACGCTCAACCACTGAGCTACCCAGGCGTCCCTATTGTTTTCTCCTTCAAAAAAAGTTATAACATAAATTTTTCCCTGTTTCTAGCACTTACATAACTTTAATTGCTAAATACCATGTCATAAACTTGATCTATTGATATATTATTTTCAGCTTTTCTGCTACTATATAATGTACTATAATGAATACCCTCACATACATAGTATTTTTTTGTTATCTTAAGATAAATTCCCAAGGGGGATGCTAGTCAGCAGCACAGAATATTTTATAGCTCCTGATACACAGCATCAAGATACTTTCTCAAGTATCAAAATTCTCAAAATTAGAAGGCCAGTCCACAGTGCTACCAGAACAACCACCATAAGCAGTACTTTTATTACAACTTTGCCAATCCAAGTCCAAACCTCCCGATAATACTCACAGATTTGCATGATCATTAGCTATTCAAGATGTCATATATTTTCTGAAACGATTACTGTGCAAAACAGTAAAACATCAAAAGAAATACAAAACAGAATTTAAGTATGATTTTAATTACTGAATTTTAGAGCTCACCAGGACCTCAGGAGGAGAGAAAAGCTGGAGACACTTCACCCTCTCCCTTTATTTAGCCCATGAAAATTCTGAGACTCATTTGCCTGAAGTCACAAATCAGGTCAGCAACAAAACAGGACGGACAAACTGACAGACCTACTGAGGCTTTTGATGACAAGTCCAGAGCAAAGAGGAGACTCCACCTCCTCCTCCCTTTCAGGCAAAAGCCCCGGATTGAGTCCCACCACTGCCTCAGAAAGGGAAATCTAAATGTGCCCTTGTGGTTTCTGGTGATAGGCATCAGGGTGTTAGAGCATTTCCAAAGTCACTGCAGATGGCCTCTGAGTTGCGATGAGCAACATGTCCCAGACCACTACCCACTTGGATCACACCATCCCTCCTTCCTCCATCCTCCCACCTTCTGTTTTTAATTAGGACCTTGGAACTCACTAGGTCAGATCCAAGCAATTTAAAGAATGACTTTCAAGTTGTATCTTTTAAGGAAAATGACTCTTGGTCTCCAGCCTCTATCAGACATTATACCCTCAGGGAAATTAGCAACCTGATTCTTCCCCAGGCTGTCATTTAAAATAAAAAGCTTTCTTATTTGCCATTCAAGAAAAAGTACAGTAAACCTAGCAGCAGGCGGATAGGGGTAATGAAACATAATTAACCATATTCAACAGGTTCCCAGTATCATATGTACCTGCATGTTTCCTGGTGATGTAACTCAGAGATGATGAGTATTGGCAATTTGCAATCATGCTGCCTGTGAGGGCTGGGTGTGATTGTGACAGAGAGAGCAGCGTGTCCCATGAGATGACCTCAGTGTTCCCAGGGCTGTCCATGCTGCCCCGATGCTGGATATACAGAACCAGCATCTGTGTTCAACATGAAGCCTTCAACAAACCCCACTGTGTATGTACTGGGCTCTCTTCACAGAGGCTGCTTGAATGGCACTTATGTCCTCTGATGATTGAGCTTCTCTGGCTAAATACATGTTTTTTCCAAACCCCACATTAACACGTGCTTACTGTGTACCACACTGTGTTAGGCACCTTCCTGGTATTAATATAGTGAGTCCTCTCAACAAAGTTACAGGAAGATTCCGCTACTCTCCTCAGATAAGGAAACTGAGGCATAGACAGACAGATAACTCACCCAAGTTGGGGCAAGAGCCATGGTTTGAAGCCAGGCAGTTGGGCTTCTGAGGCTATAATCTCTGCCAAGCCTGTACCCATCCTTTTTTAAAAAAAAAAAAAAGATTTATTCATTTATTTGAGAGAGAGAAAGAGTAGGGAGAGGGATCAGAGGGAGAGAGAGAATCCCAAACAGACTCCCCACTGAGCTAGGACCCCCCCCATGTGGGGCTCCATCTCACAACCCCGAGAACATGACTTGAGCTGAAATCAAGGGTCGGACGCTCAACTGACTGAGCCACCCAGATGCCCCTATGCCACCTCTTCTGTGGACAGGGTCCTGGCTCAGCCTTTCAGGAAGCTGTGAGTGCCTTCCAGAGAGCTGCAGGTACAGAGCCTCACCTGGGAGAAACTTCCTGCCAGTAACATGCAACCTGCAACTAAGCCAACCTTTAGATGGAACTCTATAAGCACAGTTAAAGAAAGCCACAAGGAAACAGGACATTCTGTTTAAGCAAAGCATTAAGCCTAGTCTCTTAAACACACATATATACATGCACATCGCAATGCCACGGGAGAAAGGGCAAGCAGAGGCAGGATGGCTGTTTTAGATGAAAAGAAACTAAGGAGGCATCATGTATCTTCTCAGGTGATATTATAGCATCACAGGTACCATAGTTATATGATACCAGTCTTGCTCATTTTCTTGGGGGTTATTACTGTGTTGCATCATGCAGAAGAATGCACTTATTTCCAGGAAATGCATGCTGAGGTCTATAGAGCTAATGATGCCTGCAACTTAGTTTCAAATATTTTACAAGGACACACATACATAAAGACAAGGAGGTAAGGCAAATGTTAATAACTGAGGAATCCAGGTGGCAAGTACCCAGTTACCCATCGTACTGTTCTTTCACCCTTTCTGGGTATTTAAAACTTTTAATAATTTAAGTTGGAAAAACAATAGATCTGGCTAGACTTATTTTGGAGTGTGCTCACTGAAAGGAGACCCACAACCAAAATCTTAGAACATAAAATTATAAAGAAGAAGGAACCTGAGATTTCATTCAGCTTCTCTTGTTTTAAAGAGGAGAAAGGCGAACACATTGAACAATTAAAAGCTATTTAAAATACTGTGTTATAAGTATTTCCATTAAGTGTTTATTTATCCTTGTAATCATTTTCGCAGTCTTAAAGAAAAAAATCAAAATGTAAATAAGACATCTAAATATTGTGCTGGTTATTTTTAAAATGTTTAACATTTTAAGAAGCTAATATTGCTGTATAATCACGCAGCATAAATGCTAGCATATTTGGCGCATGTTATAAATTAAAGAAAGATCCGGGTTCTTTACCAGAAGAATAAGTGCAACAGGCAGACTTGGGTTTAGTTCCAAACAACTAGAGCAGAGGAAAACTGAACATATTAAAACCTAGGAAAAAGGGGTGGAGAGAGGGTGTAATGTGATGATTTTACCAAGGACTTCTTTATACCAACCAGGCAATACCTGGTACAATAAATAACTCTGGGAAACCGAATCCAACATGAAGGGACCAAAGCACATCTCAGGAGTCATTAACCAGGTATTTCCAGATGACAACTGTGATGTGACTAATGTGCCCTAGCTGGACCACTGCAGTATGCATCTGCACCCAATATGGAGTGTGGCCAACTGCAGTTCCAGGGTAGAGGTGGGAGGCCAGGAACCTGGATCTAGAAGGTATCAGTAACTCAAAGTCCCCACATTCATGGTTTTCACCCTCTTCCTAAGCCCCTGTATATGCCATCCCCACCCTCAACTGTCCTCTTCCATCCCTCAAACCTGTGACTGCATTACCAGGAAGGTCCACCACTCATCAGCTCTGGTTCCTCAACAAAGGGACTAAAAAAAGGGGGGAAGTAAGCACAGAATCATTTGAACTGTTGGTTTACTGGAATGCCTGTCACCCAGATGTTTAAACATTCTCCAGATGTTGTCCTTGCTCTGCACCTGAGAGAGAAACTGGCCATGGGCACCTCTTAGAGTTGAGACCAAGAGGGAACCGTGGTCCCGAGGGCTTGAAATGCTATTCCAGAAAGGTTTCCACTCTTTCAGCACTTTGCTGCCTGGCCCTGGACAGCAAGAACCTGCTCTTTAAGAGTGCTTAAATAAATACATCATCAGATCTGGAAACAGATAAAAGCCTTCATCTAATTTCTTTCCCATTATATGCATGTGTTTCTTAATGCTCTTGATCTTGGATAAAATATGTTCCAATGAATTAGATTTTAAGCCATTCATACATATTATAAATTAAATATCCAATTATTTCCAATGTCTTCCTTGTTAATTGATACGAATCTTTATTAATTCATACTAACTTACAGATTTAGTTAATTGATACAGAAGTTCTCGAAGTAAAAATTCCTGGAAAGATATAAATTAATATTAACAGTTTTAGAAAAACCTGTAGGTATTGTTTCAAGTCACCTTGGGTACTTGATAAAATTATGTTCTCCAGGTACCAAATAGTATAGCACCCCAACAAATGTGTAGCAATTGACTTTTGGCACTTCTACCTGTTGGATTTAGTTTGGTGGCATAATGCTACTTGCTTGGGCTATAGCGTCACATATTAACAATCACTAGAAATATGAAGGCAGAGGGAATAATGTGGGTCATGGAAACTGTTTGGGATGTTATACTTAGAGCAATGCCAGCAAAACTTCCATGGTGACCCTGACCTTAGAAGGTGGCTGGGGACCTGGCAGCCTATTGTGCAAGGTTCAGCTCAGAGGGCGAAACACTGACCCCACTAAACGCTGCATTAATGAGCTGGGATCTCCACTCCCCCCAGCTCCCTGCTTAGAGTTTTCCCAGTTTCTACGTGAATCAAATTACGGGCACCTCTGCTGGGTTTCCTGTGAAATAACAGATCTTACTGTAACCAAATATTACCATCTCGGAAAAACTTCATGCAACTAGCGAGAGGACTCTTCATTCTCAGGCAACAGAGAAAAGCTTCTTTGTTTTGAGATTGAACACACCTGGAACAAGTTATCTGGGCGGAGGGGGTGGAGGTGGGGGTGAGGGGCTCCCTGGGCCCACAGTGGAGAGGGAGCTCCCGGGACCCAATCACATCCCTGCCTGCCAAAGGCCAGCCGCCCAAATCTTCTTCCCAGCTCTCTGGCCAATTTCATTGGAACTTGCAGTTGGCTGTAGCCACATGGCAGAGGGAGCCCTGCATCTACATGGAAGGATGACGCTGTTAAGGATCACAGAGCTCAGAGGCAACATTCCTACAAGCTCTGAGAAAGAGCTCACGATTCAGAGACCGGAAGTGTGGAACCTCTCCTCCTGTCCTCTGACCACTCATACCCCCCACCCCTGCCCTGAAGCAATGACCAAATAAGAATTCTGGCTGTGTCTCTGAGACAGCAGGCAGACATCTGGCATAGGATTAGTCAGTGTGTGCATCTGTGCATGGCTTCCCTTGGAAACCAACGAAACCCTGTGTTTCCACCTTTGCCTCAAAACACTTGCTTTCCAGAAGAAAACCTTGTGTTGCTCCTTTCATCTTTATGCCATGGCTGGTCCAGCAGCCGCAGAAAGGAATCTAACTCAGACCAGTGTGGAGGCAGGAGGTATGGCTGGTGTGGTAGATATCAGGTTATAAAACCATTGTTGAGAGGGGAACAGGACCATTCCTGGTCTCATCTGGAACAGGACCATTCTCACCTGTTGAGAGGGGAACAGGACCATTCCTCAGTGTGGAGAACTGGGGTGAATGTAAGGCAGACACCCATCCACACGCTAATGCAATTTTTTGAAGATAATATCCCATCTCTGTTCACATTTTTTAGTCTTTTTTTAAAAATCTATTTATTCATGAGAGACACAGAGAAACAGAGACATAGGCAGAGGGAGAAGCAGGCTCCCTGTGGGGAGCGTGATGCAGGACTCGATCCCAGGACCCCGGGGATCACGACCTGAGCCAAAGGCAGATGCTCAACCACTGAGCCACCCAGGCACCCCTCCACACCTTTTAGTTTTAATAAAATATCAGGTTTTTGCTGGAAGGGACCAGCTCTTACTCACCTTTGGTCCCTTCACTTAAGATGCCTGGATGAGGTGTGTAGTCATCAACACCTATTACTAGAACTAGTCTTACAAACCCTTATGTGTACAGCAGTGCCCTGGGGGCTGAGACAATGAAGATTCTGACTCAGTGACAGGGTCAGGCCTGACTTGGTACTTTTCTAGCAAGTTCCCAGGAGCTGCTGGAGCTGCTGGCTTCAAGTCTGAGTTGAAGGATGTCCTAATGACAGTTATTTGCCTGTGGAACGGGCAATTTCCCACATCCAGGGAAATTGCCATCTCTGACTATCTAAGGTAGCTATATGAACGTGGCATTCCACGCACCACCACCCCATTGCCCCACCAAACAAGAACGTGTTATTGTGTCTCTGTACTCATTCTTGTGCCATTAATTCAGCCATTGACATATGAATGGTGAAAACAAATCTAAGCAATTCATCAACAACCTAACTCACACTTTATTTATGGATTGATTTTTAGAGAGAGAGGGAGAGAGAGTCTTAAGCAGGCTTCATGCCCAGCATGGAGCTCATCACAGGGCTCGATCTCATGACCCTGAGATCATGACCTGAGCCAAAATCAAGAGTTGGATGCTCCACTGACTGAGCATTCCAGGGGCCCCCTAACTCAAAACACCATACATGAGGATTCAGGAAAACAAAGCTGAGACTTTTTTACAGAATGGTGGGAACTATGTTACTGTTGAGCTATTGCTATTTTAAATAATTTTAAGTAAATTTTAATAAAAGCCATTAGATCTTGCTAAAGATACCAGTGTGTTTTGACAGGGACAGAAAACCAGGTAAAGCCTCCCTGAAGGCTTTCCCCTTTGCACTAAAGTCATTGGGAGTCTATACCTAGTTGACTCTTTTAAAATGCATTCCTTTATTTCTGAACTGTTGATAAAGGGCTCTATCAGTTAGCAAGACCTCCCTTAAAATGGGAGGGCGACTATTAATTATTTCCCTCCCAGTGTCCTGTTTCAAGGGACCTGGTGTGTTTTTATTCCAGCAAGATGCCATTCGGCTGCTGCTTCTTGCTTTATAGCAAGTTTAATTTACTCGATTAAAAGTACACCTATGTTCGTCGTGTCTCCAAAGGGCCAGAGAGAGACATTCATGAAGACTTTCCCTTTGAAATAAAATATACAGATTTTGTTTCCCAGTGTCTCTATGTCGATCTTCCTTGCTTTGTTGGTTTCCATTGTGGTATCCAATATCACAGAGGCTGGCAGCAGAACGATGTGGAAATGCTTCTGATGAGAGCCCATTCTCTGGGCTTGTCGGCATAACATATATTTTATAAGAACAATGAAAATCCGTAAGGGGTCCATTTTGCACGTCTCCATAGAAGAAATGCTCTCTACACCAGAGGTGGGGGTGCTGGGTAAGTGGCTCTGATATAAAGCCCCCGCCAGAAACACAAGCACTCCCCATTTCTTGGGATTTCTTGTCACTACATTTTCTTCCACAGAGTTCCTCTGCCTAGACGGTTCACACAAACCATAAAAATTCCTGAAGAAAAAGGAACTTTATTGACCAGAATGCATTACCCAATTAAAAAAAAATCAATGTTTTATATTTATTTGTATATTTATATCCTGCAGGGGAAAAGTATGTGATGTATCTTATTTTTACCATGATGTGCAGCAATTCCTTAAGCAAATATGTGATCAGGCCATTTAAAATGCAGGGTGTATGTATTTATAGCTTATACCCACACATTTATTTTTATTTATCCAAAAGATTGAAACTGCGCTTTCTTGGCCCTTTCTTTGGTTTCCTGCTAAAATATATAATTAGGCAGATTTTTAATGTACCTAATGTGCCCTGAGGAGACTAAGCAGCGACCTTTTTTTGAAACTTTAAAAATATTGGTAGGAAGCAGTTCTCTTTTCTTTTTCCCAAGTTCAATAGCTCAGCTCTCCGTTTCCTGTTTCCAATAGCCAAGGTAATTAGACCATAATGAGAACTCTTTGCTTGGAAGATGACATCTGAAAATTGAAACTATTTGCCACACCAACCTCGACACCAGGGGGAGGGGGCAGGGATCGCCTCCTTAGAGAGAGAAAATTCTACAACTAGAATGTCATACCTCCAAAATTATTTCTTCCTGAAAAGACTCTGAAGTCTGGAAGGTAAAGCGACATTTGTATTGCATTTTGTTTGTTTGTTATGGAGTAATCAATTCTTCATTGTTAAGGAAACATCTCTAAAAGCTTTAGAAAGAGCCCGAACATGCGGGAAACCTGTTCACCACATCAACTTTTTTCTTTCTAGGCAGCAGCCATACAGTAAAGTGCGTGTGTCTTAAAAGTACAGCCTGGTGACACAGAGAGGGAAAATATCAGCGATATTGTCATAGTGTTGTACGATGTTGTATGGTGACACATGGTGGCTACACTTGTGAGCACAGCATAACATACAGACTTGTCCAATTACTATGCTGTACACCTAAAACTAATGTAACATTATGAGTCAACTACATTTCAATTAAAAAGTAGATCTTGATGAATCTTTTCATTTCCCATGATAAACCTGTGTAACGGCTACCAAGGTAAACAATTAGAACATTTCTAGCCCGTGAAGGCTCTCAACCCCTTCCTAGCAATACCCTTCCTAGCAATACCTACCCCCCCAACGGAGCCCCCATTCATCCTGACTTCTATCCCCCAGAATGGTTTTTTTTTTTTTAATTTTTTTTTTTTTTTTTTTTTTTTTATTTATGATAGTCACAGAGAGAGAGAGAGAGGCAGAGACACAGGCAGAGGGAGAAGCAGGCTCCATGCACTGGGAGCCCGATGTGGGATTCGATCCCGGGTCTCCAGGATCGCGCCCTGGGCCAAAGGCAGGCGCCAAACCGCTGCGCCACCCAGGGATCCCCCCAGAATGGTTTTGCCTGTCCCTGGATTTCACATAAATGGAGCTGTGAAGCATATACCCTTTTCTGTCTGGCTTCTCTCTTTCAGCTTTGTATCAGAGTCAGCCACGTGGTTGTATATACGTTGGGTTCTTGCATTTTCATTGCACTATGGTATTTTCTTCATGTGGATATGCACACTTTATTCATTCTACCTTTCACAGACATTTGGGTGTGTCCTGGTTCCTAGCAAGAACGCTGCTATGGACATTCTTGCCCATATATTTGAGTGAGGATAAACACTTATTTGCCTTAGGTAGGAGTGGAACTCCCGGGACATGGAGTGTGTACAGATTCCGCTAAACTGCTTCCCAAGGACGTTTTATCAGTCATCCCTGCAACCGGGTGCCTGTAGAGCACCTTTTGAATGGCAACACGGGATGCCTGGGGTCTCACCATTGAAAGCGAAGTCTCAAGTATTCCCAAAAGGGAGTACACTGGGAGTGAGCAACAGAGGCAGAGAAAAAAACCATTTCACAAAATGAAAGCTACTCCCCAGGGAGGAAGCTGGCTAAGTGGGCTCTGGCCAGGGTCCTAGGGCCTCTCTGGGTGAACCATTTCACACCCACACTTGTGGGTTAGTCAGAGCCAGTGGCATCGGTTGGCCAGCTCCCAACCTCAGGGCCTTTGACCACTTGCACATAACCAAAGAAGACTTTCCCGGGGTCAGGCTGCCCCTAGCCAGGCCAGCCTGGTTAACAGCCTTGAAGAGGGACACCTCTCGCCAGATACCTATTCAACCCAGTGAATTACCTGAGCCTTCCTCATTTGGACCAAATTCCTTATTTTCTCTTTTTCCAGTCATCTTTCTAATTATTGACCAAAGAGTTAATAGTGGGATTATCTAAGGAATAGTCCTTGTGGCCAGTAATCCTCTAACCCACACTAGCCCTGCTGCCCTCAATGGGTCCTGTCTGCCTCCTGGGGACACCACCTTATCCTCTCCACTTATATGCAGACCCTCCTCAGGCCCCAGAAGAGAGACTTTGGGATCTGTGCTCTACATAGGCCAGAATCCCAGGGGAGGTGAGAATCCTACCCACCAACCCACCCCCTCTGCCAAGACATTCTAGAAATGAGGAAGATGATGGTTCATAAGAGACTGTTGCCCCTACTGACAACTTTTCTGAACATCCACCATGATGTCATCTAAAAAGTTTAATATTCTTGCTGTTCCCTCTCCAAATTGAGAATCTTCCATTGGCAGAAGCTATATGGGTTATCAGAGAGGGACTTGAGAGGCCTTCCTACCACTGCAGGCCAGAGCCTCTGGGTCAGGGCCCACAGCTGGGCACATCTTGCCCACGTCACTCCCCACCTCCATCGCTCTGATTGCCAACTTCCCACTGGGTTTCCTCTCAAAGCTCTGGCTCTTTCCTCTTGTCTGGAGCTCTCATGGGTTGCAATCTCTGCTAGAAGTTTCACAGGAGCCAGGATGTTCATTAGGCACTTGGCCTTAAAGTTTCACTCATAACTCAAAGGGTTACATACATAGTGGTTTGTCATTTCTCTGTAGCATAGACTTGAACCTAGGCCTTGGGAAGACCATGCACTTAGTATATACGTAGCTAGTGAAGGGGCCCAGCTGTCTGTTAACCTTCCTCACAAAGGAACATCTCAGTCTGCCTGGGCAGAGACCCCGGCTCCAACAGGCCATACCCACCTGTGGCAGAGCAGAGCTGGCATAAGCCAGAGGAGGGGTTGGGCAGCTTCAAGGACTTAAGTACTTCCCTTCTTTCTCTCTCTTTGTCCTTCTTCACCAGGAGACTCTGGAAAGGTTTGCACTCCTCTCTTCTCACCTTCCTCCCAGTTGGAGACTGATAAGGATAGACGGAGAGGCCGGGCTACCCCTGAGGAGGACTGAACTGTGGCCAGATAGACTCACAGCTAATCTGCTCCCAGATCCCTGAGTAAGAAAATAAATAACTGTTGGTTGAAACCACTAAGTTTTGAGGTAATGTGTCACACAGCAATACATAGCAAATGGAAGGTTACTGGTACTACTGACCAAATATCTCTGGTCTGCCTTCTAGAAGCATAACAAAAGGACATGTCTCCTCTCACATATGTATATGTCACTTTCTTTGGTAATGATGTGATCACCTCTGTGAAGGCAGCTCAAGAGCCAATGTGCACTGTCATCATCTCTTTCTCCCTCTACTACACCCATGGTCAGTTTTGCTCATAATGGGACAATGCTTCATGAGTGTAGGGCCCCAAGGGGAGGTGATGGAGTGCAGAGCTTTGAGCCCACCCCATGAACATGCAGCAGCAGCAGAAGAAAAAATATCTTTGCAGGTTGTAAGCACCTCCATTTAGGGGGTTTGTTACCATAGCAGCATCAGAACTATACTGACTAAACGGGCAAGGGTACGCAGGGATTCCCCGTCCGTCCACCTCTGTTTCTTCCTGCCGACACCTCCAGCCAGGGCAGCGGGATTGGCCCCTCCATATGGGATTCCTACAGTCCGCACATGGAGCAGGACTCTTTCTCCTGTGGGAGCCTGATTCGGGAGCGAGTTGGGACGCCGGGCATTGTCCCCGTGACTCCTGTGCTTCAGAACCCAGTGAATAGGAAAAGCTTGTGTGTGAGTTAGAGGAGTATAAGGTGTTAACGGCCCATGCGATCCAGTTCTGAAAGGCACAAAGTCAACACCCATTGATCTTGTGCTTTTTTTTCCGGAACCAGAGAGAATTTGGGGGAAGTTACTGTCTGGCCACCCAGAAAACAAAGGCCAGTTAGGATTTGTTTTATTTTCTTTTCTTCCCAGATCAATCCCTAGTTCCCCGAGGATCCGGTGTGGTTTTGAGCTTCCTCTGTGCCTGTTCTGCTCCCCACACACCCCCTGCTCGCCCCTCCCAGCCCCCTCAACCGTTCTGTCCTTCCCCATACCCTCCTCTGCTGCCCCCTCCCCTCCTCAGGCTGTGGCCTCCTCCTCGTTAGGAAGTGTTAGAAAGTTGCTGGAGTGCGAAATGAGCCTGCGAAAGCTCCTTGTCCTAATTAAACTTCAACGAGGAGAGTGACAAGAGGCGACGGGGAGGAAACGGGTGCCACGGGGGTCTCAGACTGGGTCCAGGCTGGGGAGGCCATTGTCCTGGAGAACAAAAGCTGCTGTTTGCATGTGTTAAACCCCATCAAACTTCATCAGACCCAGGTGCAAAAGCCCACATCCCAAATGCCATCCCGGCTTATGCCACCTTCCAGAGCACGGCTGGGGCCCCAGCCATCAGCCCTAATCAGGACAGGGCCCCACATCAAAGCTGGACTCCCTCCACAGACAGCTTCTGCTCCAAGATGCATTGTTGTTGCGACTCCCTCCGCTCAGCCCTAGCCCCACGAATTAGGGCACCGAGCCCCCCCCTGCCGAGCCCCCCCCCCCCCCATAGCATGGCTGGTCTCTGCTGGCATTATTGTTAATGAGGTAGGAAGTGCGGCTTCGTCCTAGCCCGGGACTAACCTAATCACATAAAGCTGTCGCTCTGGAACAGACCGAGCGGCCCCAGAGTCAATTTCCCTGAAAGCAACGCAGAGCAGAGCTTCCTGGGAGAAGACACAATGCTGTCTATTGTCTCTGTCACTTCCTCTGCACCCTCCCAGCGTGGAAGCATCTCTTTGGGAGCCACAGTCCTTTGCAAAAGCTGTTTGCTGAGGCCCCGCCGCGGTTTCCAAAACCCCCGTGAGAAGCAGTGTCTCTCCGCAGTCATTGTTTCCAGGCTGGCCAAGCCGGCTAGGGAGGAGAAGCCAGACCCAGGGAGACTGTCTCCTGGCCCTGGGCTTGCGACACTGGACCCTGGTGGTTCCTGGCGCCTCAAGGTCTCTAGAAGCCGCCCCAGGATCTGGGCAGAAGCCAGGGCGATGCCAGATGCAGGAGGAGCACCCTACAGGGGCCGGGCCCTGGGTGAGAACAGAGCCAGAATGATCTAGAAGGTCCTCAGGATGTCACTGGGCATCCTGAACGAGCTTCCCATCAGGACTCTGGGCAGCCATCTGGGCCACCGCTTACCCAACCGTCCTTCCTAATTATGGCCCATTCCCGGGGCGTGGGCCTTCCCCTCGAAGTGACCAACACTGGACAGAAGTTTCACTCACTCGTACCCGATGTCCTCATGTTTCTCTCTTCCCGCTGCGATGTGTTCCCAAGAACCCAGGCAGGGAGAAGGTGGGCTGGGGGAGGCCCAAAATGGGCTGAGGAGGGCCTGGGGCAAGACAGAGGTAGGGTCAAAATGCAAAAGTAAAGTAACCTGGATGGGGTGTGGATGCTGGTCTATGCTGAGCACTGGCTAGGAGACCAGACATTACAATGGAAGCTACGGCTCCCCATCTTCCCGAACGAAGGCTGTGTGTTTGGGGGCTTCTACCCCATTCTCTGGGTCACCAAGATTCTAGAGTGATCGAGATACAGCCCTTCTCTTATCAGCCAGGAGATTGACATGTGAACAGCCAAACCTAATCCAAGGCAGAGTTTACAGAAGGCTGTTTGGAAGGTGGCCTGAATGAGGACGAAAGAGGAAGGTCTGGTACAGGAGGAAAGAAGCTTTCCTGAGAGGGCTGCCCTCACTGTGGCCTCAGTGACCCAGCAGGATTTTGCAGAGAGAGAGAGTGGATCATAGGTGAGGCCAAGCCTTTGCTGAAGCATTGTTCATAAAAGGAGTCCAAGCACTTACTTCCCTCCCAGCCCCAGGTTAGCCTGGTTCTCCAACCCAGTCTTTGGCATTCCTGGGAAATTGTGACTTTCCTAACCTGCGGCCAGCCCACCACGTTCTCCCACCGCTCATTTTGCAGGCTGGTGTGTGTGTGGGGGGTGGGCACTCAGAGAATACTTGCTGATCCTGGGGAGTGAAGCCATACAGTAGGGCCCCTGGAAACCAAAAGGGCCCACTTAAGCAGATCACTCTTGGATGCTGGCAAGAGTGAAATCACTTGATAGGTATTTTGTCGTGTGTTTCTTTTTAACTATATAAAAAAAGGGTGGATGTGCAAACCCAACCCAAGAATACCTTGGCTCAGGCTCAACTAGATGAAACCTTAAAAAATGATTTAATGTTCTGTTAGACTGTTGCATATTAAGGCAATGTAATGCCTTCTAAGAGATGAGAATCAGATCCTGTGATGACTCGGACACATTTAAAGAGTTATAGCTCACTTATCAAAAAAGCAACAATAAACATTTTGCCCAATGTGTATAGTGGCCTGGACCTCAGAGTAATGTATGCAAGTGTCCCTTTGTTCCCAGACTATGATGCTACCACCTCCTACTTCCCTTCCTGAGCTGCGCTTTTGCAAACAGGAAAGCTTGTGGGAGAAGGGAGTACGTGGGGCTGCGTCTGCCCATGGAGTGGGGCTGTGTGATCACTGAGTTGCAAAGTCAGAGCTCTTCCCGGGAAACTGAATTTCCAATGGCTCTCTGGGCAGGGTTGACAGGGGTAGGCCGCAAGTATATGCATTGGGTATGTTGCACCTTAAGTAGTGCAGCTGTGAAACCTTGCTGTACAGAGGCATTCATGGAAAATTATTGGGCACTTGGCCCACTGCAGATGTGATGAGAAATTGGGCCAGGAGGAGCTGGGATGAGGCAGGAGAGAAGACATGGAAGGACTGCAAAGCCTTACAAGGTGACCACAGGCGGAAATCTTAAAAAAAAAAAAAAAAAAGAAGAAGAAGAAGACATTCCCACCAGTTCCAGAAAGTAGGGCTAACTTAAAATGCAACTCCTTTCCTTGAAGTGGGCTTGGCAGGCTCAGTTGTTGAAAGGAAAAAAAAAAAAATCAATTTTTTAAAAAAAGAAAGAAAAGAAACAAAATCAACATGTTTTACATTTGTCTAGCCTGCGTTTCCCCCCAGGCATCCCCCTCCTCACATGCTGAAATGATGTGTGAGATCAGAACAAAAGAAATTTAGAGAAGCTGTTGCCATAGGGTCCAGAGCTAAGGAGGCTGCAATTTTATTTTATTTTATTTTATTTTATTTTATTTTATTTTATTTTATTTTATTTTATTTTTTATTTATGATAGGCACACAGTGAGAGAGAGAGAGAGAGGCAGAGACACAGGCAGAGGGAGAAGCAGGCTCCATGCACTGGAAGCCCGACGTGGGACTCGATCCCGGGTCTCCAGGATCGCGCCCTGGGCCAAAGGCAGGCGCCAAACCGCTGCGCCACCCAGGGATCCCCAGAGGCTGCAATTTTAAAATATTGTTTCATGTATTTATGATGTGAAATCGTCAAACAGGTAGTAGTATGCCGAGTCCTCTCGGATGGTATCAGAGTCACATAGCTGGAGCCTCTCCAGTCATTGCTTAGGAGAGTCACCTGTGCCCCTTGCCTCCAGACGCCATCTCAGCCCAAAAACCAGAGGAAAGGCAGCATTTCCCCTTGTGTTCAGAGTTCTTTATTTCTCCATTCATGTTCCAGGACCCACACTCCAAATCTGTTGTTCTGTAAAGAGTGGACACTTACTTATACCCTAATGTGAATGGGAACCCCAACTTTTTCTTAAGATGGATAGGAAGACTTATGTTTTCACTGATCCTAAGCTAAAGTAAGGTTAAACAGATGAGGGAATTATATTTAGGGGCAAAGTGTCCATACCCAACTCCTATGAGCCTTCCTTAAAGGCTCTATGAAATTTCTTACCTCCTAGGCTTTATGCAGAAGTTGGTTCTCTCCATCTGCAATGCTTTCTGCATAATTGACTCATATTTTCTTTCCGCTTCATGATGACACATTTCTCTAGAATGGTCTTCTATGATTAGGAGTGTCTCTGTGGCAGAAACTGCTAGTTGCCTACCAACATCTATTCCCCTTTCTTCCTGACTAACAGACTCCTATGTTGTTAGGAGCATCAATGGGGCCAGCTGGAAAAGCAAACCAAAACAAAACTTCACTTCCCAGCTTTACAGATATCTGTAGCCAAGGAGATGTAAGCAGAAGACATTGATGGTGGGGAGGGGGTTGCTTTAGAGAAAATTCTTCAGAAGGGGAATAATTAGACCAGGAAGCTGATTTTCTTCTTAGCCTTTCTCCTTGGAATCTGGCCATGATGGTTGGAGCTCCAGCAGCCATCTCGGGGCCAACCTGAGGATGGAATTAACAAGCTACAGTGGCAAAACAGAAAGAAAGACAGAGATGCCAGGCTTTCTACTGACTGTGTGTGGTGCTGTCTTATCAGCCCTTGGCTTCCCATCTCTGTATGTATTTCTTTTATGTGAAAATGAACTTCGATCTGCTTTCAGTCACCATGATTTCCAGTTTCTGTCACCAATTGAACTAAACCTAAGTAAGTCCTCCTCTTTTTGCACCTCTCCAAATGGCTGTTTACATTCCCAATCTCTCATCGTGAGCCTGTCTTCTCCCCAGTCTGTGAGAGCTATAAGGTCAGCAGTGAACTTTGACTTTTGGAGCTTCAGTGCCTGCCTTGGAGTCTGGCACATAACAGCAGTCCTACACATGTTTGTTGAGTTGGAGGCCCCTGAAATATGGCTCTGCCTGTATGTGGGCATACTTGAAACCCCTTTCAAGAGTTAAGACTACAGGATATTGGGAGCCAGAGCCCAGGAGAAGTCAGTATTTAGACTACTTTGGACTCAGAAGGGGAAAACCCATCTATTTATATTTATTTATAACAACAAAATGGCTATTTTTGAGCACCAGCTACGTGCTCCAAATATTGGTTCCCTCTGTCCCACTTCATCCCATTCTTTTAAGATTTCTGCCTGTGCATGATTATTGCAGATTAAAGCATATTCCCACATGCACCTTGCCTACCTCACCCTCTCCCTCTTCAGCCAGGAATTTCCCCAGTGAATCTCTGCAGGTGCAACAGGAACCAGGGGCCTCCCGGGGTGGGGTGCTCAGGAGGTGGGAGATGGAAGCATGACCCCAGGGCCCACAAGGAGCCCCAGAAGTAAGGTCCCCACAGAGCCCCTGAGAGTTTCCTTTGTCCACCTTGCATCTATTTTGCCCAAATGTGCTTTTGGGTGAACAGTTACCACAGAAGAGCAGGCCAGGCCCCCTGGCCTCCAAGCTCAGCCTTCAGGGTAGGGCAGAAGAAAGAATGTAATCAGAGTTATGGCTTAATGAAGTGAACCGTGATGACCATAAACAGACAGTTTGGGATTTGGTTTGTTATTTTGTACAAGGCAGTATCTTTCAACAGCGACTGGTGTTAGGGTCAGTCTTAAACATTTTCGTGTCACCCACCAAAAAACAGTAATGCCATTGTTACACTGTACTTTTCCACCTTAAAATGGGATTGGTTTTGTGGGTTGGGAAAGTTACCAAAAATAAGTTTCTTCAATCACAAAAGTTAGCACAGAGGAAGTTGCTAGATCATTTGAAAGATGGGAGAGGACCATAGATAAGAAAGAGTTGTTACAGACAACAGACTTCCAGACCACCTACACTCCAGCTTTTTTATATTTAATATATATAATAGACAGTGAATCCAGCCCAACTGGAGGAGAAAGTTTGTCTACTAGACCCTATTATATGGGGTAGAACCCAAAGAGCTTTATGGGATAGCTCATAGCTGTGTGCCATTTTACAAAATAGCAATAAAAAATGTTCTCCCTCTTGAGATCAGCATCCCAAATGCAGTAAGCCCAACATGGCCATGCCAAACAGCCTGGCAGTGCAGCTTCCTGAGTCCGGGATGGAAGGTGACAGATTTGGGTTGTGGGCAGCATTCCCTCCTCCTTTGGAAAAAGTCTCTGCTATAAGTTGGTGACCTTTATTTTGTGCCCAAACACGTCAGCACTATCTAGTAACAGCCCGAATCAGGCCTATTTTTGGCACTTTCAGAGTTTATAGCCACTTGGGGATGCCCTGAGGGGCTGTTCATCTTTAAAGCACATCCTAGAAATGCGTTGCATGGGAGATGCTGGGAACCAGGCAGAAATGGCAGGTCTGAAGGATGACAAGGAGCCTAGGTCATACGTTGGGCCGAGGCTGGCCAGCCCCATGGCCCCAGTGCGATCCTTACCCAGAGGTGAAGCTGGGACTCTGGCATCTCTGATGCAGTTGAGCAAATGCTGCCAGCTATCATTTTGTCAAACAAGATTACAACACAAAGGTCCAAGTGTATGGTCTTGAATCTTTTTTAAAAAAAAAACCTTCCATTATAACCAAGAGTACCATCTCTTACCTCTATTTCTCCAGGCAGGCATTATTCTATCTGGATGTATTTTCCCATCTAAATGAGAAACTCCTTGAAAACAAAAACCACATCCAATTTTTCTGTGGTCATCATACCCAGCTCATAAAATGTTTTAACAAAGTATAAAATCCTTTGGATTCCCAGATGTCACTTCACTCAGGATTGACCTTTTTAACTTCTTACAAGGTAAAAACCAAGAGGGTACTTTAGCATATGCAGAGGATTGTAGATTTCCACCTGGTGTAGAAATCACCATGTGGTTGGGAGCCAGGTGTCTGGGCATTCTAGCCCTGGTTCAGTCACAACTAACACAAGGAATTCATATTTTTTAAAAAATAAGAAATTAGGTAAACTGTGCAAGCAGATTGATTTGTCACTTCATATTGGATCATGTTTACCCTGTCTGTTGGAACAAAGTGAAAACTCATGGAATATGAACTAAAGCTTAGGAGATTACTATATACTCATGGAAGATTTATTATAATTTACTTTAACTTACCAAGAGAACTTCTGAATATATTTCTTAGAGTTGTTTTATTTAATTCCTACAAAACCCTATAAAAAATACATTTCTCAAGTGAAAGGAAAAAAAAAACTAACACTGTGACCCCAGACAATACTGACCCTCCAAGTCCAGAGTTGATTTGCCTGTGAAATAAAGAAATAGGTTTTGGAGAGCTCTGTGGTCTCTATCAGGTCTACAATAGAGGTTAAACATTGAGAATGGCATCTCATCTATTAATATCCCCAGAAAGGGTGGAAAAACAAGCAGGACTTAACTGTATTACTCCAGCTCAAGGCTTTTAATTTATTCTAGAAAGAGAATCTATTGTGATGCATTCACTGCAGACCTACAAATAAAGTACCCAACTCACAGTTGATGAAAATGCTTAATATGTATTGACCATTTGCATTTTGCGTATTTTGGGTCCCTTTCAGGACCTAGTACCAAGCTGTCCTTGGTCAATGATGCTCCCTGGTGGCTGGTGTGGGTGGTGCCTCTATAGTTATGCATTTGGATTCTAGAAATAGGAGTCCAGGCAATAAGCCAACTTGGAAAAGGATATAGTAAGTGCTGTAAAGGCAGTAGGACAGGATGCTATGAGGGAAGAATGTTGTATGGGCTAGTCAGGGAAGGCCTTTCTGATGAGACAGCCTTTGAGCTGAGACTCTCATGATAGAAGAGGTCACAAAAGAGCATTCCAGGCAGAGGCAATTGCAATTGCAAAGGCCCTGAGGTAGAAATGAGAATGGATATGTTTTCAGAACAGAAAGACACGCTGTGCAGCTGGCAGCTGACAAGCATGCAGTGTGGCCTGGATGTGGCACAAGATGGAAGAGAGATCAGGAGAGGCCTTTTCGGGTGTGAGGAGTTGATTCTGGGTGGGAGGGGTTGGGAACCAGAAAGGAGACTGATGTGGTGCTACTATGCTAGATGTCTTCACTCTCTTGCACATTCCTCACACTTCAGTCAATTCTACTTTAGACAATATTTCTTTCTATCCCAACTTCTGTTCAAATAGCTCAGAAAAAAAAAATTGCTTTTCCCTTGATCAGCCTTCCATTCCATCCCATTGAGAGCAAAATGACCCTGACCTTGGCTAATGTACAGCCGTGGTGTTGGAGAACACCCTCCTTGAGAAGATGAAGAGCAACCACACACCCAACCTGACCAGGCACCCTCACCTGCAGAAGCCCATTTCCAGAACAGCCCAGCACCTTAACGACAACCATCCACATAGCTTTGTGCTGCTAAACTGTCCTATTTTACAGAGTAGGAAGCTGAAGGCTGAAGGCTCACCCCAGGTCACACGGCCAACAACTGCCAGAGCCAGGATGTTAGAAACTCCTAACTTGGCCTAAGTCCATGACATAATATGGAGGCAATGCATGGACTCAAAATTTAGTGATTTTTTTTTTTTTTTTTTTTTTTGCACATCCACTATTTTGGCCACTTGGCTGGTCAATGGGGGAGAAACTAGACAGTGTTCCTGCCCTCAGAGTTCAGTCTCATAAAGAAGGGTCACCTGGGTGGCTCAGTGTGTTACGCATCTGACTCAATTTCAGCTCAGGTCATGATCTTGGGGTCTTGGGATGGAGTGCCATAGGGCTCCTGGTTCAGTAGGAAGTCTGCTTCTCTCCTTCTTCCTCTCCTCTTACCCATGCCCCCCACCTGCTCACATATCCTTTTTCCCTTTCTTTCTCTCTCTAAAATAAATAAAATAAATCTTTTTTTAAAAAGACCAATATCAAATTAATGACTACACAAATAGATGTATAATTATAATTTTGCATATGCAAATCATATTTATAATATAATGTAGCTACCCCATGAGTTGGAATCTGTACAATGGCTAGAATTGCCACTCCTACAAAGACACCTGAGACTTGGTGCCATCTCCCTGTTCTGGCCTCTCATTTCCTGCATTGACTGTCCACTGTCCACAATTGGCCAACCATTCTGGGCAAACCCCTTGCCATGCCCTGCAGCCCACAGGGGGAGTGAAGCCTCATATCCCAAAGTGGGCCTCTTGACCTAGTAATATCCATCCCAGCCCCTCCAGTGGCACAGAACCTAATTCCCAAAGTGCCTTAAAGCCCCTCCTACCTTCCCCAGGTCTGCATCTCATTCCATTAAACCTGTCTTCCTCGAGCCCCAGGATTCAACACCAGTCTAAAGAACAGTTCTTATTCCATGGAATGAAAATATAACCCCTTCTTTATAGTATTGCCCTGGTGTTTCTGGGCTCTGATCTTGTCAAACTGTATTGATTAAAATTCTGCAAAGCCATTCCTTTGGGGGTAGCTGTAAGGAGTCTCTGAAGAGTGGGGGCAGTTGGCTCTTGGCTGAAATGGGTATTGAACTTTCCTTAGGTTCATGGTGAGATATGAGCCTAAAGCCGATCTCTGCTCTGAAAAGAAACAGAGAACTAGAGAGAGGGAAAGGACTCATTTCAGCCATCCTGAGAAGATGGGCTTCAGGTTGGGGGTGGGGGTGGGAGGTGCCTTTCATAATAGACCAGGTATTGGCCAACCAGCCATCAGAGCCTGGTGGCCCTTCTCATGCCGTGATATGCATACAAAACTCCCAGGGCTCTGGTTAACATGCAGATTCTATCTCTGTAGGTCTAGAGCAGGCCCTGAGAGTCTGCATTTCTAAAAAGCTCCCAGGAGATGCTGATGCTGCCAATCTAGAAAGCACACTTCTTAGATACTTGTTATCTAATATGAAGTGCAGAATCCTTTTTTTTTTTTTTTTTATGATAGTCACAGAGAGAGAGAGAGAGAGAGAGGCAGAGACACAGGCAGAGGGAGAAGCAGGCTCCATGCAGGGAGCCTGACGTGGGACTCGATCCTGGGTCTCCAGGATCACGCCCTGGGCCAAAGGCAGGCGCCAAACCACTGTGCCACCCAGGGATCCCTGAAGTGCAGAATCCTGAGCCCACCTCAGACCTGTGAATTGAGTCTGTAAGTTAACAAGATCCCAGGTGATTCCTGTGCATGGTACAGTGTGAGAAGGCTGGTTTCTAGAGCTTCTCTGAATGCTGTGCCCATGGCAGACATGGATGGCTAATGAATCTCCACACTGGTGATGAGTTGAGATCCTTCTCTGCAAAGTCTACAAATGAGAGTCAGCCGGAGAAAGAAACCTTGAGGCCAAAATGCACTAAAAATACTGGGAAACAGGGTTGCTGGAGGGGAGATGGGCAGGAGGATGGGGTAAATGGGCATTAAGGAGGGCACATGATGTGATGAGCACTGGGTGTTAAATGTAACTGATAAATTATTGAACACTACATCTGAAAATAAGTATGTACTATATGTTGGCTAATGGAATTTAAATTTAAAAAAAAAGAAGAAGAAAGAAAGATTGGAAGAATTAGCCCTAACATATGACTGATGTAACAGGGGATAGAGAAACAAGGAAGGGCAAAGTTAAGCTTTCCAAATCCAAATGTTTCTAGAAGGAGACTAGGAAGAGAGAAGTTTCTGCAGGAAGCGTCTGCAGTGTCAGGATGAAGCATAAATATATGTGAAGGGGATGAGTTTCAAAGGGTGTAGGCCTGGAGTCAGACAGAGAAGGGTCTCTGTCCCCTGGCGTCTGGAGCTGCTGAAAACCACCTATGATATCCATCACAGAGAAAACTAAGTTCTAGGAAAAAGGTTCTAGAAGGGCTGAAAAGCTGCCCACCCAGCTGGGAGTGTCTTGGCCAGGGCTGAAGGAAGGAACTGGCTTCTGTCCCTCTAGCATGAGAGTCTCAAGTGGCATAAATGGAGCATTCACCATACACCACACAGGACTGGCCCTGACACATCTGTGATGTCATTTAGGTTTCTCAACCCGTTCAGGAGGTCCCACCATCCCTTTCTGATAGATGAGGAAAGTGAAACCCAGGAAGCTTCAACAACGAGGCTAATAAATGCCTTTATGGGAATCCTTCAGTCCATCTGCAAGGCTGACCTCCTAGGCATATATATTTATCCTTTGGCCTGAAAAGAAACTTTCCTGCGGTCTCTTGGCCAATTTTCACTAGAGGGTCCTTGGCTGCCTTGTCTGTGTGAGGGGCAGGAAAGGATGAGGATCAGGAAGCCTCCAGAAGGCAGTGATGCCTGGGAGCTGAGGGAAGGCAGGAGAGGGCTCTGGTGTGATACTGTCTGTCCAGTCAATTATGATGTGGGCAGCAGTGATGTCGTCCTGTCTGTTTTACCACGCGAATGCTTGGCATGTCACACCTGCTCTCTTGTGTATTCCCATGACCTTGCTGGGAAGGAACTATTACTCTCATTTTCAGAAGAGAAAGTGCAGTGCAGGAAGAGGTGCAAAGCGCTTAGCTCAAGTGCCAGGTCCAAAGTGCTCCCTGGACAGAGAGTCACACCCACATGTGTCTGATCTCAAAGTTAGGACCCCTTTTCAGGCTAAGAAGTGAGTGGGATTTTGTGGGCGAGTCTGGGCACTGATCTCTATTTCTGGCATCGTGTCTATGATACAGGTGAAGTGTTGGGTACGATCAATAAACTGTTGAAACACCATTTGTTTGTAAGTTGGGGAATTCCTGCTTCTCGCAATGGAAAAAACTTTAGTGGCAACTTCCTACCGAACTTGGTCCCATGACATCTAGTGGCCACCCGGAGGAATGCAGTGGAACCCCTGGACGTTGGCTAGCAGGTGCAAATGCTGGTACTTCCCGGGATAAAAGACGGGCTGAAATGGACAATAATTGAAGTATCCGTGGAATTTATAAAATGCACACTTAGGCCTCGTGACACTTGTAATTCTTGGTTTTGTTCCTAATGATTATGCTTATTTACCATCACTGGTGGAAAATACACCTTATCCAACCCATTGTTTTTTAATTGGTAAACTATGTTTAATGATTATAATAATATAGTATAGCATACTAAAATATAGTATAATAGAATATAAACTCATTTTGGGATTATTCTCAATAATAAAAAGCATTATAAAATTGAAAATGCTATAGGTGGCTAGTCTTTTCCCCTGGGGGTGGTGTGGAAGTCTTAGGATCACCATAATGCTGTATCAAAAAAACTATATGATGATATACATAAACAGGCTTCCCATCTGTTGTGCCTAAACATATTCTAAGACATGATGTGCTTTATAGAGACTTTCTGATTACAGGGGAACCTCCAGAGCACTGCTTGAGTGACTTTCACACCACAAAGGCACGACAACAGGATCCCCAGGCTATTTCGTGAGAACACAGATTTCAACAGCTTCTCCACTCCCCGCCTCCATCTCCACCCCAGGATTCAAATAATGGCAAACGTCCAAAGGAAGATTCTTCCATAATTGATGCTCCTTTACAGGGAGTCCCGGCTACAAGGCAAGAGGAAAGTCTTGTCACTGTGGGGTTAGGATACGTGGGTCCAAGAGCAATTCACCAAACTTACACACTCAAATTAGTTTTCAAACATTTTGGGTTTGGCAAACTACATCTTGCTAAGCCCCCTTTCCCAACATTTTTATACCCATGTGGATTTCAGGGGAAATTTAATATGTATGTTTCTGATTCACTTAGGCTTAACTCAGCACAATTGTTTAGCGAAAGGCACTTTATGTCCAAGAATCTTCCAGAACCCTTTTATAAGCCCCTTAAATACCTTTCCTTCTAACCAGGAAGTGTGTTTTGCCAGAATAAATTGAGCTCACCACCCCGCCAAATAATTCAAATTTAGTTCAAAACGCAGAATCCCTGAACTTCAAAGAGGATTGCAAATTTTGCAAACAACTCTTCATGTCACTGAGAAAGTCTGGTGGCAATATTGAGAAGTGTAGAACGCTACGAGGGAGATGCAGTGGTTACATGTAGTGGCATTTTGTATATTTTAAAACCAGAAGTCTCACTTCTTGCTGCATGGATTGAGTGCTGGCCTGGCCAAGAAGCTTCCAGATCTGGGTGGCCCAGGGACCTATGCAGTCACATCAGCTCTCTGAGCATTGGTACCATATTCACTCAGAAAGTGCAGCCCAAAGCTAATACCCCCCAGCACCTCAAATGGTGGGCTACCTGCCTAGCCCCATAATCAAAGCTGTGGATGAATGACTGAGTTAGCTTCATTTATTCCATCCCAGGGTTATTTTCTTCTTTGTTCTTTAATTTACCATAAACCTGAGCACAGATATTCAGAATATTTGATTAAAGCCAAAAAAGATAAAGATGGTTAAGATTTCAAATGTGCTTATTGTATATAAAGAAAACATTATTATTCCACCAGGGTTTAGAAGTTTGTCTTTTTCTAATCTTGGTGATACAGCATGATTTAAGAGTCTCATGCTCTACTGACTGAGCTAGCCGGACGCCTTACAGCATGATTTAAGTAGCCAGTTGTATCACTTAGGATTAGATTCAACCACATATAACAGAAAGCCCCAAAAGGAGGGATTTACCCTGTGCTCACATGAAAAAAATCCAAGGGAGGAAATCTGGGGCAGAAAGCCTCATTCTACTGTAACCAGGGACATAGGAATCTGCTCCAACTTTTTTATCACATAACTTCCATTCTCAGAACTGCTTTATGGTCATAAGATAGCTGCGAGAGCTCCAGCCCTTGCATCTATGTTCCAGGCAGCAGGAAGGAAGAAGAGCCTCTCAGCTGACTCAGCCCCACGAAAAGAGTTCTTCGGAAGCCAAAACCAAAGACTTTGGCTTATATCTTATTAACGGTTCCCATCTGCAAGAGGGGCCTGAAAATATGTTTTATCAAAGCGCACTGTTGTCCCCAGTAATTCGAAGTTCTACTAGCAGGAAGGAAAGGAAGAGTTGGGTGATCAACCAGTTGTCTCTGCTTTCCCTGCCACGCTGTCTCCTGGCGTTGTCACAACTCTTAATCACTGGGGTAATGGGTGGAAGGTGGACCAGGGGAAAAGTCCCAGCAGTCGTAAACTGTCAGGCTGGGTATGTGTAAGGCCTGATCAAGGCCTGACCCACAAATGTTTTGATGTATCGTCTTTTGCTTTTACATAGTTATTTCTCTGCTTCTGCGTGGTCTGAACTTGATTTACCTCAGACCAATATTGTGTGTAAAGATTTTCTCTCAGGTCTAGAAAGGACCTGGAAAGGAAGCGGCTAAAAACAGTGGTTCTGTGGCCCTTTCCGCTTTGACGTGGTTGGGTGTCAGCTGGCTCATCTTCTGCAGGCCCAGATGTTCCTGTGTCTGGTGTAATCACTGAAGAAAACTCACAGGAAAATAGCTCAGTTTGTGTGTTCCCTGAGGACAGAATGATGGAGAAGCACAGAGCCATCTTGTGGGACCTTGAGTTCTAATGAGTGCGAAAGCCAAGTAGCTCCCTGTTCACATCAAGTTTCGGCAACACTGAACAATTCACATGAAAGGTGGGATCTACCTCATTGACACCAGGAGGGAGATGCCTGCGGTAAAGTTATATTCTCGGGATATCTGGGTGGCTCAGTGGTTGAGCATCTGCCTTGGGCTCAGGGCGTAATCCCGGGGTCCTGGCATCTAGTCCCGCATCGGGCTCCCCCCAGGGAGCCTGCTTCTCCCTCTGCCTGTGTCTCCGCCTCTGTGTGTGTGTGTCTCTCTCTTGAATAAATAAATAAAATCTTAAAAAAAATAAAGTTAATATTGTCTCATTTCAAGGGACCTATCAGCCCATTGTAGCCAAGAAAACTGAGGTTAGGTCACCTGTCCTGAGGCACTGAGGGGCCACACTGCTTCCCAGCTCTGGAGAACCACCTTCATCTGAAGAGTCTGGCTTTCCGTGGAAGTGTTCTGAACACCCAGGGGCCCCAGAGCCTGGTCTTGACTTCTAGATGCTGGGTGAGGTGAGTGGTCTTTGGGAGGCAGTTCTGCAGCTGGCCACCAGCTGTGGGGATGCTGAGGACCTTCAGGAGGTCTCTGGGCACCCCTATGGAGGCTTAGGTACCAGACTTGAAATGAAGGATAACGAAAATGTGGGATCCATTACTACCGCCATCATTATTAATTACATTTGCTACAGACCTCAGTATCTCCCACATTGTTTTATAAGTTTAAAATAGAATTAGGTGGAGCTTTCAAAGCTGGTGGAGGGGTAGAGGGGTAATCGAACTTTGATTTTATCTTAGTGTTCTCTTCACAATTGCTTTTACTGAGCATTCATCAAACAAACAGGCCCTCCACACAAAATGTCTTGGATTCATAGAGATGCCAAGAAGCCAGACAATAGCAGCACCACAGAGCTGCATACAGAATAAGAAGAATATTTTTACAGTGACATTAGTAGAGTGACTGTCGAATAGAGAAGCTTCCACAAGTCAGAGAAACCAGCAGAACTTGCTAACTTCCCAGAGGAATCAGTCTCCAAGAAGAATGGGAAAATGAAGAACCGGTATACATACAGCACTTTACAGTTTATAAAGCCTTTCTTTGCACCATTCTGTTGCTTGAGCTTCCTCAAACACTGTCAAGTGGGAAAGAGATTATTTTATAGAGAAAGAAATCGAACCTCAGAGTGATGAGGCATCTGACCCAAGGACACCCAGCTGGAATCTAGATCGGAGATGTGGTTAGAAGGGGCTGGGCCTCTGCGCCTTGGTGTTCAGGCACTCTCTCTGGCACCCAGACACCCAGTGGCAGACTGTGGGAGGAAATCGTCCTTCCTCCTCCCTTAGCAGTGGCAGTCACCATCTTGGAGGCCAGGACCTCAAGGTCTGGTCCCTAAGAAAGGCACAGCCTATAGGAATGCTGCTACCACTTCCACCTGTGCCTTCACCCCACTCTATGCTGCTCCAGAGGCATGGGGCTACAGGAGGACCCAGGTGCTCGCTCACCTTGGTGAAAGAAGAAGAGCATATACAGAAGAAGGTAAGAGAAATCCCTCCTCCACAGTCTGCCCCACCCACCCCCACAGCGTCTGGTCTTGATTCCTCCACGGCCGCTGATGTCTGGGGCAAGTATCTGCATGCCTCTGTTTACTCACCTGTAAAATGGGGGGAAGAGCATCTTGCCTTCATCCCTCCCACTGAGTGGCAAGACAGGAGCAGGGGTAGCTTGCTGGTCTAGACAAGTCTGGAATCAGGCCCATCCTTCTGACCTGTTCTCTGGGAGCTCCCTGCTATGACTGAGGGCCCTGCTCCCAACCCAGGCTCCCAGGATCATGAGGGTGGCTGTCAACAGGAGCATCTGCAGGTGAGGAGGTCAGCGTCATTGGAGCTGGTCCCCAAGGCCAGATGCTGCAGATCACAAGGGTGTCTTGGGGTGTGAGCTGAGGTGGCTTCTGTCCCCAACTTCATGATAAGCAAGGGGGCTGCTGTCTACCTTCCAGCACACAGGCTCCACTCTCTAGGCGAGCAGAGTTCTACGCCCCCACCCTGTTTGCCTCTACCCATCCATCCAGCAGTCACTCACAGAATTCCCTCCACAGATCTTCAGACTTTTTTTTTTTTAAGGTTGGCACAAGTGCCATAAGTTCAACCATCCAGGATCCCACAGAAACTCTTGGAATGGTTCAGTTTAGAAAGCTTCTCCAGTTGCAGAGCCATTATCATGCCATGCTTGGTGTACCCACCAGCCTTGGGGCCCTGGCCCTGGGGGCAAGGAGAATCTACTGCGGTACCCTGCAGGCCTTCCGGGGCCTAGACGCCCAGATGCTAGGGTCCAGCATCCAGCCAGGGGCCCTGACAGGAGACATCTGCCCATGTGTTTCCAAGAGAGCTGAATGGGGGCCACAGGGCCAGTCAGGCAGGGCAGGGAGCCCAGACACTGGCAGCATTGCTCTGGGACTCATGGATGTTAGTGAGCCTGGCACTAAAGACAGATTCACTGCTGCGGGTCGGCCGTAGCCCGCGGAGTCCCGGGACCCATTACCCCCTTTCCTTGCTTCACCTGTGCATTCTAACCCATAACAGCACAGGACCCTTCCACCCCCAGCAGGCAGGTGATCTGATGAAGGGTTCGCAAAAGCTTCAAAGCTTACATACTCCACTGTCTGGAGGGACACTCAGTAGCACTGCCTTAAGGAGGAAGAGAGGGGACAGAGATGGACGCTGAGCCCCGCAAAGCCAACAGGAAGAGCATCAGGACAGTAAAGAGTGCCTCCGTTTCCGTTCTCCCCATTGAGATTACTCACAAAAGGAAACAGGCTGACGGGCTGAGCCTAAGGATTAAACCCTTGCTTTCGTTGCTGGTGCCTGCCCCACACCATTGTTCCAGAAACCTGAGGTATGACAAGCATGGGAAGCCACTTGCATGTCTCAGATGGGGACCCGGGGCAAGTCCCTAGGGTTGTTGGAGAGCGTTTCCCAAAGAGCGACACTAGAGGAGCTGGACTTGCCTCTGCTTCCCTGGGAAAGACGAGCCACCCACCGGACAAAAGGCTTCAACACTTAAAACACAAAATTGCAAAGATCTCGTGTGCTTTCTCTTTGGTCTTCTTTTTTTCTTTCTCTTCTTTCTTCCTTTTCTCTTCTTTCTTTTCTTTTCTTTCTTTCTCTTTCTTTTCTGTTAAATCGAGGTATAATTCATGCATTTTAAAAGTCAAAATAATTGCACCCAGGGCCCCGGCTGGAGTGCGGTCTGCGCCCGCTCGGGTCAGAGGCCCGGCGCGGCCCAGCGAGGGCCGACGGCTTGTCCTGGCCTCCCGGCCCTCCGCGTGTGAGGCCCCGGGGCAGCAGGGAAAGTCCGGGCCATCTGGGCCAGCCGGGCCCGGAGGCGGTGCCAGCAGGAGCCGAGGGGGCGCGGCGGGCGGCGGCCGAGCCCAGGCCCAGGCACGTGGGCAGCGGAGCGGGGCCGCCCGGCGGGGCGCGCAGACCCCCGACGCGCCTCGGGGCTCCCGGCTGCGGGGCGCGCATCCCCGGGGCACCGCGCGCCAAGCGAAGCCGGGCGAGTGCGCTGAGCGGCGGCGGTCAGGGGGCGGCAGGTGCGGCCGGCGAGCTCGCCCGACCGCGGGGCAGAGCAGCCGACCCGGCGCCCCCGGCGCCCCCACTCCGCGCCCCGGCCGGCTGCCCGAGCCCCGGCGCTTCCGGAGCCCGGGGGCGCTTCGGGGCGCTCCTCCAGGGGCAGCCCCCGGGGCGGGGGAGCGCGCGGCGCGGTGGCCGGGCGGGGGGTGGCCGGACTCCGCAGGGGCGGCGGGCGGGGTGGGGTGAGGCAGGCAGGCCGGCCCCCTCCCCTCCCCTCCCCTCCCCTCCCCTCCCGTCCGCGCCCGCCCTTCCCCCGGTCCTGCAGCCAATTAGACAGCCCCCTCGGGCGGGAGGCGTGGGTCGCTCCATAAAGCGGCGCGGAGCTGTCACCCCGCGAGCAGGCTGCGCACCCTCCGGCCGGAGCCCGCGCCGCAGACTCGGGCGCCTGGGGCCGGGGAGCGCAGGAGAGCCATGGCCACCACCAACGGGGCGGTGGAGAACGGGCAGCCGGACAGGAAGCCGCCTGCCCTGCCGCGCCCCGTCCGCAGCCTGGAGGTCGAGTTCACCAAGGTGAGGCGGGCGCCCGCCTGCCCGACGGCCGCGGGCTCGGCGCTGGGCGGTGCGGCGGCGGCGGCGGCGGCGGGGCCGGGGGTCCGCGGGCCGGGAGCCCCGCCGCCGCGCTCCGCCCCGAGGGTGCCGGGCTGCGGGCGGCGCGCCCTCCGCCGAGCTGGCCCCGCGCGCCGCGGACCCGAGCCTCCGCGCCCGGGTCGGGCCCTCTCGGAGCCGCGCCGGGAGGCGGGACGGCGCGGGCGGGACCGGCCGCCGCGCACCCGCAGGGCACGGGCTCCCGGGCGGCGGGGCTCCGCGCTGCCGGCCTCCGAGCCGGGCCGGGGTGGCTGCAGCCGCCGCGGCCCCGACGTGCCCTTACGGGCCCGCCTGGGAGGCGAGCGGAGGGGCGGGCCGCGGCGCCCCGGGCTCGCCGGCCTCCCCGCGGGCCCTGCGGCCGGGTTCCGGGGGCTGAACGGGTCGGGCTGCGGGAGGGTCGGGGGGTGCCTGGGAACACCGGGGGCTGGCCTGGAAGCCCGGGGCGCGCTGGAGACGTCCAGAACCACGTCCTCGGGAGCGCCCGAGCGCTTCGTGCCTTCCGTGCCAGGCCCACCATGGTTTACCCAAGGTGGGCAGGAAGGTGAGCCCCGGCGAGGCTGCCCGAGCCCAGCGGCCCCGGCTCCCACACGCTGGGACTGCGCTCCCTGCCCGCGGGCTCCCAAGCCGGCCTGCGAGCCGCGGGGGGCCAGGCCCCACCGGGCCGCGCCCCTGCGGTCTCTGCTGTTTCGCGCTGGGCTGGGGAGGCTGGAGCGTCGGCAGAGCGGTGAGATCACCTGCCTAGGGCAGAAGGAAGCCGGCGAGGCCTGGAGCCCGGGCCGCGGAGGGCAGGGCGGCCGGGAGGGAGCGCGATCCGTGGGAGGACACCCCGAAGCTGCTCGGAGGCTGGAGCTGTGCACTGGGGCCGGAGCCTCGGCTGGCTTCTCCTTCCCCAACTTAACCTCCTTTTCATTTTTCTTTTAATTTGCATCTTATCCCTAGCTCCCAACTCCAGCTGCCGCAGCGCTGAGAAAATTTCCCCATCAATTTTACTTTCAAAAGTAGCAATTATGTCCCTCAAATAGTTTTAATCAAGCGGAGAAAGTTGCAGGCCACTATGTGTGGCCTTCAGATTTTGGTCTCTTGGCACTTCATGTCGGCTCTGCCTCTGATCACATGACATTTTAAATTAACTGTTTTCAGAGGGCTCCGTAATCAACAAAGACACTTCGCCATGAACGCTGGAGATTATTTTTAATGTAGTTTCCCTAGTGGTATCAGCTTCAGAGCGAAAATTCCATCACCAGTTCGGGGAACAGTAAGAATAGTACTTTTCAGATGCTGACCTGGTGGTGGTGATGGTGGTGGTGGTGGTGGGGTGGTTTTGTTTTATTTTTGTTTTATGAGGTTGTGATGCAGAAGCCAGAAATTGCCCATGTTAGTGTCCTTTGCCTTTTTACCTTTTTGAGGCCTCTCAGAGCAATGCAGCCACCTATGGAAGTTTCCTTCTTGCTCTGCAAGTCTCTATGGCCCTTCACAAGTGGATATAGAGGAGGATCTTAGCAGATTCGCAGAGCGACCAGTGTCTCTTGTCTTGCTGCGTGCCCCCTCTTCCTAGTGGAACAGACTGGGGAGAAGCAATGAGATAGAGATCCTTAGGGGCTCTCAGGCCATGACAGCTGCTATGGCCTGACACCAGGCCACCGTACCTGCTTCCCTGTGGCTCTGTCCTTGCTCCTGGCCCGCAGGCCGACCACCACTGAGGCCTACCCCTAACAGCAGCAGGGCACAGGCAGCCTGTGTGGTGGTGGCTGATGGACAACAACCCCAGCAAGCAACGCTTAGGGAGCCTCTGGCTGGAGAGACAGCAGACGGGGCCTGGGAAAGAAGCAGGAAACCCAGAACTGCAGAACCCAGGCCCTGGAGCAGGCAGTGGGGAGGGGTGGAGTGTGTGAGCCCGGTAAAGGCCTGTTAGTTTTCAGATGGGACTCATGGAGCTTCTTGTTAATGGAGGACATGCCAGAAATGGTGGATCCGAGCCCCAGTTTGGGGGGAACCATTTCCTAGGATAAGTCCTGTTTCCAGAAGGATGGCCTTGTCACAGCTTCTTCATTTGTTCTCACATTTTTTAAAAAAAGATTTTATTAATTTATTCAACAGAAAGCGTGCGCACGCCGCCAGAGAGCAAGCATGAGCAGGGGGAGGGGCAGAAGGAGAGGGAGAAGCAGACTCCCTGTTAAGCAGGGACCCCAGATTCTCAGGGCTCCATCCCAGGAACCCGAGATTTTGACTTGAGCCAAAGGCAGACACTTCACTGACTGAGCCACCCAGACACCCCTGATCTCACATTTTAACACTGGCTCTGCTTTGTGACACTAGTGAGGGGAGGGTCGCCTTCAGCATTCCTCTCCCCCAACCCCCCCCCCCACCCACCCCAGATCTCAGAGGATAGCAGCCTCTTTCACTTTAGGGCGATCCTTTCCTTTCCTTTCCTTTGAAAATTTCTTCCACTGACAGAGATTCTCTTTAGGAGTTTCTGGTTCACTCAAACACCCTCTTTCTGATCCCTTTTTATAAGAAATACAATTCCCTCCAATCTCCTGTTCTGAAAACATACTCTCTTGAGTTTAGCTGAAGTCCGATGGAAGTTATGGTCACTGACATCAGCAGCCCTTGCTTGAGTGGCCACCACCTTCACCTCCACCCCGGGGCACCGGGCTCCTCTGAGCAGTTGTGGTTTTCCGGCTCAGCCCGGACAACATGCCATTCCACTCCTACAGTAAAATATGAATTCCATAACCTAATTTTTATACCTCTGTAAGGTTTATCTGATACCAATTCACAAGTCGAGGAGAACATTTTTTTTTCTAGGCACATTTTTCTGATTTGGGGCTCAATGCAGTACAGGCAGCATGATTGGTAGGCCACACTTACTGACCCTTTCTTTATTTGTGTTTTTGTTTTGTTTTAGTGGGGAGGAAATCAACAATAGAAACCACTTATAAGATTACTTACTAGCATCGTATACAGAAAAAAATTTTTTGCTAAATTGGCAACATCATGATGGGAAAGTATGGTTAGGGTTGAGGAGTCTGACTGGTTTGTTTTGTTTTGTTTTTTAATGTCTCTGGTAAGAAGGGACTACAGATTAATGTCATGACTGACCAAGTAATTTTTTTTCTTTGAGGAATGAACATGCTTGGAGATGAAGTATTATAGACATCTGATCGTTGCAATCTGTTTCCATCCTCCTTATTTATATTCTCTTCTACCATCTCCTCACTTTCCCTCCCCCTTGGAATTGATACCAGGAAGGATCTAGAATCAGCAGTTTTCACTGATGGTCTGTATTTTCTAACCCACGAAATTTCATCTTCCGACAAAGAGGCCTCTCTCTCTGGCTGCACTTCCCTCCCCGCGCTAACTGAACCTCTCTTCTCCACTTATTAATTTCTCGCTGTTACCGAGTGATTACTTGCTGGATGGCAAGAGTGAACTCCTGGATTTGGTTTCAGCTGGAAGAATAAACCTGTAATTGTAGCCTGGCTTGTTCCACGTGCTTCCCTGGGGGCCTGGCCTCATGGTGAAGGCACTGAGCTTCCAGAAGTCGGATGGGCACATCCTATAGGCAAGGGATGCTCTCAGCTCTGGATCCCACACGGGGGACAAGGTGCCTCTGCCCACCTGCCCGGCAAGAGCTGGCCTTCCGTGCTTTGTTCCCACTCTCCCGGGAAGAGTGATCAAAACGGTCTCCCCTAGACTGAGTTTCTTTCCCAGTGAGTCTTGGAGTTTTCACAGGAGAGCCCAGGACGGAGACAGTAACCAAGCCGCACACTGGATGAGATGTCTCCCCTCTCATCTATCATCACTGGGGAGTCAAGTGTTCCAAATGAATAAAATTCACAGTAACTGGAATTAGCCCTTGGAGCGACACGATTCTTTTAAATGACTCAAAGACAAGCAAAGAGATGCATATAGATACAGAAACGGAATTCGATGAGCTAGTTCTGTACTTAGAAATTATTGATGGCATTTCGTTTGATGGAAAGGCTTCTAAAGCATCTTTCCCGTGTCTGTGACTGGGGTCTCTGTGGGCTGTGAGCTGTGATGACAACGCTGTCGCTGTCCCAAGGTGGTATGGCAGCAGATTGTCTGTCCCCTCTGGGTAGCTGGGCCCTGCACACTGTCAAAATGTGTTTTGTACATTATCTGTCACCTCTGTTCCTGGTTCTTCTCCAAAGGCCCTCTCCTTGAATATGGTGCCTTTCAAAGGCAGTTAGCAGACTAAACTAAGAGTAAACAGCACACACCTTTCAGCATGGGAACTTTGTGAATTCTTTTTCATTCACTCGTGATGTCTTCTTATTTTTAACGTCCTTATTCTCAACTGTGTTCTAGATAATTGAGGCTCTGAATGAAGTGATTTTTGTGGATGAAGTCTTTGGTTTTAGATATAAACGGTTATTTGCTGCATCTGTTCATACAACCAGAACATTTCCCAGCTCAGATAGTTTTCTTTGTAGTCCAACACTGGCTTTTAGTAAGGCCACCATAAAAATAGACATTTTAAAGAGAATGGGGGAGGTGTACTAATGTATATCAGTGAAGATTAAGGAGTATATATAGTAAGATTCTTGTAGAAAGCCAGTTCCTCGGCAATCTGGCTGAGGGTTTTGGCAAGGAGGAGGCAGAAGGAGTGCTCACTGCTGACCTACCCTTCAGGGGCAGGTGATCCCTTGGCACTTTATATGTATGAACCTATTTAATATTCCCCCAAACTCGATGAGGGTGTAGGATTTAACTTATACCCTTTAACTATTTAACTCAGCTCTTCCTCCATGAATCCATGTTAATGCTTTAAATGGCTCATTCAGTTAAGCGTCTGCCTTTGGCTCAGGTCATGACTCCAGGGTCCTGGGATGCAGCCCCTCATTGGGCTCCCTGCTCAGCGGGGAGCCTGCTTCTCCCTCTCCCTCTGCCCCTCCTCCCTGCCTGTGTGTGCATGTGTGCTCTCTCTCTCTCTCTCTTTCTGTCAAATGAATAAATAGAACCTTTTAAAAAATAAATAAAAAGAGAGAGACAAAAAAATTGTCTAAATGATTTTAGTTTCATTATGACAAAACGTAATTCTCTGAAAATGTATTAGAAGTCAGGAGACTTGGATTCTAATTCTGAGTGTGCTCCTGGTTGGGCATGTGACTCCATTTCCCCTCCAGGTCCCGTCTATAAAAGGGTGGGAGGCAGGGGAGGGAGGACAAGACGTTACCTAAGGTCCTCAGCATGTTGGAATGATACGATTTTGATTTAAGCCCTAATGCATTACAACTTCCTTTCCTGGTTAGATATTCATCAACAATGAATGGCACGAATCCAAGAGTGGAAAAAAGTTTGCCACATATAATCCTTCAACTCTAGAAAAAATATGTGAAGTAGAAGAAGGAGATAAGGTGAGTGCTTCCCCCACTACCACCCCCACCCCCAGAGTAATTAAATTACAGATAACTAAAGGATAAGGAGGTGGTTTGGCTTAGCTGTAAGACAGACCTGGCCCATACTTGGGGTAGGACCTAAGTGAGCTCCTTCTCAGACACATGGCCCAGAATGGGATCAATTAGGGACGATCCATTGCAGAGTCACTCTCCTTTGATAGATGTTCCCCCGTCTATAAGGATGACCTCAGCTATCCTCATCACATGGCTAAAGGAAAGGTTTTTATCAATGATTTGAACCTGGAGGCATGAAACCATCTTTCCAGAAAGCATTTCCGGCTGGTATGTTTCACCAAGTGCAGCATTCTAGCAGGAGACACTAAAAAAAAAAAAAAAAAAAAACCTTAAAGGGAAAACGACTTGCTAACCAAGTCATGCGGGGGTAATAACATCATGCAATCACCAGATTTCTCTGAAATGATCACAGAAAGCTACAGTCTTTGTAATGATGTATGTACTTATATATATAAGGGACTTCTGGCATGTATCCTTGATACATTTCAAAGCCGGAAAGTATCTTTTAAATATATGTGCCATTAGAGGAAAGGTTGAAGGTAAAGATTTTCTAAGGAGGGAAGAGAAATCTAAACCTCTCCTCAACCACTAATCATCTGATGTTCTTCTAAGTGTATGGGTAACATTGAATATGGGCAAGGTGAAAGATACCTGTAAAATAGGCTTGAATTTGATCCCACCAGTGAGAGTTCTGTAACAGGCAGTTCCCCCCACACAGTGGTTCTACCTGTACAGACTCTCATATGCACAGTCCCTCAAGCTAAGCTCTGTTTACAAAGATAGTAGCATCAAGGAGCTCATCTCTATATGACATGAGGACGTGGGGTGGCTAGGGCGTGGGGGGCATGATGTGGAGTGGGATTCCCAGTGGGTGATCCCCAAGTACAGTACCCAGTTATCAAGGAAGAGAATGAGATCCCTGCCCCAGGCTCTGGTTTTCCCTTGGTCTGGAGGACTGCTCTGAGAACCCAGAAACAGAGGCTCTCCCGTCCACTGCAGTTGGAGAGGCCCCGGCCTCCAACCCAGAGCCTGGGACGAGGAGACACAGGATCTTGGTGGAGTATCACTCTTAACTGCATCGGCAGCCCTTGCCTGCTGTATACACTTCCCTAGGGAAATGAGGCTCAGCGGGGCCTGGGACATGAGCCATTGCTCATCAGCAACCAAGCCTTAACTCATTTTCCTGAAATAAGAATGAGTGACATTAAACAGCTCTAAACAGCTCTCACTTCTTTCCTTTTAAGAAGAAGGTTCCATTGTGGTTCTCCTATGGGTGCACAGAAAATCCAGTTCCTGCCCATGGAATGGTGCAACACTTCTGCCCCGCCGAGTAGGGGCGGGGTGAGGGGGGGTAGGGTGGAGGTGAGGCCGAAGAAGAGAAAAGTTCCAGATCCTCCCTGTCTGTGGACTTTTCCGATGTGGTCAGTTCTGAGATCCCGAGAAGCATTCATGCCCTGTTCTCACTTGCGGACCGCAGTCCTCAGCTTGAATAAAATGCCAAGACAGACATTTCCCACCTAACTGATGAACTGCAGGGGTGTGTGTGTCCAAACTGAGCCAGCAAGTGGAAAATCTTTTCCCATTTGGGTCACCAAGAAAAATAATTAAGGTCGGTTGTCTTACAAGCTATTTTAACACGCTTTTATAATCAGAAGGGAAGTTCATACTTGGCCGATGTAGAAATCTTGAAAAAGATACATGATGTAAAGACGCAAAAAGTCACCTGGAAGCCCCGACCAGGTCCAGTGATCTCAAACTGAGCTGCCACCTTGACCACCACCACCCTCCCTCCTCTGCAGCGTGATGGAGGCAGGTGTCTGCTAGCCGATGAAACTGACTGCTGAGTTCCCAAAACGCAGTTCCTACAAGAGGTGACACACTCTTTTCTGGTTTTTGGCCACTCAGCTTGACGTGGATAAGGCAGTGGAGGCCGCACATGCCGCCTTCCAGAGGGGCTCACCCTGGCGCCGCCTGGATGCCCTGGGCCGTGGCTGGCTGTTACATCAGTTGGCTGACCTTGTGGAGAGGGACCGCGCTATCCTGGCTGTGAGTATATGTACACAGGCGGCAGGGCAGGAGTGGGACCACCTGGCCCCCTATGGGGCTTGGGGGAGATCCAGGGTGCTGATTTTGTATGGAGGTAGATGTGTTGGGTCCTTTGAGGTCTAGCTCTCTGGCAGGAGGCACACCTGCCAGAGAGGTGTCCACACCTTCTAGCTCCAAACCCTTTCTGTTTTGAAGTCAGACTTTTGCCTCCCCCCGCCTTTGTTCTTGACCAAGAAGTTGCCTGGAGGAAGTTCAGCTGCGTTGGTGGCTCCCAGACTCAGGAGGATCATGGCCCACCAGATGATTGAGGCCATATCCTGGTCCTACCTGTACATTTATGAAATTAACTTTTTTAAAAAGATTTTTTATTTATTTATTCATGAGAGACAGAGACAGAGAGAGAAGCAGAGACATAGGCAGAGGAAGAAACAGGCTCCATGCAGGGAGCCCCATGTGGGACTCGATCCTGGGTCTCCAGGATCCCGCCCTGAGCTAAAGGCAGATGCTCAACTGCTGAGCCTCACCCAGGTGTCCCAATTAACTCTTTTTTTTTTCTACCTGAAATCTCTTTTATTATTAAGTCTAACTTCATCCTAGGTGACAGGATCCATGAAATTACAGGTTTAATGTGCTGGCATATATATTTTTTTCAAATACTTATTAAAATAGATGCCACCACTTAATATAGAAAATATTTCCCATAGAACTTAAAAATGACCCCATTTCACCCCTGAATTGTGCAGTGGTGAGTATGTGTGGAGTGATGGTGAGAGCAGGGTAGCCTGGTCATGGGGAATCTTAGGGTATCAAAGACCTCAACTCCAATCCCAGCTCAGGACCCTGAGATCATGACCTGCACCAAAGGCTGATGCTTAACCAGCTGAGCCAGCCAGGCACCCCAGTTCCCTCCTCTCTTGATTTGATGTCTGGAACGAGCAGTAGAATAGCTACCTACATGGAGACCGCATCGTCCAGGACACTGAAATTGTTTTTGCCTGTGGATATGTGATTTGGGGCTGGAGAGTGGGGGAACTGTGTATCTGGGGTGCTGCTCTTAGGTGCATTGCCCCGAGGGTGCGTCTGCATAGACAGCTGAGCTCTCCTGCCTTCTGGCCCAGTCAGGCAGTCCAGCATGTTTGCCCCCAGTCCGGACGAGGGCGGCTCCCTCTCAGGGTCAGCGTTTCTGTCCGTGGAGCCTCTGGCTTCTTCCTGCAATGAGAGCCAGCCTCAGCTCTCTCAAGCTGCCAGACTGGCTTTTTCAAAAACATTTCTGTTTTCACCCAGCATGAGCTCATCGGTCTGCAATGTCCGTGGGGGCTAATAGCAGGCGGGAGAGGATGTGCCCTGGGCACCCCTCCCCACCCTGTCCCCAAGCGTCAGTATCATCTTAGGGAGCAGGGGCTGGGGAGCCACCTTTGCCTTCAGCCCGCCCCATGGTCCTGGGAGAGACAGAGCAAGTTGCCTCTGTCATTGGGACCTTGCTGCCCACGAGAAACGAGATCCAGCTCTTTGCCACATCATGAAAGGAACAAGAGAATGACTGGCAAATACAGTTCTTCGAACCAGGACCACATCACCCTCCACCTCCATAGGGTTTTCCTGCATTTTCATGCAGCGAAGTGTTCCTTTCCATCACATTCTCTGGCCGCCTCAGTGGTTTTGACAGAGCTACGTATTCACTTCTGTATTCAATGTTTAGAAACAGATGTGGGGGACCTGGCAGCCCCACGTTGCTCCCCTTCTGGAGGCACCTGGGGCCCAGGCTCTGGCTCTTCAGGTGCTCTTTCTGGAAACCTCCAAATAGGGGCCCTCCCTGTTTACTCTCTTTTCAACCCAAGCCCTGTTTCTGGGCCTCCTCATTCTAAGCCTTGGCACACGAACGGAGTCTCAGGGCAGGTTCGTGGGGCCCTTTTCTTCACTCTTTTCTATCTGCAAGTTACAGGGTGTCAATTTTTCAGAAGGCATGTTTTTCTCTTAAAATGTCAAAGGGAGTAAACTCGAGAGCAGCTGTGGTTTACTCATGGTCCAGCCGCAATAACTGTTTCAAAGTCCCAATCGGTAGCTGACACTTGATTTCCCTGGTCCAGTCCTGTCCACTCATCTGTGAATCTTTTTTTATGCTTAAAAAGAATTTCCTGTCTACACTCATTATGATCCCAGTTTTGCTTGGACAGCTTCCATAGAACCAACCTGGCAAATTCATGTTGTCACTCTGGGAAGCAAACTTGCCCAAGTTAATAACAAAAGAGAGCCAACGTTTGCTGAATACTCACCGTGGACCAGGCTTGTTGTTAGACACTTGGCCTGCACTTTGATGATCCCAATGCAGAGATGAGGACACCGAGGCCCAGAGAGTTTCAGGAACCTGTCTAAGGTTATCCAGCCAGAGAAAGTAAGCCAGGGCTAGAGGCAGGAATGCCCTGCAGGCTATGCCATGGTCCCCTGCCTTTCTCTTCCTTGTCCTATCCCAGAAAAGGGCTAAGAATAAACTCCTGGTCCCACTGACAGATCCACAGGTACTGTCAGGAGTAGCCTGGTCCTGGGCCTTTTGGCATGATTTGCAACAGTTGGGTTTCCCATGGGAAAACAAGTTTCAACTTGGAATTTAACTTAATAGGAGCCAGAGATACAGTGACTGGATGTTACCTTGGCCTGAGCAGCATCTGCTGGGGGGCACGGGGATACATAACAGACTCAGACCAGCCCTGTAACCTTCAGCAACTCACAGTCCTGTTTCCTTGGTGTCCCCAAGTAAGGATCTCCAAAAAGGAAGATGACCATAATCATCACAGCTTTTACTGTCATCATGAAACAGTTAGCATGGCACTTCCTGTGGGCAGGCCCTGTCTTAGCCCTCACCCCAGCCCTCATGAAGCAAGTACCCCTATTATTACTATTATTATTATTATTATTATTATTATTATTATTATTATTATTAAACAGATGAGGAAACTGAGTCAGGGAAGGATTTGAGGGCTTGCTGCCCAGTGAGGGGAGCAGTTGCTCCTGTTTAGGAATGCGTGGCTCCTCCCTGAAGCAAAGTTCTGATAGTCTCCTGGAGCACCCTATGTAGCCATTCTGCAGTCTTCCTAGATGCAAATGTCCTGGAGCAGCAGCCTAAGGAGTGGTCACTGTGCTGGCTGGAAGTTAGATGCCCCAAATTCAGTGTTCCACTGGGTGACCTTAGGTATCTTCAGCCTTGGTGTGGACACCTTGAAGTGACAACAGAGGTGTCAAAGCCAGAGATGAGGTATATGCAGGTGCACGTGGAGGGGCCTTTCTTCCCCAGTGAATCACCAGCTCACTGCATGGACTCTAAAATGAGAATCTAGCCCCAGGCTATGTGTCAGGGTGGCCACTTCCTGCAGAGATGGATGACAGGCGGTTTTAGCGCCGGGCTCAACTGGGGCCGCTTGTCTGAAGGACAAAGGAGTCCTCTTAAACCCAGGCTGGAAATAGAAAAGAATCCTGCCATTGAGCGGCTGCACACTCGCCCTGGGTAATCACCTCCCTCACCACAAGGACGAGCCTACTCCTTCCAACTGTGCATCCGGCTTCGGCAGCCCAGTTGGGGAGGACTGTGCCTTTGTGCTGGTGGCACTACCCTTTGGGGGCTCTGTCACTCTTTCTATAGCCACACTGGTCAGCCTAGCCAGGAAGGAAGAACCTGCATCCCCACCCCTTATTGCTAGAGGAAGAGAGCGCTCTCTCCCGCCTCCCCAAAGGCAGCCAAACTCACGAGAGCCCCCTGGGAGTGCACAAACCCCTGTGGCCAGGCCACACAGTTGAGACAGCTGTGCTCCAGACAGAAGACCAAATACAAAGACCGTGTCTTCCTTCCCAGCGAGGCTCCAAATCGGACTTTTACTGCTGTTCTTCATGGGGACACATGCCCATGCCCTAGCCAATCCCCTAGACTGGGGTGTTTTGAAAGAAAAGTCATCCTTGACAATCTGAGACAGGTCTTAAAGGAAATGGAGTGTCTTGCTTTCTGAAGGGACACGGGGAACATTGCGCGTGCAGTGTCAGAGGACTGTGCTCTCTTCTCCTGCACCGATAGCCTTAACCACCTGATGGCTAAAAAGGAAACTATATCTGAAATAGATGTTGTCTTTGTATTGCAGACCCTGGAAACGATGGACACGGGGAAGCCGTTCCTTCATGCCTTTTTCATCGATCTGGAGGGCTGTATTAAAACCCTCAGATATTTTGCAGGGTGGGCTGACAAAATACAGGGCAGGACCATCCCCACAGGTGAATGAACACAGGATTCCTAGCCTCATGGGAGGGGGAGAGGGGAGGAGCGTTGGTTTTGGGGGGCTTTGTCTTCTCTTTGCTCCAGCTAGCCTTTTCAGAGCACCCCTGGTTTTTCCCTCCCAAGGCACCCTGCCCTATTGTAAAAGAAGTGGCACTGTGGCAATTTCTTCTCCTAAGGAATTTTACTTTTCTAAAACTTTTTTAAAGATTGTGTTTATTTATTTGAGAAAGAGAGAGAGTGAGCACAAGCAGCAGGGAGAGGGAGAAGCAGGCTCCTGCTGAGCCAGGAGCCCAACACTCAATCCCAGAACTCCAAGATCATGACCTGAGCCAAAGGCAGATGCTCAACCCACTGAGCAATCCAGGCGCCCCAGGAATTTTACTTTGAAAATTGAGTTAAAGATCATTTCTTTGTGGACTAGACAAGACTTTGAGCTGACACCTTTGTGGGCTTCTGGGTTTCTTTCTCATCTTTTTGCTACGTAAAATCCTTATAGGTGAATCCCAGTGTATTCTCCATATTACCTCTCTTCCAGATGACAATGTTGTGTGCTTCACCAGGCATGAACCCATAGGTGTATGTGGGGCCATCACTCCTGTAAGTATGGTGACTTTTCTAGATAGATCCATGTAGATCCTGCCCCACTCCCCTGTAGTCTTTAGAACCAGTTTCTGGTGTGTTTTGATCACAGCACAGTTAACCGAACATTTGCGCTGTGGCCTGGGGCTGGATACTTGAGAGATACCAGGATGGGTTCCATCCAATTCCTGCTCTCAAGGCGCTGACTCCTGAAGTACAGCAGAAGGCACTGTGGATTGCAACCAGAGGGCTCAGGAATGACCAGTTTCTCTAGGGCAGCCGTCTCTTAAGTGGGCCTTGAGAAAGAGTTGTTCAATAGGAAAACAGGTTATCTAAGCAGTAGGAATGGTCTATGTGAAGGTTTCCAGGTGCCTGAGCTACTTGGAGGACAACAGCAGGATAGCTGGTGAGGCCACACTTAGATGAGGACGAGATGAGGAAGAGGAGGAGCACACATCAGGGGATACAGGCCCGGCACCTGATGGGCTGTGGCTGCCAAGGGCCTGGAACTTTATTCACTGGGCAGGTTCCAGGGAATGTGGTGATGCTGCCCATCTATCAAAGGAAGTCCCAGGCCACTGCAGTACCTGGGCAGGAGGCTGGGCAGACACGTGGCACCTTGGAAGGAAGCTACATCCCTTCTACCAACAGTTGAGAGCCTGCTGTATGCCCAGCATGGCCCCAGGGTACCAGATCCTGAAGCCATGGAGGGAAAGGGCCTGGCCTTTTGCCCCTGAGGAACTTGCAGGGCAGTTAAAAGGCTGAGGAAGGAATCTCCATCAAGAAAAATGAGAGGACAGGAACTGTTTGAGGAGCTCCTGCTGCAAGCAGAAGCATGGATTTGAAAGCTCATAAGGCAATTTGATTTGGTAGAGTTTAGTGTCTAATCGAAGGCTGGAGGTGAGGCCTGGCTGGAATTGAGTGGATGGTGTTGCTGGTTGATTTGAGGAAGACTAGAGGAGAAGTAGGTTGAGGTGGAGGGACATGAAAGCTGAAGGTCATTCTGGGCAGGTGTGGTAGAGAGGCCAGTGGAAGAGCCAAGCAAAGAGTTCCATTAGGCATCTGCATCTTTGGGTCTGGAGCTCAAGAGAGAGGTGAGGGCTGGAGCTACCCCACAGGCAGTGGTCACGACAGAGGTGTTTCTGCCCACCAAGTTGGGAGGGGGTTATCCAGAGAGAGGTACAGAATGGGAGAAGAAGAGGGCCTGGGGCCAAATCCCATGGACTATCAGGGGATCCCACTGAGAAGTCTGAGCATTTAGGGTCAGGAGCATCCCAGGAATGGAATACAGTTCCAGAAAAAGACTATGGTCAACAGGGGCCTTTCCTTTATAGGAATAAAAAAGACAGAAATACAACTGTCAGATTTGCTCACCAACATCGGTGTCAGGATATTAGGTGCAGTGGAAGTCCCACTGCTGGGACTTACATAAGAGGATCTGGGCAGGTGGGCACAGCTCTTCCAAGAAGCTTCAAAGGGAAAGAAGGATGCTGCTGGAAGTGACAGAAGCCAAGGGAAGGTATGGATTTTCTTGTTGGATAGGAAAGATGATGATATTTGTGTGCTAAGGGGGTGGGGAATCCAGGAAGCAGAGGCAACCCCGATCATTAGTCGGGGGAACCCAATACAATACCTGCCATCATTTAGCTGAGCATATTGGCCCTTGGGAACTGGAATCTTATGTTTATTGTCTAGAGGTAGGAATTCCAGACAGAGCTGGGGGAGGAATTGTAATGGCAGTATCATGAGGTGGTCACCCTCGGCCAGCCCTGTCGGTGTAGCTTTGCAGAGAGCTCTTATGTTTGGCATCCTTGGAACATAAGGAGCCGAAGGAACTCCTTTGGAATGAGAGTGGTTGAGGGACAGCTAGAATCAAGCTACCTGCTGTCTTAGAGATGCTTGTCTTCATTTTGCCTCATCAAAGATACTACTCGGAGTGGCAGTGTAGCAGAGGACACAGGCTATGAATCCTGGCCTTTACCTGCTAGTTTGTGATCTTGGGCAAGTCACTTTCCCTTCCGTGCCTCATCTGGAAATGGAGGTGATAATATGACTGTATCATATGGATGGGTAGGGATCAAATGAGTTAAGTGTTTGTGAGTGGCTAGAACAGGACCTGGAACAGAGTTAATGTTCAGTGGCTGTTAGGCTTCTTGTCACAATGACTTTGGTATCCTTGCCTCTGTAGTTGAAAGATGACAGGAAAAGCATTTCCCAAACTGAATTTCAACAAATAGCAATTCAGTGGGGGTTTCGTATGTTATTCTGGAAGAAGAGGAAGGTCCTGTGACATCTGAGTTTAGGAGGGGCGGGCCTCACTCCTGCAGTATTTTTCAGATCCTTTAACTCATTGATGGCATCATAAACCTCCAAGAGGAGATGTAGGGCACATACAGCAGAAACCTCTTTGCAAAGACTACTTATTAACATCTCCTAGAACGCAGTCTAGGAAGTACGGGGCAGGAATGCAGTTCCGATCTTTACACACCCCTATATTACCTCTTATGCCCCAAATCTAGACCATGCAAACAGATATCCTGCATGGAGACACTGCTGGGCCTCCAGGACAAGGTGCAGGGTGGATCCAGGCACCCCACCCCCGCACCCCCTGCAAGTTCCTCTGTGTTTCATTGTAGTGGAACTTCCCTCTGCTGATGCTGGTGTGGAAGCTGGCGCCTGCTCTCTGCTGTGGGAATACCATAGTTGTGAAGCCAGCGGAGCAGACTCCCCTCACTGCCCTTTATCTGGGCTCTCTGATCAAAGAGGTAAGGCACCTGAAAAAGAAAGAAAATATTATGCATTGTTGATAATATTCCCACTCCTCGGAACCAGGCCACTGTCACAAGATAACGCTGCCCCGTGGAGCTGAGCTGTGCGTGACAGTGCCAGCCTGCTCACAGCCGAGTGGGAAGGGAACGGCTCCTGTGTTGCACTTGGCAACTGTACACTCTTTCTCTTGCCTGTGGTCACTGAGCTAGAAGAAACTCATTCCTCCCACTGATCCTAATGAGAATACTTAACTCTTATTATGGGTTCAAACCTATGGTTTAGGAGCAAATGTTTTGTCTAGAGAATTTGCAGCAGGGTCACCGGAGAGGGAGCCAACTCTTTGGAGGTTCTCCGGGCCTTGCATTTGTGGTGGAGGAAATGGCCCATTTTTATCTTGGAGGGGTAATCTTGCCAGCTCCCACTGAAGGGGCTGCACCAAAGGGGGGACTCCCTCACCCAAGCCTCCCCACCAATGCTCTGCTCTGGGACTCTGGGACAAGTGTTTTCCCCTCCCCAAGCCCTGCCCTCGCAGCCACTTTGTCGGAAAACATGCAGCCCAAAGAAACACCTCCTTCCAGACACACCTGGCAACACGCTTCAGTGGATCTGTGCCCCACTTGTATGTAGCAAAGAGGTTAAAAACGAAACAGGAAGGGAAGAGGGATGGGAGAAAAGATTCATTCATGTCCTTTCTCAGCTGGGCTCATACGATCCGGAAGCATGACCTTTACCACTTAGAAGTAAGGCTGCAGCCACCTGGAACCGACAGGTTTTGCACCTCCCTTTGCCTGGTGATGGAGGACATGATGATGTTCTGTTAATGAGACTCACAGATTCTAAGGTCACGACCATTAACACACAGCACCTAGAGAAACGAAAGACTCACTCCTGCACCATGTCCTAAAATCTTGCCTAAGATCATGCAGTTTTAATAGCATTAGATATTAGATTAAGTAATGATTCATTAAATAGCATCCCCCCCACCTCATTCATTTGTGGTGTCCTTGGTTAACCAAGAGGCCACAGGTGTAAAGCAGGAAGCTTGACTGAAAGAAGCGGCGGTCCCCACCATCAGGGTATGCCGGCTCCGGGCGTGGCTCAGGTTCAATAAGCAGGAGCTTTGAGGGAGTGATACCGAGTTGCCATTTGGAACATTGATAGGGCAGGTTTAAAGAGTGGGATCTGAGGCTCAGAGAGGATTTTTTGTGGGAGCCTCTGAGCCTGGGAGGTTGTAACCAAGGTATCTCTTTTCTCCCCGAGAATACATATGCATAGACAGATCCACACAGAGGTACTTAAGGACACGCACAGAATGGTGCTCGACTGTGGAGCCTCACCGCCATTTTGCTCAGACACCATTTTGGGTTATGAAGAGCTGCCTAGAAGGAAGGGTGGATGTACGCCTCACTCAGGCACAGCACGCACACTGGTTGCCTGGGTCTGGGTCCTGGGGTGGCTGTATGACTGGGGCCCTGGCTTCCCAGTGAGGATGCCATGGTGCTTGTGGACATCCTACAGCCCTGGGTCTCTCCGCCCAAGCGTGGTCTGTGGTAGACACTGGTCCAATCTCCTGTTCTGAATGCCACCTCGATTTCCATCCAGGTCGGATTCCCTCCAGGAGTGGTCAACATCGTGCCAGGATTTGGGCCGACGGTGGGAGCAGCAATTTCTTCTCACCCTCATATCAGCAAGATAGCCTTCACGGGGTCCACCGAGGTAACTCTCCTCACTGGCTGTTGGTCAACATAGCAGTCATTGTATGATCTGAGACCAGGGTATTTTTTCCTTTGAACAGCTAAATGATGAGTTATTACCCTAAGTATGACCACGTTTTAGTACATAACAGTCATTAAAAAAAAAAAAAGTAAATCATTAAAGACACTGGTCCAGTTTCCAAACTAAATAAACATCAAATAGAACTCAGAAGCCTTAGAAGAAAAGATTGGTAGATAAGATAAAATAAAAATGTAAAGCATCTGTAGGAAAAACAACGTCACAATCAAAGTTAAAGGATAAATAGCAATCTGGGAGGAAAATAGTCATAATTTATACAGCTCTCCAAGGCTTAAAAATCCATAATATCCCTAAAAATCAATGAGAAGGAAAAACAAACAGACAAAGCACACAGAATGGTGGGACAGTGAATAATTCAGAGAAGAGAAACACCAAACATCCAATAAGCTTGACCTAGCTCGTTGGTAATCAGGGAAATGCAAGTGCACATTCAAAGGAAAGTCAGGAGTCTCCTTTTTTCTGTCAGATTGGTAAAAATTGGAATCTGGTATAATGGAGGCTGTGGGAGGATAGGCACTCACCCGCACCCGTCCCGAGGCACAGGGCCATGTTGTACTACCGATCACAAATTTGATCTTCAGATTCAGGAATTCCATTTCAAAGCAACTACTTAGAGAGATGTTCTCACGAGCCTCCTTCAAGGACCTGTTTTGCCATATTACTGCATCCATTCTGGACGAGGTGTTATAGCCATTCCAATAAGGAAAACTGTCTGCCATCTGTGGTTGCAGCACAATAAAAGCAAACTGTGGGAACATAGCTATAGTATTAGGAAGAGTGTGTGTGGAGAGAAACAGAAATTGTCCATGAGACACCCAAGAAATTCTTCCTATGGCCACCTCTGGACAGGTCCTGGGACACAGGGTAGGGGGAGATGTAAACTCTCCTCCTTTTAAGTGCTACACACCTGTATGTGGAATTATTTTTAATATTCTGAGAGAGAAATGAGTAAATGCTTCCCAAGTAGTAAGAGTCCCCATCTCCCCACTAATTTGGTCCAGCCAGGAGCCTGAGCCCCCTCCTGTGGTCTGCTGGTCAGTACTGCCTCCACCCTCGTTTGCTGGCTGGAGTGAGCATTGCTAGAGAAGCCGAGTCAGGGGCCCGGCATGGTGTCACAATAGCTGTGGGTGCTCAGCATGCCCAATGGAGCAGCAGCTCCATGCCTGACTTGGAGAGATGAGGGGCCAGAGAGGTGCCAGGCATGGCTCCTGCCCTCTGGCTGCTGCCCCTCCTAATAGCAGAGTCATCCCTTCTCCTCCCCCTGCCTGGCTTTTCTGCCTGAACCCTCTCTAGGCGTCTGTAGGGCTGCCCATGGGTCCAGGGGGGTGGTGCTCTCACTCGCAGCTAACCTCGAGGACAAGAAAGTGGTCTCTGTGGTCCTAGAGATTGCTCAACTGGCAGGCATCTCCATCAGTGGGGGGCGGGGGTGTTTTCCCACCCTAGGTCCGCCTGCTGCATCCAGCCGGGAGAGCACACCCCAACCCACAAGGAATGGCCAGCCTGTGCACACTAGTTTTGCTTCTGTCACTCTCTGGGAACGATCACTGTCACCGCGGAACTATTTCAAATGTCATTCAGTCCATCACCCGCGAGCTGGCCAATTTTTGAACTTTTTTTCTTTTAAAGATTTTATTTATTTATTCACGAGACACACACACACACAGAGAGAGAGAGAGAGAGAGAGAGAGAGAGGCAGAGACACAGGCGGAGGGAGAAGCAGGCTCCATGCAGGGAGCCCAATGTGGGACTCGATCCTGGGACTCCAGGATCATGTCCTGGGCCGAAGGCAGGCGCTAAACCGCTGAAGCACCCAGGGATCCCTTAATTTTTGAAATGCACTCATGCCTTAGTCTTGGGGCAAACAGCCTCAGCCCGAGAAGAGCCCAGCCCTGCCTCTCGCCAGCTGTCTGGCTCTAAGTGTCCATGTGCGCAGTCGTCTCCTGAGAGTCTCCCCAGCTCTGAATCTGGGGGGCCTGCTCTGGGATGGGCCAAGCCTAGCCTCTGGCAATGTGTGGAATGATAGGCAGACCCTTTAGGCACGTGAAGGAGGCTGGTGAGTGAATGTCCCAATCCTCTCTCTTAGCCCTGGGGAAGCCTCAGTCCTGAGTCTGTTGCCAGAGAATTGGCTCCTTCTCCTCCTGATGATCAGCTTCCCCATTAACCATAACTTTTTGAGATTCCCTCAGATTATACCAAAGAGCCACATGGAACCACATCCCCCACGAGTGAGGGTTGGAACAACTGCCCCTGGGTCCCCTTGAGCCCTTTACCAGACTGGCTGTCCCAGTCTGCTGCCAGGAAGGATGGGCACCAGGACTAGTGACTAGCTGACTCTGCCGCTAGCCAGCTCTGTGGCTGTGGGCAAATCCCTGGGCCTTCCAAAGGCTCCCACTCCACCCCTGTAAGTGGAGCAGCTCAGATGGAGGATTTCGGTGATGTCAAAGTCTGATCCATGAGGAGATGTGGGGAGAGGCCACAGGAGTGGAGAGGCATCATCATGGCCCAAGGCACCTAGGTGGAGAGGCAGAGAATCCCTGGCCACATTGTGCTTGTTGCCTCCTAGGCTCGTCCAAAATGTTCAAACCAGGTCTTGCCCCATCCAAAGTTTCATCCAGTTTGTTTTTCATCCTGAAGGTTGGAAAGTTGGTTAAAGAAGCCGCCTCTCGGAGCAATCTGAAGAGGGTGACGCTGGAGCTTGGGGGGAAAAACCCCTGCATCGTATGTGCTGATGCTGACTGTGAGTCTCTCCCCTTCTGGGCATTGCTGGGGCTTAGGCAGTCCATAAATCTCTCCCTGCTTCCTTGCCCAAGTTCAGAATGAACTGAGAGAGAAACACACACACACACACACACACACACACACACACACACACACAGGCTGTTTTTCCACTTTGGGTTGTCCTGCCGTAACTAGGCAGATGGTGACCTAAACATCAGCTTTATAGCTCATAGAAAAGCTGCATTGGAAAGAAACATGTCCTATGCGGTGGCCCAGAGGCTGCCTGTTTCTGTCCTTCGAGATTATGTTTATGGTTCCCATCCCTGCAGAGCTGGGGCCACAAAGAGCAGATCCAGATTCTTCTCACAGAGCCCCCTGTGCAGGGAGATGGCCAAGAGAAGGAGGAGCAGGGCAGGTGCTCCCCACTCACAGGCATTAATCAACCTCCCTCCCCCCGATCAGTATTTCCTGCAGTGCTTAGACTCTCAGAAACTTGAGATGTTTCTTCCTTCTCAGGCCTGACAAGTGAGAGGCCAGTGGCAGCGGACCCTTAAAAATATGCCCCATGTCTGGGTTCTCTCTCTCTCTCTCTCTCTTTCTCTCCACCGCCTCTGCCCTGGAAAAGCAACCCTGCCAAGCAGCTCAGGGGCAGTTTGTGTCTTACCAGAGCTTCATGACACAATATGAAACTATCTGTTGTTCTTGGCTGTCATGTCCAGAAGAAGGAAGAAAGGGCCTCATTGGGCATTCATTCACCTGCTGACAGGGTCAACCGACAAGAAGCATGATTTCCCAGATACCCTGAAGCACCTTGTAGAATAGCCTCCCCCACCTGCCCACTGGTGCCAGAAATTCCTTTCATGGAGAACAAAGCTTCCCATTCCACACTCCCGATAAGGTGGGAACTGCAAATATCCCGAGTAAAATTATTCTAGCACCATTTCTTGCTAAGGTGTAAAGGACTGATATCACTTCCTCTCCTTGAAGCTGGCTTTCCATGGGAGAGTGGCCTGGGTGAGAAAGCAAGCTTCAGGGAAGGAGGAGGAAACTGGGCATGAAGACAGATTGCTCATTTTTTGCCTGGGTTGGTGCTCCTTTGTAGAAGTACCATTGGTGTCGCTACTGGTTTCTGGAGCCACATGGAACAGTTCTGACTGGTGCCCCATTCAGGTCCCATACTCCAGTCCTAAAGAGGCAGGACCCCTGTTTTGGATTCTTGGATCACCATATCTGGGTGCCCCATCTCTATCTCAGCTCATTCCCTCTCCTCACCTGGGAAGAAAACTATAGCTAAAACACAAAACTTCCTGTTTGAGGATAGGTTTTATGATGGTCCTAAATGCCCTCCGGAGCCATCTCCTGCTCCTCCTCCAGGCAGTGCCAGTCCACAAAATTCAATTCTGGCATAACTGGCATCCACCCATGATGTCAATTAGTAACATGCCCCCATCCCCCACCCACTCCTACAGCCACCACCCCTGGCTCCCATCAGGGCACAGGAAGGAAATGAATTTGTTCTTTTAGAGGAGGGACAGTTGTGAGTTGGCACAGAGAAGGGGAGGGTGCAGGGAAGGCAAGATCCTTATGATGCTATCTGCTGCTATAGGGACTTCTATGGAAGACCTGGCTGGAAAGCAATGGTTCGGTTCTCAAAGCAGAGGGCAGCATTCCTCTGAGCTGCTCAAGAGCGATGCTGGGTGTCTGGATGACCTGCCCCATACCCCCAGGGCAGGCAGGGGGGTGGGGGGAGCATGCTTTGGCCTGTGGAAAGAGGAAAGCTACATTTCCTAAGCAGCAGTATGTGTGTTGGAGGGGAGTGGGGGGTGCACAAAAACCAGCTAACCGTGGAGCACTAGAAGCCACACCAGGAGCTGTAAATGATACCCTGCTGAGCATTCTTCTTCATGAAGCACATCCCCCAAAGATTTTACTTAGTAAGCACCCTTCTAGTTTTAACACGATGTCTGCCCAGTTCAGATTGAGCACCCTTCAGGCAGAATCAGTGCTTTCTTTTTAACCCGTGTGAGTTCTACATGAAGTTAATATTACTTAGACTCAATAGGCAAAAGAAGCTGACTTAATAAGACTTGATGGTGGAGGAGACTCAAGGTGGAAAAGCTCTCACCAATTGGTCTACATCAATACTTGTGGGAGGTTATTCTATAGAACTGTGGGTCCTCTAGAAAGGGGGAGGAGGGATCCCTCTAGAACTGTGGGTCCTCTAGAAAGGGGGAGAGGGAGGGACCCAGGAGCAGGTGAACCAAGAACCAGGGGAATGTAACAACTCTCTGTGCTCCTTAGCAGCAAAGAAGCCCTGCAGTCCTCCCAGGGACTGATTTAACCCCAAACTGGATACACCAGAAATCCTTTTTTCCATCCTCTCTATTGAGAAATGCCGGGAATAAAATTAATTTCTGAAATGCAGCCATTCCCAGGGCTGTTTTCTAGTGCGGGCAATTAGAGTTACAGCTGTCACCAGTCCTGCCCTAACGACTTAATCGCTTCCTCTTGCCCCCGCCATGGCCTCCCCCCCTCCAGTGGACTTGGCAGTGGAGTGCGCCCATCAGGGAGTGTTCTTCAATCAAGGTCAGTGTTGCACAGCCGCCTCCAGGGTGTTCGTGGAGGAGCAGATCTACCCTGAGTTTGTCAGGAGGAGCGTGGAATATGCCAAGAAACGGCCCATCGGAGACCCCTTTGACATCAGAACAGAACAGGGGCCCCAGGTAATCAACTGATATGTCAGTGCGTCTGGGGGCTGAACCAGGCAGCCCCTCTGGCCCTGGCCCCTTACAGCTCTGCTGCTTTTCTATCGATTCCAGGGTCCCTCTCAAAGCAAAAGGGAGGCTGACTAAACTTGCCACTCGAGGCTTTTGTTTAGATGCCGATCAACAGTCCAGTCCCATCAGGTCTCCGTGGGGTCATAAAGCGGGAGTGGACACACAGAGGTTTTGCTCTTTGCAACAGAGAATGCTCAGCTCAGGGCCTCAGCAGTAGAAAAGCATTCCGGGTTCATAGCACCTTATGCTTGCACCCTCCAGCCAAGAGGACCATCCCATCTCTGAGCCACTGGGATCCCCAGAGAGAAACTCAGGCAGAGGCTGTCTTACCTGGCTGGTCTTCCCTGCAGGAGAACGGTTGTAATCCTGGCTGAAGGGCGGCGAGGTACAGGCAGAGGCAGAGTAGCTGGAGCCCACAGTCTCAGCCTCCAGGCCTTCCCTCGAGCTCACAAGACAAGGTGACCGTCAGAAACCAAAGAATCCCAGTGGAGAGAGAGAGCAAAGAGGGCTCGGGGAATGGGGCTGCATCTCTGGGCAGAACATGTCTCTGGAGGCCTGTTTTCCGAAACTAACGACAGGATGAAAATGATCATAACCACGAGGTTTAATAACCTCTTTAAAAGGGCACATCCTGTATCACTTTCTTACTAATTATGCAGTGCAGCAGATGGATAAATATTTAAGAGGGCAGCCTCACCATCCCATGCATTATTGAAATGGAGCTCGACAGCAACCTACTTTTCTTGTAGCCAGAGTCCTATTCTGGCCATGAAGTTTCAAATCACATGTCAAGACTCACCTACTTGTGTCTATGCCGGGAGCTGGCTGCTTCCCCACCGCATTGGCACCATGTGTTTACTCGGGAAGCTGTGGATCTGAGCGCACGTTTGGCCCTGTGACTTTGGGGAAGTCCCAAGCTCCTTCCAAACCTCCCTGTCTTTGGAAAATGGGAGCAATGGATGAATATTATGAGTATTTCAAGGTACCTAATAAGTCTTTATTCTCTAAAGGTGGTGGGGGAGCATTAAATGACAGGCTTCCTGATCTAGGGTGGCAAAAATGTCTGTGCATGACTTGAGGCCAGGTCTTGCTTACCATCCCGTGGGGACGAAGAGGGAGGACCATGTGCAAAAGGTGCATTTCTGACCACCGTGCCCATTCTTGCCAGGCCCCAGTCCACATGCCCTGTGGCTCCAATGCCACGTGACCCTGGTAAGGAGAAGCATCCCAGCTTGTGGCCAGAACTCCCCACCCTGCCAGACCTCAGCTCCAAACCCAGTGGCCAGTGACACGAAGTTGTCTAGTGGCCTTGGTTGGATTTCAGGTCTGAATGCAAACATGGCCACATGCCATTATCAAATCCACCGTGATTGTAAAGCTAATCCAGACTCCGTGGGAAATATGCGAGCTGATCCCATACTAAGGAAAACCTTTCACCCCATCATTATTCATAAGTCTCTTTTCCAAGGCTCCAGGCTTGACTTTTGAAGCCAGATACAGAAATCTCTTCCAAGAGAGCAGATTCAAGCAGAATGGGTGTTGATTTCATCGGTGCTTTTGATGCTGCTGCTAAAAGTCCTTTTGAAAGCTCACTTAAGCCGCCTAACCTCAGCATATTATTTTAGGACACTGTTGGATTTTTTTCTCCCAAAGTGCTTTTTCATCTACAGTAATAAGATTTTTACTCAGAGAGGATTTACAGCTGTCTAAATAGTCCTGTCTGTCTTCTGCCTGTAAAACAGCTAGCTGACCTAGATCGGTGTCCACTGCAGGCAGTTGCTTGCTAAATGCTCCAAAATCTTTCAGGTTTATTTGGCAACTTGAGCAATGAGGCGCAAAAACATTGCACAGGCCACCTGGTGGGAGCAGGATCCAGTGCCCTCTCCAGCAGAGCCAAGTGCAGCTTTCGACATGTCCTTTGGGGTCCATCCGGCTCTGTCTCTGGTGTTGTGCCCTGCCGCGTCCTTCGCTTCTGGCAGGTTCTTCCAGCAAGGGAAGGCTCCAGCGGACATTTCTTGGGGGATTATTAGATTGAAACAATGTGTTCACATGGATTCATCAGGAAGAGTGGAGTCTGGATTTGCAGGTTTTCCACGGGGGCCCAGCACTGCCTCCGGGACAGATACGTAGAGAATGGTCATAGCCACTCAGGACCTATAATTTGATGAAGCCCTGAAAGCCCTCTTGTCCTCCAGGGAGGAGGAAAGAGCAAACTTGGAACTTTTAACCAAGACCTGGCTCACTGAGAGAGAAGTTGAGAGAACCTTGAGATACGACTATATCCATTGCAGTTGTTTCAATTACTTTCTTGAGGTGGGAATACATACAGGGGTTAAAAGCTAGAACGCATATAAAGGTCAGTGAAGAAAAGGCTTTCTTCCATCCTCCCCACTCCATTCATAGGCCTGGTTCTTAACCTTCGCCCCGTGGGTATCCCCTGGTCTTAGTTCCTCATGTATCCCTCCAAAACTTCTTTATATACGCATTTATGCATATATATACACATATATATGCAAATATCTATAGATATCCTCCCTCCTGTTTTTACCCAAAAGATAACTGTGATATCCATCCTGCTTTGCATCTTGGTTTTTGTGTCCTCGTAAGAAACTTGAGGAGCCTTCCATACTAGTCCATGAGAACCCGCCCTATTCTTTTTCATGTATACACAAAATTCTGCTGTAAAAATTCACCAGAATTCGAATGACATGTTCTGATGTACAGGCGAGTGTGTACAGTTACGTGCAATGTCTCAGAGTATGTCGTTTTGCACTCATGCAAAGAAATCAGTGGGACACAGTCCTAAGTGGGATTGCTGAGTGAGAGCTCGTTTGTAAGTTCTATAAGCATTGCCAGATCACCTTCCAAGAGGATCAACCAACCTGTGTTCCTACCAACCTTGTATGAGCTTGTCTGGGTCTCCAGCCTTACTGATACAACATGGATTTTGCCCATCTGATGGTTCAAAATGATATCTCACTTGGTTTGAATTTAATATGCATGCATGACTTATGATGTTTAAGGCAGCACATCTTATCATGTTTAAAAGCCATTTGCAGTATCTTTTCTATCAACTACGCAGGTGCTTTACATATTTTCTCTTGTATTGCTGGTCATTTTTCTTCGACTTCCAAGAACTCTTGAAATGCAAGGAAAGATTAGCTCTGGTTCTATGATATGGTTGTCAGATTTTCTTCCAGTTTGTGGTTTTGCCTTTGACTTTGCTTGTATGATGTCTTTGCCTTTATTTTACAACTCAAATTTATCAATCTTTCTTTTTGGCTTCTGCATTTCACATCATAGAAAGACCATCAGCAGCCCATGATTATAGAGGCTTTTTCCTACATGAGAGAAAAACTTTCATTTTCCATGGTTAAATTTTTGATCTGCTTGGAATTTATGCTGGTACAAGGTGTGAGGTATGGATCCAACTTGGAATTTTAACACTGGATCCACACTTCCGGAGATGACTGGCCCAGTACAAGGTTATGTGCCCACCCTTTCTGGGAAAACCAACCTGATCCTCAGGAACAGACATTTTTCCAAATACACCATTGGATTTGCTTATTTTTTAAATTTAAAGTTGCTTTTAATGAAACCAGTTTTTCTATCTAAAAAGCTCAGCTATGGCAAACCTAACAAAACTCTGTCTCTCTCAGCCAAAGAGGAGGGGAGTAGCAACAGGGTCATGGTCAAGAACAGGGCACCCACAGATGTGGGTAGAAGGACCACTGGGGATGGAGAGAGGACTTCTGCCCTCAAGCACAGTCTCCCTAAAAGGGTGCCCTTTGACAGCTGGTTGAGCGCCATGTCAAAAAGAAAAATGTTGCACTGGGGGTATAGGGTGCACTATGGCTCCAGAGATCTCTAGACAGGGTGGCAGAAGGTAGAGCCTTTCTGATGATCTGGCCCCTCACCAGCAAGGAGAAGCCCATCCATCTCACCTTCAAGCTCATGCCACTCTATGCCCTGGAGTGCTGGGTAAGGTGGTCAGCTTTCCTCCTCCCTTCTCCTCTGCACCATGGATGGACAGTTCCAATCACTATCACCCTCGTGCACGGTGCCCTGTGAGAAGGGAGCAGGGTTTCCAGATAACCTACATGACACTCAGTGAGATTGGAAGCTCAAATAAACAAGACCCTTTTTAAGATAAGCACTGTTTGGGATATGCTTATGCTAAAAAAGTCCTTCATTGGTTTTCAAAAATTAAATTTAACTGGGCATCCTGTAGTGTTATTTACTAAATCTGGCAACCCCCTGAAGGATGCAAAGAGTTGAGAGAGCAAAGAATGTGACCACTTCAGATCTTGTTTTGTTCACAGATTTGCTTAACTGCATGGAAGATGTCAGTCTTATGAATAGACCCTACACCTGGAGAGGATGAGGAGATCCTGTCTCCCCTTCTCTCCCCTGTGCCAGCCAAAGATCCTAGACTTGTGCATTGGAGGAATATTTGCATATAAGGCACCTCTGTTCTGTGTGACTTATGATTTGGCAAGGTCATTTAGGAGTAGCACAGCTAATTGTGTGAAAGGCCGTGCGATCCCCAAGATGGCAGCTGCTGCCCCAAAGGAATCTGGGCTGTACTCCTCATTGTGTTTTGCAGATTGACCAAAAGCAGTTTGACAAAATCCTCGACCTAATCGAGAGTGGGAAGAAGGAGGGGGCCAAGCTGGAATGTGGGGGTTCGGCCATGGAAGACAGGGGACTCTTCATCAAACCCACTGTCTTCTCAGAAGTTACTGACACCATGCGCATTGCCAAAGAGGAGGTACTGAGGGGGTGTAGGAAACGCTTCATCCCAAGGGGACTCTTGTGGGACGTGGGGATGGGGAGCGAGAGGAATGAGCCTTACAAACAGAAGCCTTCTCTAGGGCTCAGACATCCCAGAAGTCTTTGTGAGGGGAGCATTATCTATTCTCCTGTGGCCTCCTCCTCTCCTTTGGGGTCTCGAGATAAGCCATCTTGCCTACCTGCCTTTGGGAACCCCCACCATAGTTTAGCGGGTGCAGAGTTTGTCCTAACCCCCTCCCGCATTTTCACACATCTCTGGGGGTTGACAGTCCCTCTTCTCTGTCTTCTCACACATCCTCTGGGTGGCCCATGGTGGAGGGCTCTTGCCACCTGTGGGTTATACCAGTGGATTCATGGCCCAAAGCTGCCCTCTGTCCCCCGAGACAGAACTAAAATGACAGACAAGCATGTTCATTCAAAGAACAATCCCGGTTGGAATTCTCTTTGAAGTTTTCCATCATGAGCGTCCTTAGAAATGGTGGAGATTGAGGAGCCCCCCCATAAGGGATTCTCACGTTGTTGTTCAATCTTACTGTTAATCTAGATGGGCCACTGACTCCCACCTAGGGTTCTGGGTAATTGGATCCCAGAATGTGGTCTTTTGGGACGCAAAAGAAAATGAATCACTGTTGAGGGCTTCCTCTGTGGGTATTTTATAGACTTTCCCCTGGAGATTTTTATTTTGCATGGCAAGGAACATTGTCTCTCACCCCCTTACCTGGGAGTTGGGAGTTATTAGGGAAACATTTTATGGCGTTCTCATTGATGGCGAGCGCAGCACCAAGAGGTCGGGGCACCCGGTCCCACAGTTGTGCCCTTGCAAACACCTCAGCAATAACTTCCCAAGAAAAACATGCAAAATTTTGTCTTCCGTGCACATCAACGGGCAGGGGCTACTCCAAAGTCAGGGGCTGGGGCTTCTCTGAAGCCCTGATTACAATAAGAAATGGAAGCCTGAAATATACTTCCAGTTGGCATTTTAAGTTTTGTTTAATTGTAATCCTTCCCTTCAGATGTCAATGGTCAAGTAGCCAAAAAGATCTCCTGGGATTCTTTTTCCTCCAGCCATCCTTCCTCGGGCATGTGAGCACTCTGGGTAAAATGAAGGCAATGCTTGCTCACAGTGTCTGTGCTTCGTCCGACATGTCTTTCACTGCCATTCTTGCAATTAATCACAGATTTTTGGACCAGTACAGCCAATACTGAAGTTCAAAAATATTGAAGAAGTAATCAAAAGAGCAAATAGCCTTGAATATGGACTCACAGCAGCTGTGTTCACAAAAAACCTCGACAAAGCACTGAAGCTGGCGTCTGCCTTGGAGTCTGGAACTGTCTGGTGAGTAGAGGAAGTGTGTGTTTCGGCTGTCCTGAGTCGCTGGCTTACTAGCTTCATTGCCCTTCTATTGACAGACTATTGACAGACAGCTTTGAGTCATATGTTATGTGTCAAGCACTGTCTGAGAGCTTTGCTCCATCCTCATGACCACCTGTGAGATAGGTACCATTATTGTCTCTATGTTACAGAGGAGGAAATCCAGACACAGGGAGACTAGGTGATTTGCCTGGGGTCACACAGCCAGTACATGGCAGAGCAGAGCCCTGAGTCAGCTGTCCAGCTCTGGTGCCCCTGCTCTGGACCACCGTGTTGTGGTGCCTCTTGGGCTTCACTCCCTCTACCTTTCATTTTTATTCTGACTCTAAAAGCAGTGCATGGGGACGCCTGAGTGGCTCAGTGAGTGCCTGCCTTCGGCTCAGGTTGTGATCCTGGGATCCTGGGATCGAGTCCCACATCAGGCTCCCCCCACAGGAAGCCTGGTTCTCCCTCTGCCTGCATCTCCTCCTCTCTCTCTCTCTGTGTCTCTCATGAATAAATAAATAAAATCTTAAAAAAAAAATAAAGCAGTGCATGGTCTTGTTCAAAGTGTGGACAAAAGTCCTTGCTTCACGACTCATCCTGCAGATGACATTAGCCTTATTTGAAAGATGGTAACGCTGATGAATATAAATTGAGGATCAGAGAGACTGAGTAACCAGCGCAGAATCCTTCAAGCCAAGAAGCAGAACTTTGAGTTCAGGTCTGGCTCATTTCAAAGCCAAATCTTATTCCCCAATGCCACAAGTTCCCTCTCCTTTCTTCTCACCTTGACATTCCTTTCATATCCCAGCGGAAAGCTTTATACTTAGGAATATTCACATTTTAGCTTCTGGTGAGAAGAATGAGAAGACAGAAGTTGAAAACGCACTGTCCCCATCATTAAAACTGTGACGAAAAGTCATTCCTTAGGCAGCGGTCTGCTTCAAGCCCCTGAGAGCCGGGACAGCCACGCCCCAGGTGGGTCTTCTCCAGATAATCGTGAGCATCTTTCGTTCTTCCTCTAGGATCAACTGCTATAATGCCATCTACGCACAGGCTCCATTTGGTGGCTTTAAAATGTCAGGAAATGGCAGAGAACTGTGAGTATCTGTGATCGCACGCCTGCCGGCAGGTGAATACAACACACACTAGGTTCTCAGGGTGGTGGGGGCACAGGCTCCAGGCCACTGACCTTGCCTGTGCTCCCATGGGTCAGGCTGGATGGGCCATGTCAGGAAGGCTGGTGGCCCTTTCCCTCTGGGGCTGTGATGGAACTCTCCCATCCTCTCTCTCCCTCCTGCCTTTGCACTTCTGCTTTTCTCCACCCTCATCCTGGTGCCATACTCATTCAGGATCCAGGACCAAACCTCTAGCCTCAGCTTCTAGGTCCTCCCCAACACCCATCATGCATGGAGATGTTCAGTAGAGACTTGGTGCAGGCTCTCCACATGAGGATAGGGGTAGAACTTTTTGCCAGACTCACGCCAACCCCAGCCCTCAGCAAGGAAAATAGGCTCCCTCCCAGGTCAGGCTCTGACCGTATCTGCCGCACTAGCAAAAGGCTCCACAGACAGACTCTCGGTGACCCTGGCTCCTTCTCAATGCCTGTTTGGGAGACATACTGCCGTGTCCTCCATGGCTCCATCAAATCCACCGCATACTCCTCCAGGGTTCCTTTCTGCCTTGCCCTCCGGGAAGGTGAACTCCATAGGCATAGACTCATGGACAGGCCTTCTTGTGTCTGGCCCAAGATGAAGGGTCCAGGGATGGAGCTGGACAGAACGTTCTGGGAGTGGACACACTGTTGTTTCCAGCTGGATGATGCCTTCTCTCCCACGTCCTTCATGGTGCTGCTTGGGATTTTATTAGCCTTTGTGGACAAACAGCTTGTAGGACCAATCTTCCCAGGGGGACCTTCTGTGACAACATGCAGGGCTACTCCCGGAACATCTCAGAGGGCTGCGAGCTCTCTTAGTTAAACAGTTTGTATTATTTATACACAAATGTATTACCTCGGCCTTGTTTGTACATCTTTCAGTGAGAGCACTCAGATGCTTCCCCTCGGCCCCTCTACTGGGGCCTTTGGGCAGCTCCCCTTCCAGATTCTTAATAAAGATGTTATAAGAGAATGGGCTGGCTTCCTTCCCTGAACAAATGCTTTTGACCAGTCTCCATGGAGCTGGGGTCCCATCCCCTGTCTTGGTCTTTCTTTCTAGTCCATTCCTGAGCCATGGCACATATGCCAGAACCATCTACACATCTGAGCAGAGTGTATCCACTGGTGTCCCTCTATGTCCAATGACTTGTTTCCCCCTCAGTAAATTCTCTGCCATGAAAACCCTCTGCAGAAATCATGTTTTGTCCCCAGAGAGGCTTGTCTGTGTTAGGGTCTATGCACCTCTGCTTCATTTTCTTTTCACATCCTCCTGCCTAAGAGAGACAGGCCTGTGCTGGGGTCACCTGGGTCCCTGTCAGGGCTCCCCCAACAGCCATAATACTGGTGACATCTGGCACTTGCCAAACACACTCTGCCAAGCTCTGTATGAGCACTTTGCATGTGTTAATTCATGCCATGCTCACAGCAGTCCATGTGATGCTGTCTTACTTTGTTCTGGTTGCTCTAACAGAATATCATAAACAGGGTGGCTGAAACAAGAGTCAGTGATTTCTCAGAATTCTGGAGGCTGCAAGCCTGAAATAGAGGGGCCAACAGATTTGGGGTCTGGCAAGAGCTCCGCTCCTGTTTCACAGATGGCTGTCTTCTCACTGTGTCCTCACACAGTGGAAGAGGTGAGCGAGCTCTCTGGGGTCTCCTTTATAAGAACGCTTATCCTATTCATGAGGGCTTCCAACTCTTCTAACCTAACCACTTCCCAAAGGCCCCACTTCCTAATGCCTTCACATTGGGAATTAGGGCTTCAGTGTATGAATTATAGGCAAACATATACATTTGATCCATCGTAGATGGCTATTGCTACTACCGTCGTTTCTTCATGAGGAAAGCCAAGGAGGCCAGGGAGGCTCCGTGCCTTTCCTGGGTCACACGGCCAGAAGAGACAGAGGTGGGGTTGAACTAGTGGACCTATCACACCACCACGCCCTGCTCAATAGAGGTGTCACCTCTCTAAGGCACTCAGAATGAAGCCAGCCAGGTCATCCATGGCCATTTGTCCCCTCTGACCAGTTGCCTTCGACCAGCTGTGGTGGGGGACCCAGAACCCCACACAGAGGCCAGGCGCAGCTCCCTGCTGCAACAAGAATTTTGCTTCCCAAGCAGATGGCCTTGGATGTCGAAGCTGCTGGAAGGGTGTGTAGAGCCCACTTGACTTCTAGCCTCTACAAACTCACACTGACTGTTGCTTATTGCTTTCCTTGCCTGTCACTGGTCTCCCTTCCCACTGCTCTGACAGCCCGTCCAGGGTCCCAGCACCCCCACCTGGCACAGAGCACAGCCCAGCCCGTGTCTTATCCTGCCACTGCGGGGACTTTTTTCCAATGTGTTTTTCTGACCCTCGGCCTATATTTTCCCAAGGCTTTTGATAAAGCACTTTAGCATAACTCACAAGGAGCCTGGAAAACTGACTTGAAACCCAATTTCCATTTTCACTTGTCTCTGATTAATGTCTTCATGTCGCAGCCAGTTCTCCTTTTGTATGCTGGAGCACGGTGCGGTGGATTCCATGGTTTTCCCCATCCCCGGCCGCCTGGACAGGGGCTGGCTCCCTGCCGCCCACCCACGGACCCCTTGGGGGATCTGTTTCTGTGTGGGTCTTGGGACGAAGCTTCCAAGTGCTCTTCCTTCTGGGCACTTTTCTTGGTGGTTTTGCAGCAGCAACAATAACAACAAAAATCCACGTGTGGAAGAGACGTGTGGAAAGTCTAGGCCTCCCTCCACTGATCCACAATCCCGTTCATTAGAAGGAACCACTGTTCCATCATTCATTTTGTTCATTTGTTCACTTAGCTAATATTTCATGAGAACCTTTGGTGCACCAGGCAGGTGCTGTGTTCTGAGTGCATAGCTGGTAGCACATGGTCACCCAGCCCCTCTATTTCCCAACATTCTGGTGAGGTCGGATAGGAGAAGGGCTGGGTTCATGGATAACCTTGAGCGCCAAGATCATTATGAGGGGGCAAGAAACACATTAGGACACGCCACCGTGGGTCCAATAAGAGCAGCAAGAATTTGAATGTTGGCAGTGATTGCAGTAATAAGAATGGGATGATTCATGTACTTAATCTTACAGGAATGGTTTAATGTTGGACTTATTAGTTAGTGGGCTAATGAGCTACTTATTAGAGCTACATCATTCGGTTTACTTTTCTTTACGAAGTTGATAAATCACTAATTACTTTGCATTTTTAACAGTGCCACACTATAGGCTCACTTTTAGAATTTATTGTGCATTTCTTTTGCATACAGTGGGTGTACATATGTGCATTCTTTTCTGTTTTCAAATGAAATGGGAGCAAATTACTTTCTGCCCTTGAGAATGGGCCCTTGAGAATGGGCTTCAGATATCCCTCTAGCCTTTTCATTAAGGATCTTCCCTGATGGACTTTATTTCCAAGGGCTTTTGCCCTCACCAACCATGCTGGTGTTCCCCCTTATGCATAAATCATTATGCACTCATGGGAGATTGTTTTCAGAATAAATTCCTAAAATTGGGTATTTAATCTGCCACATGAAAAATGAGCTCCTGCTCTTTTGGTTTGCATATCTTTAATTGTGAGAGTGTTGAGCATATTTTTTGCACTTACTAGTGATCTGTATTTGTTTTTCCGTGAACTGCCTATTCATGCCCTTTGTTGATTTTTTCCATTTGGTTGCTGTGGGGTTTTTTAATTGGTTTTTAAGAACTTTTTGTATATTAAGGAAAACAGCACAGTTTCTTACACAGAGTTGTGAATATAACTTTTTTCTAGTTCGTCATCTGTTTTGAGGGGATTTTTAAATGGCTTTTCTGCTCTACAAAATGAATTCATCATTCTGTATGTGACTTATATTTTGTGTTATGTTTAGAAAAGATTGCAAAATACATCACTCATTCTCATGGGTTCTTGACCTCTTTCTTTTAGGAAACTACCAAAAAAAATCCCAATGACATATTAATTAAATAATAATAATAATAATAATAATAATACTTTCTACCCTTTATTTTTTACCTGTACATAAGTACATAGGTGCTTGATAGTAAATCATCTCCAGCCATTATAATGACAAGAAGGCAATAGGATGCCCATTTTAAAGATAATGGGTTGGAGGCTTAGGGAAGGCAAAGAACCTGCCTCCATAGGCCTAAGCAAGTGGATCTCCAACTGAGCTGTATCAGAATCCCCTGGCCTGTTAAAACACAGATTTCTGGGCCCCACTTCAGTAGGTGTATTCATTTTTTTTATTGCCGCTACAATAAATTATCACAATATTCGTGGTTTAAACAACATAAATGTATTATCTTATACAGTTGTGTGGGATAAAAATCTGACAGTCTCAGTAAATTGAAATCAAGGCGTGCGCAGGGCTACATTCCTTTCTGGAGACTCCAGGGAGAGAATATGTTTCCTTGCTTTTTCTGGCTTCTAGAGGCTTCCCACATTTCTTGGCTGGTGGCCCCTTCCTCTGTGCTCAAAGGCAACCCTGTTGTTGCTCTCTGAACCTCTTTCTGTAGTCTTATTTCCCTCTGACTCTCTTCTTCTGCCTCCCTTTAACCCTCGTAAGGGTCCTTGTGATTACATTGGGTGTATCCAGGTAATCCAGAATAACCTTCCTATTTTAAGACCAGCTAATATTTGCAACTTTAAAAATCCCATCTTGATCCCCCTTTGCCATGTAACCTAACACAGGTTTGGAGAATTGAGATACGGTCACCCTGAAGCAAGGGCATTATTCTGTCAGCCCCAGTATATCAGGGGCAGGGTAGGCAGCCTGAGAGCACTGAGGTGTTGCCGAGGCTTTGAGACCACACTTTGAGAACCACTGATCTAAGGGATTAAATGGGAACCTTCAGTGGCCACCTCTACTTCTACCTCTGTTCCTTAATAAGGATCCGTGTTTATTCATCTAACAGCAGAGCAAGTGTTGGAGCAGCGTTTAAAGCTGTCCAAAGCCTCATCTCAGTTCTGGGAAGGGGAGCTGCCCAGAGGATGGAGGATGGCCCATAATGCCTGAGAAGGGTCATCTGGGCTCTGCACGAACCAAAGATGTGAACTCAAAGGCTGTGGTCATCCTTGTGTCCAGTCTGTGCTAATGTCTGCTCCCTTCACTGCTCTGGGCTGACCTTAGACCTCTTACAGCTGGTTGCCAGCTGCAGGCTCCAGGGTTGACTCTAGGCTCTCCGTTTCCTTGCTCCTTGTGAATCCTCTGGCCATATCCCCAGCTCTCCTCCTTGTTCACCCCTGTCGGCCCTCTTCTCGCTCTGTACTCCCCACCCAGGGACTCCACCTCTTTCTTTTCCCATCCCTTTCATTCATTAAAGGCAAACCCTTCTTTCCAAAGCATCGCGCACCAAAAAACTTGATAGGTAAACTTAAGTTACACATCCGGTGACTTAAAAGCACTAATGGTGTTACCATCCTGGCCATGCCTCTACTAAGTCATCCCATTGTGACTTTTTGCACAGACTCCAAATGCCCAACAGAGGAATGACCCATCAAATGTTAGAATGCACTGGAAAAGGGGACCCCTGGGTGGCTCAGTGGTTTAGCACCTGCCTTTGGCCCAGGGCATGATCCTGGAGTCCTGGGATTGAATCCCACATCGGGCTCCCTGCATGGAGCCTGCTTCTCTCTCTCTCTCTCTCTCTCTCTCTCTCTCTCTGTGTGTGTGTGTGTGTGTGTGTGTGTGTGGTGTGTCTCATGAATAAACAAAATCTTAAAAAAAAAAAAAAGCTGTTCAACCTCCAAGAACTTATTTAAAAAAAATGTTAGAATGCAGTGGAACAGAATGGCTAAGTGACATGCCCTGTTTCATGTTCTCCTCTTTTCTGTGATCGCAGAGGTGAATACGCGCTGGCTGAATACACAGAAGTGAAAACTGTCACCATCAAACTCGACGACAAGAGCCCCTGAAGAAACAACAGGCTCCTTCCTCAAACATTTGACAGCTGAATGTGGCAGATGGAACTTGCCGAAGAAAACCTGCATTTCCTGCCTTCCCCGGTTACTTTGTCCTGGAGACTTTAAATCTACTGGATTTGAATGATTTTTATTTTCCTCTCACACTTCCTGTTTTATTCTGGTGTGTGTGTGAAAAATTGCCGTCCTGCCTGAGGGATGGAGCTATTGGCCATTTCTGTTTTTCCCTTTCAACCAGGTCCCCGGGGACAGTGAAGAGGCTCAGGGTGTGGCCAACAGGAAGTGGTATTTGAAGTATCCAGCGGTCACTTAAAAATGTTTTGCCAACTCTGACTCCAGTAAGAACTTGGAAAAACTACAGGTTTGTTCTGCAATCAGGGCCCTCCCTGCACCTGTGGCTTCCTCTGGGGGGTTACCTGCTTGCAGAAGAAGCCCCTCCTACCACTTAGTGGGAAAGAAACAGGACTAAGTTAAAAACAAAATAAAAACAGGATTTTGAGGATCCAATGTAGGGAGCTCGGGGGAAGCAAGTACCATGGAAGGATACTGAAGGTCTTGGTTGTGAATGGGCATAGGTCTTCAAGGACTACATCTAGACATTGACCATGGGACTCAGCTTAAAACCAAAACTCCTTTTGGAACATGACTGAATCAACCCCCAAAATACTTATCTAAAACTATGTCACGGTCTACCTTAACCAAGGCACTTTCTTAGGCAGAGAACATTGCTAGTGTCACCATCGCTGCTAAGGACACAGTACTGTGACACTACCACAGCATAGCAACCGCGTCTTGCACATCAGAGCCATGATTCACTTTTACAAATTAGGAATTTCTACCACTTGCATTAATAGTTTGTGATCAGCTTATGTAGATTTCTTCGTCTCTGGTTTGGGTCTCTGGTTTGGTTATCTATTTTAGATTAGCAAAACATACGCAACTGGAAAGGATGTTGTTTTAATACAGTCTGGTTTTTTAAAGTCCTCTTTTGATATTAATTAATGATTAACAAATATAACATCCAGACTCCATGGAAGAACCAGGTCTCCAACTGAAGTGGCCTGAGTACTGCACTAATGTGTCGTGAATTTTTCTTTTCTTCTTTATATGTGCAAATGCGGTGCAACCCCAAGTTCTAAAGTGTTCAGTATGGCATTTAAAAAACAAAACCAAACATAATTGCGTTATTTGGATACTTTCACTGTTACTAACTAGTTACTTTTCAAATGGTGCTTATGTTTGGGAATTAAATTATGTTTGAGAGTTAAATTGGGGGGAGAGCACTAGTAAAATAAACATTGAAACCAGTGTATGAATGAAGGAAAGTCATATATGGAGTGGGGTTGTCATTCTTGTTAGAAATAGGCAATATGCAATTCACCTCCTCTACATCAGTTAATACTTATCACTTAAACTGTCAGCAACTTGCTAAGTCAGGAGTTGACTCCATACACTGAATTTTCAGGATTTTATCTCAAGTAACTATAGATACTAACCTTGATAGTAATTCATTAGAGGGTTCTTAATCTCTCATTGTACAATAATGCCTTTAATATGAAATGCTACATTATTTATAATTGGTATAGTTAATGTATCTTTTTATAGTTGTAAGTAAACAGAGGTGGTATATTTAACCTTCTGTAATATACTGTATTTAGAAATGGAAATCTATATAGTATTAGATTTCACTTCTTTTAAGGTTTACTCCTGTGGTATGGTTTTAAAAAAAAAATCCTATTGGCCTGGGAATTCTGACCCCAACTGCAGATTGTGTCCAACAATGCAACAATGATAAAATAAAATCAGATATATGACAATCCTTATGTTTTTTTCATTTAAGGACAAAACTTGTTTCATTCTGTGGCTGACCTTTCTCTTTCTCGGAGCTTCTGTACAAAATGGCTTGTAATAAAGAAGTATTGAGAGTTTAAGATTCAAATTCCATTTGCTCAATCAGCCCTAGTATTTAGTCTGAGCGTGAAGCCCACTTGCACGGTGTTGCAGGTTGAGCAGGCAGGGAGCTCAGCCTCAGAGGCTCTGCATTTTAGTTGGTAAAGTGTAAGCTGTCACCTAAGCTGCTCGAGTCTCCTTTTCCAGAGTGGGTGACTCTGGTAAATGGTGGAGAGGACTGTACAGGGGTTTAGGGAACATACTGCATCCTGCTACTGTGTGCATTTTTCACAAGGATCTAGGTGCTTGGGTTTAACCTACCTGAAGTTTCTAAGAAGCCTCAATCACCAAGTTGTGAGCTGACACTGAGGTTGGATCAAGAATTGGGAACCTGGGCACCTAGGTGGCTGAGTGTTTGAGCATCTGCCCTTGGCTCAGGGCGTGATGCTGGGGTCCTGGGATCAAGTCCCACATCAGGCTCCCAACAGGAAATCTGCTTCTCCCTCTATGTCTTTGCCTCTCTCTTTGTGTCTCTCATGAATAAACAAAATCTTAAAAAAAAAAAAAAAAAGCCCTTGTATTTGGTTAGGTCCATCCAGTTATACCTGTGTATTTGATGTTGAGAGTCCAGATCACTTTGGCCATGGGTAACAAGGTGCCACCTTTTAAGAGAAAACTTAAGGGAAGCTTGGATCAGATCTCTCTTAATGTATGCACTTACATATGTATTAATTTATTTAGAAACCTTTTCTTTCTCAATCTAAATGTGAGTAGAAAATTCTAGGAAAATGGCCTTTTCCTTCATTTGGTTTACTCTCTGAAGGGAACCATTCTGGGGACACCAACTGGCTGTCATTTGTGTGCATGTGCCTGCATGTACCTGTGTGCTTGTAGTGGGGGGGGGGGTCATAGGAGATGGGCACGTTCTCTAAAAGTGGACCTTTTAGAATACAATAACTTCTCCTGACAGTGGACAAATAATTTATGTCCTCTCCCCTAGCATGTATCTGACTTGAGCTTAAAGGTGGATGATAAGGGATTTGAAAAAAAAAAAAATGTCCAGGAAAGAGTATCTGAGGAAACTTTCCCAGATGAAGAATGACTAGAAGACAGTGTGGGTGTGAGGTGGAGATGTTAGGTTGAGGAGGTAGCCTCCCGCTGACTCCACCTTAGGAGGGGTCATTCCCACAGGAGGTGCTGAGAATCTGGCTACCCACAGCAAAAGCTAGAGGACCATGGGTCAGTGGTGGTCAACAAGAAGCAGGAAGAGATCTTAACGGGTCTGTAATAACTTTCCCAGGCAAACTTGTGACTAACTCATGCCTAATGAATAGAGTTAAATGCTGGGATATAATTGACTCAAAACAGTCCACTCGCTGTTCTCTACATTGGAAATGTTCCCTAGCCTATTCCCAAATTAATTTAAAAGAGAAGCTGAGTACTGGGTGTTACACTATATGCCGGCAAACTGAATTTAAATAAAAAATCTAAAAGATAAAATAATAAAATAAAATAAAATAAATAAAATTCAAAAATAAAATAAATAAAATAAAATAAATAAAATAAAATAAGTAAAATAAAATAAAATAAAAAATAAGAAATAATAAAATAAAATATAAAATAAAATAAATAAAATAATAAAATTAAAATAAAATAAATAAAATAAAATAATAAAATAAAATAAAATAAATAAAATAAAATAATAAAATAAAATAATAAAATAAAATAAATAAAATAAAATAAATAAAAAATAAAATAAAATAAAAATAAAATAAAATATAAAATAAATAAAATAAAATAAAATAAATAAAATAAAAATAAAAAAATAAAATAAAATAAAATAAATAAAAAATAAAATAAATAAAATAAAATAAAATAATAAAGTAAATAAAATAAAATAAAATAAAATAAAATAAAATAAAATAAAATAAAATGAGAAGCTGAGTTGCCCAGGCCGCGTTGGCCACATGAGCTCCAGGGTCCTCCCGCCGCCCCTCCCCGCGTGCTGTTCCTCGTGCTGCCACTAGATGGCGGGCCGCGCGCCCCGGAGGCGCCGCACCGCGAATGCCCGGCTCACTCAGCACCGCGACGCCACGCCCTGCAAATTATTAGGGACTTTTCGGTAGCAATCACATTGCTGCTTTTTGAATACTGGAATTAGGACCAAAATATTGAGGACAGGATTGCAAAACCGCACCCACCCTTTTGCAAAGGGCGTTCCGTGGCCGGCGAGCTAAAGGCGCAGCCTCTTGGGAGCAAAGCGAAGCTGCCCCGTGGTGCCCTTGCCAAGGGGCCACTGCTCAGAGTGTCCTTGAGGTCGTGCGGGGGCCCTGCGTCTGCCTGGCGTTTGTGAAATGGCAGTGAGGGTGGTGGCGAGTCTCTGACTTGCGCTAAAGTCCCAGGAGCCTTCCAGTCGCAGCGCAGGAGAGGTCTAGCCTAGGCTGCGGGTCCTGCCGGGCTGTGGAACCATCTGCTTCTTACTGGGCCGGCTTGTCTTCCTGTGGTTGGCACGCGGAGCCAGGTCTGATGCCTGCTGCACGTCCCTGCGTCTCTGTGATGCCGTCGGATAATGGTCTCCGTCGGGTGATGAACATACATATCGGGTCGAGACATAATAAATGGCCAACATTCCAGCATGTTTTATCTACTCCCCGCAGAATTTAAAATGATTCACCCAACAGTGACATCTTTCTATATTCAGCCCCAATTAAATTCTTGTGACGGAAGGGGCACCGTTTGCCAAACTCTAAAGCTAGAAAATACCTATTTCTATCCTGCCCTGCACAGAGGTGTAGGTCAGAGTACAGTCACTGCGAGGCCCTGCCTAACCCATACAAGTCCGAGGTTAGCCCTTGGGTTTTGCTCCGGAGCCCGGGGACGGTGGACGACGCTGCGTTGAGCAGAGAACCGACCAATCTTGCGGCTGCGCCCGCCCCGACAGGAGAAGGCAGGGCCCCCAGACCCGGCGGGGTCCGCGCGCTGCGAGGGCTCACGGGCCTCCGGGGCGCGGCGTCTGGGCACCTCCGCGTTCCGGCTGGGGAAACTGAGGCGCCCGCGTGCAGCTCGCCGGCAGCGCCGCGCCAGCCCCCCCTCGCCCGCGCTCGCTCCCCGCCAGCCCGCGGGCCGCAGGATTGAGGAAGTGCGTCTGGGCCCGGCCCGGCCCCCGCGCGCGCGGCCGGAGGCGCAGGGGGCGGAGGGCAGGGGACGGCCAGGCCTCGGTCCGCGCGCCCAGCCCCGCGTCCCCGGCGCCCCGGCCCCGGCCCCGGCCCCGGCCCCGGCCCCGGCCCACCCCCCGCCGCCCCGGCCCCGGCCCCGACCGCCCCCCGCCGCCCCCGCCGCCGCCGCCGCAGGTAAGCGCCCGTCCGCCCGCGCCGCGCCCCGCCCCGCCCGGGACCCCCGCAGCCCCCTCGGCGCCCGGACGGCCGCGTGCTCCGCCCAGGTGGCCCGGGGAGGGGGGCACCGAGGGCGCGGGGGACCCCAGGCCCCGGCCCCGGCCCCGGCCCCGGCCCCGCGGAGTGGGGGAGGCGGCGGGCCCCGGAGGGCCACCCCGAAACCCCGCGCGGGCCGCGGCCGGGAGAAGGCGCGAGAAGCACCAGTGAGGCCGAGCCGCGGCCGGGCGACTACGGTCTCCTCCGCCCCTGGAGAAGGCTCCTTGCTTCGGGCCGGCGCGGGCCGGGTGTGAGCCGGGTGTGAGCCGGGTGTGAGCGCGAGCGCGCAGCGTGCGGGCGAGTGTGCGTGCGTGTGTGCCGGGGAGCAGCGCCCGCACCTCCCGCCGGGCTGGGGCTGGGGCTGGGGCTGGGGCTGGGGGTGGGGCTGGGGCTGAGGCTGGGGCTGGGGCTGGCCGGGCTCCTGAGCTCCCGCCGCTGCGGGGGAATCCGCCGTCTCCGCCACCCTCCTCCGCAGACACGCGACAGGTCCGCGAAGGGGCCAAGAGGGGAGCCCGGTTAGGTGGGGGGCCGGGGGAGGTGGCGAGGGAGAGCGTGGGGACCTCTGGCCCGCTCAACCTGCCCCTGCCCGTTCGGAGGCCTGGAAGCTTTCTCCCGGAACACATCAGCAGGGGTCGGAGAGGCAGAGAAAACAGCAGCCTGTGGCGAAGGCTTCAGCAAGGCTCTCAGTGAATACACTCTTTCTAGAGGGTGCCGGCCCCTCAACTTGGTAACAAAGTACCCAGACATTAAAGGGACAACTAGAAGAGGTGCCATTTGGGACGACATTAACATGAAATGCTTTTTGTGATTTGACTCTAATTATCTTTGCTTCCGTCCCTGAAGAATTAAAAAAAAAAAATTAAAAACAAAAATCTCACATCTGATTTGTCCCTAAAGGAGGTTTTGGGGTCAGGGAATGAGCCCATAGTCAGCTCACTTGTTCGCCTTTCCTCTATCCCATACCCTCATCCCTTGAATTCTGTGAACCATCAGCAAGTTCTGTTGGGCTTACCTATGTGTCTGGCTGAGTCCAACCTTTCTTTCTCATTGTCTCCACCTTAGTCCAAGGTACCAGCATTTGTTTCCTGCGTGATTACAATCCTCCCCTCTCCAATTCTTTATGTGACAGCCAGAGAGTCTGTGCGTGTGTTTTTTTTAATAGGTAAATCAGAATGTGTCAATCCTCTGCTTAGAACCCTGCCATAATTTCTCCTTGTGATTGGCATGAAACCCAGGACACCTCCTTCCCCTCAGTTGATATGGAGTCTGGCATCATCAACCACCTGGCCATTGCTCATGCCACCCTCTACCCCACCCCACCCCACCAGCCACCATGGTCCAGCTGGCTCTTCAGCATATGGCCTCTACATGCTGACCCCTGACTCCTCATACTGCCAGCCACCCCCTGTAAGCCCAGCCTCTTTGTCACATCCGCCCCCCCCCCCTTGCTGTCTTTTGCAGTCTCCACTGGTATTATGGTCCTTCTTCATCTATTTGCTCTCTTCTTTAATTGCCTGGCACTCTCCTGGAGCTCCAGGGGTCAGAGACCATTCCTAGGCACCAGCATGGCTCACTGCTGCGTCTTCACGCCCAGAACTGTCTGAGAGGTGCCCAGTACACCCTGGCATACAGATTGAATGGCGAATGGACAGTCTTAACTTGTTTGTGGTTTCAGACTCATGAAGGGCTTCTGTTCCCAGACCTTTGGGTGTTCATCTAGGACTGAGATCTACACATTTCTCTGGTCCGCAGCCCCTTGATATTTTGAAGTCCATGAATCCATTACACACATTCTGTAGGCAAGCCGGTATGTGGTCAGAGGAGGCTAGTAGTGCCAAAGGATTGTCAAGGACTATGGGCCAACCATCTCTACCATGCTTTCACTAAAAAGAATTACTGGATTATCTGAGCTGACGTGCTCATTTGCAAGTGTCTTCTAGCTCTTTGGTACTGACAATCCTTTCCAAGCCTCCTGAAAAGACAAGTAAGCAGGTCCAGGGTCTCCTCTATTTCTCCTCAGTCAGAAATTTTGTGGCAAGCACTTACTTAACTGTGCCTTCCCACCAGCTTTAAGTTTCATGAACACATGGAGTTCACTCCTCATAGAAAGGGCCCAATAAAAACATTTGCGGGATGAATGTCAGCTTCCCCTTTTCTCTTTTTGATTAAGCATTCAGTTTTATTCATTACTGCACGTATAAGGAGCAATGAAAAATTGGTGAGGTTTTAAAAAGTATTAAAATTATTACAGAAAACCTCTTGAAGTCCTCTTAAGGCTGTATGCACCACAATGAAAGGAAGACATGTAACTTACAACCATGATTTGTTGCATTGGTCTGAGCCCAAAAGAAGCAGGAAGAAGCAAAGATCCGTTTGAGGGCAAAGATTGAGCAAAAGTTGAGTTACCTCATTTTAAACCTTCTACCTTAGAGTCTAAGCCAACATACAAATTACAGTTGAAAAACTGTGCCAGTGGTAAAATCCTCCATCGGTAAAGAGATTTTCAAAAGGAAACTGAAAATGAAAAGGGGAACAAAATGTGCTGGCCGAGGGTTGGCCTAAAATATTTTAAAGATTTAAAAAAAAAAAAAAAACTTAAAAGCACTCTATGGTAAGACACTTCTGTTTTCAGAAGGCAAGTCTACTAGCATTTGGATTTTTTGAGGTGGTACTGGGTAGATGTGGTAGCTGATTTTAAGACGTTTGAAAGCAGATGGCCACTGTGCTCCTTGGTGTCTGAGTGTTACTGCAGGATTTAGAGCCTTTATTTTAAAACAAATTGTTTTGCTGTTCCTCTGACTTCTTGTCTCAAGTTGATTTTCCTGATCATATTTTACAATTTAGAAAGCTTTCGATGGTCTCCTAAATGTTGTCCAGGTTGATCATTCCTCCTTGGGTTTTTCAGGCTCCCAGACTCCAAACACAGGTTTTCCTAAGGATGGTTTCCTTAAACCTCTCACTCCTTGGTTCAGAAAGGTGAGGGCTCATAATGGACAAGGCCTCTGGGGCAGGGTTTTTCTAGCTCCACCTCTCCCTGCCTGTAGGAGTACAGCCCGCCTGGGCCTGATTTCCAGGATCTAAGCTGAGAAAGCTCCAGTGCTCGCCCCGCCTCATTCCGTAGCTTGCTCAGTGCCCACACTGTTCAGGGCACCTTCTAGAGCTTGCTCACTGGAGAGATGGTGTATCTCCCTCCAGCGGTGATACTCTGAGCTTGTTCATCAGAAGGCCCGTGGGAGAGACCCTGCTGGTCAACCAGGCCTCCCGCTGATACTACAGGTGAGAACCACCTCCCATCTCTGGCCGTTATAGAAAGTGATTGCAGAAAATTTACCTTAGTTGAAATCACACAGCAGCCCTGCGAGGTCACCTGGGTAAGAGGGTGCATGTCTCTTTTTAACAGATGGGAAAACTGAGACACACAGGTTTCCGCTTGAAGTCACCCTGCTGACACGTGACACAGACAGTCCAAGCCTTTCACATCCAGATTATGCTTTTTTCCTTTCGATGTTGTCTTAAGCATGATTTACATGACCTCAACTTTTTTTTTTTAACTCTGCACTTCAGAGTTATCTGTCTCAGAGGGTAGTCGCTAATGACCTTGTACTTATGCCTAGTGTAGTCTCTATACGAAGACCCATAGAACACATGCATTTCACATACTAATTCCCTTCCCATTGTGCGATTTATCCTGTGCCAGGCCTCACCTGGACCAGGGTCTTGCCCTCGAGGCAGTTCTAGAAATATAATCATCATGGCAGGATGGGCACCTGTGTTGGGGGGCACCTGTGTTGGGGGACCCCTCCCCCAGGCTCAGTGGGAACCCAGCATGAGCGAGCAGCACACTAGCTTAGCGGTTATGGTAGCCAAGTTAGTTTTAGGAGGTAAATCTTTTTTTTTTTAATTAATTATTATTTTTTTTATTGGAGGTCAATTTGCCAACATATAGCATATCACCCAGTGCTCATCCCAAGTGCCCCCCTCAGTGCCCGTCACCCAGTCACCCCAACCCCCTGCCCACCTCCCTTTCCACTACCCCTTATTCATTTCCCAGAGTTATTTGTCTCCCTCACTGATATTTTCACTCATTTTCTCTTAATCCAACTCAAAGTTTTTCCATAATTGGAACTCTTCGGGCCAGATCATTTTCTTTTGTGGGTGGCTGCTCTGTGCATTGTGGGATGTTCAGTAATGGCCCTGACCTCTGCCCACTGGATGCCTGTAGTGCCCTAGACTCCAAGCCGTGACAGTTAAAAATGCCTCCAGCCATGGCCAAATGTCCCCAGGCAGGCAGAATGTGTATGGCTCCTGTCCGTTATTCCCCAGGGCTCAGACTGCTTTGTCTTCATAACCAGTACCAACGCCTTCCAGACACCTTCTTTTTGGGATCATTGTCTGCTTGCCTCTGGGCTTCCAGAAGAGTTTGTTCTGGGCAAAGGGAAAGCCTTGTATTGTGATCTGTTGTGTGTCTGCCCCACCCCAGCTTGAAGTGTGAGCCCCTGAAAGCCAAAGCTTCATTTAGTTGTACTGATGACACTGTGCAATGGACAACGTTCATGTGTTGACTGAACAGTCACTGAACCCTTTACCAGTGGGTGTCAGCAATTGCTGGGGTTTCTTCGAGACTATTTTATTTTAGAGAGAGAGAGAGTGAGAGAGTGGGGGTGGGGAGGGGCAGAAGGAGAAGAAGAGAGAATCAGTGTAGAGCCCAATATAGGGTTTGATCTCATGACTCTGAGATCATGACCTGAGCTAAAATCAAGAGTCAGACACTTAACAGACTGAGCCACCCAGATGCCCCCCCCTTTTTTTTTTAAGATTTTGTTTATTTATTTACTTGAGAGAGAGAGCATGCACAAGCAAGGGGGAGAGGTAGAGGGAGAAGCAGATTGATGCAGGGCTCGATCCCAGGACCCTGAGATCATGACCTGAGCTGAAGGCAGATGCTTAACCAATTGAACAACCCAGATGCCCTCACCCAGTGCTCCTTGGGACTGTTTTTAGGTTAGACATGTTCCATGAGGTGGGGGGATCTCTGTCCTTCCACTGCCTTCACCTGATGGACGTGTCTAGACAGATGGAATGTGAGGAAGAATGTCGCAAAGAAGAAAAAGAGTACCAAGGTGCAATATATAAATGGTAAATGTATGCAGGACTATGAGAAGGGACTTGCCAATTAAGAAAAAACTTTCTGATTTTATGATATTTTTCACCACCAGAATGAGAGAGCTTTCTGCTCAGCCATGACTGTGTGTCACTGGCTTCATCCATCCTCCCGGCAGCGGTGGCGGCGGTGACCCTGGCCAGGATTGACTTGGAGGGCAGCCACCCAAGAGTTGATGGCTGGCATGTCTCGACGACCGCCCAGCATGTACTGGTGTGTGGGGCCAGAGGGGTCAGCTGTGTGTCCGAAACGTGCCATGGAGACTCGCAATGGTAAGAGCAGAGTCAGCCTGGCATGCCAGGCTCCACCTGCCGTTTGCATCCTGTGGGGAGTCTAGAACAAAGGGTTTTCAACCCAAGGTTAAAAAAATGCCAATTGCTTGGTGAACATTTCATTATAAAATATATCTTGGGATTCTCACTTAAATTGTAAACTTTGAGGAGCTGTGGGGCAAAATTTATGATGGAGTCAAGAATCTTAAGAATTGGGGTGTTACTTCACATTGGTTTAAAAGCTTTTTTAATGGAGATTTGGGTTTGTTTTCTCAATATAAAAATAATATATGTTTATTAAAGAAAAACTGAGAAAAGGAAAAAAAATAAAAGAGAAGTAGGGGAAAAAATCACCAGGGGTCTCACTGCCCTAAACACAAGCATGCTAAAAGCTTGGTATGTTCTCTTCCAATCTGCTTCTCTGGGTTTCAGGGATTTTGTTTTAATTTTATATTGTTTTTTTTTTTTAATTTTATATTGTATATAGTTTAGTATCCTATACTTTTTTCTCCTAACTTCGCTAGTCACCTTGATTGGATGATCTAGTAAAACATCATCTTATGTGAGAATACTGTATAAAATGATGGACCTAGTCCTTATTGCCCTGTTGGATGTATGGGAGTAGTCTGGTTGTTTCTAATTGCTGACTCTTACACAAAGCATCGCATTCCCATCTTTTTAGACGTGCTTTTTCCATAAATCTTAAAATAGATTTATGGAGGTGGGATTACTAGGCTTGAACACTTTTAAGCCTTTTTATATGTATTGCTGGGTTTCTGCTAGAGTTGAACCACTTTTAACACTATCAACACGAGTAAAGAGGATGGCATTGTCACTGTTGTTGATGATGACACACCCAATGTCAATGTGTAAGCCCTGAGTGCATACCAGGCACTGGATTCAGTGCTTTAGGAAATAATCTCCTTTAATCCTCACAATGACCTATAAAATGGTCATTTATCCCCATCTAATAGTTGAAGAACTTGAGAGTGAGAGATGCCTAGACACTGGTGTCAACAATTTATAAATGGTGGAACTGCAATTGGAACCTTCATCTTCATGTTAGAATTCTAGCCCTTAAAGTCTAGGCTACTGTGTGGGGTTGGAGAGGGCCAGTATGTTGGATCGGAAAGGGCCAAGTGATTGTACCCTCGATGAAGTTGGGGATTCAACATTGTACCTGGCTCAGCAGACACTCTGTTCAGTTACTGTAGAACAAGATATCTGATTTTTGAGTAGTGGCTCTGTTTTCCCATACTTTCCAGCTCTATCATTGTACCTGTCTCTCCTCTTAGCAATCCTGATGAATGAGGGTGGGGCTGGGACTTTGGGACTTACTGGGTAGGTGACTGTGGCAACTGAAAAAGCCTCAGAGGGCATCTGCCCCATCCCCTTCCTGGTCAAGAGTTGGTGATCTAAATGAGTAGGTCTCCACCCTTGCCCCCAGAAATCTGGGGGTGTCTAAACTATCAATGCCCAGGCACCCCCCAGACTCACTAGAGCAGCATTTTGGAGGGAGGGGAGGCATGGGCATTTTTTTAAAGTTTTGCACCTCCTTCCCATGATTCTAATGTGTAATTGGGACCCCGGTTGACCCCAAATGCTCTAAATTGTTTGGGTCCTCTAGAACAGAATTTCTCAAATTGCAATATATACTTGGGTCCCCTGGTCATCTGGTGAAATACAGATTCTCACTGTGTAGGTCTGGGAGCACTGAGAGTCTGTTTCTAATGGGCTCCCGGGGCATGCCGAGGTTCTGGTCTACCTACCTGCCTCTGGGCCTGAGATCACACAGATAACCAGGAAATGTTCATGTGCACTAGGAGGCCATGCATTGATACTCCCCAGCTCCCAGTTTTTTTCCCTTCGAGATCTGTCTAGACTTTACCCTGTTCCTACAGTAGATTCCCCACTAGGTTGGAAGAAGCTGGCTCAGAAAAATCTTTTTGCTGTAGGGACTTCTTTCCCCAATGGAATCTCAGGACTCCCCCCTACTCTGTTCTGAATGAGCCACAGGATGCACACAAGGGTACAGGAGCCTATGGGAATCATGCAGCCCCCACTGGGTTCTGTTCCAGATGCTGGGGGTTGGAGGGAGGGGGTCCCACAGGGAGGGAATGTCTTATGAATCCCTAATGTGAGAGAGGTGTTTGTGTGGAGACAAAACACATAAACCACAGGGTTGAAGAAGGTAAGAGGAAAGTAGCCTGAAATGCACTGGAAACTTCTATCCTGTGGCTCAGCATTACTGGAATTAGAGTCGCTATTAAGGAATTATAATAGTAACTGAATTCTCATGAGGATTCCATGAAGAAGTGCAAATTTATGCCCAAACTCTGAGAGTGGAAAGGTACCATAGGTGGTAGCAGAGGAGCTGAGGGTGGGAGCTCCACCTTGGGATCCTCAGATCCTCAGAAACCTTTCAACACTCCCTTCCTGCTGGCCTTGGGCTGCTGTGGTGGCCAGACATCAGGCCCCTCCTGGCCTTCTGCAACTACCTCCCCCCACCGACGCAGACGCAGTGGAAGAATGCGAGCAGAGGAGGACCCGCCCTTCCTGCCTGTCTCCTCCACAGGGGAACAGCAGCACTGTGGGGGCCTCCACCGGACCTCCCAGACTCTGAGAATGTTAAGTCTGTTACCTCTGGCTCCAGGTTAAGGAGCCACTACTAAAGCATGTTAGCTAGAGTGATGAGCGCTTCTGTCACTGCCCTGTTTAGAACCCACAGGTAGTTGATGATTGTGTTTCTTTTCCCTGAGCAGGAAGGGGTGGGAGGACATTTCTGGGATTCACACAGTGTAGTGGGGGCTCAAGAGCCTGCCTGTGGGGTTAATCAGGACTGTATTCAGTTGTTAGTACTGGGTGACCTCCACTGTGTGGCTCAGTTTCTCTGAACCCTGATTTCAGACAGACACGGGATCTCAGTGGGATGTACCAGTGACTATTTGTTTCTGGCCTTCACAGCAGGAGGTGGCTGGGGGGCTCTGCTGCATGCTGAGGTCTGAAGCTCTGCTCCACATGATTCCCATCCTCCTGAGACCAGCAGATGGGCAGGGGACCTTGTCCCCCTGCCAGTGGCAGAGATGCAAGTGGAGAAAGTAGAAACATACCTTACTGCGGAGCCCCAGAATGGCGGGCTATTACCCATGGCCAAAGCACATCATGTAGAGGAGCCCAAATGAAGAGCTCCATCCACAAGGAGGCCCTGGCCAGGCTGTGGATATGGACAGAGGTGAAGGATCAGTACCTGTCACTCAGTCTGCTGTGATGAGAGTTGGTGGGCATCAATCCCTTGAAAAAATATGTTTATTTATTTATTTATTTATTTACTTACTTACTTACTTACTTACTTACTTACTTACTTATTTAAGCAGCCAGCATGAAGTCCTCCCGAGAGCCTATGTAACACTTCACAGTGGAGTTGCTTTGATGGGCAGTGGTGAGTGGTGGGGCTGGTGAACCCCACTCACCGGCCCTCACCTTGACCCCAAAGCTCTGCAGGCCCAATTTTAAGACATTGCACGTCTGGGCTTTATTTTCACAAAATGTAAATATATTTTATATTTTGGCAGGCAGGTGACATTCTGAGGGTAGCACAGTCACGTGGAGATTACAGCCATTGCTCTTTGCTCATCTGTAGGGTTTATGTTTTCTACACTGAGCATGTGCTCCTTTTTTTGTTTTGTTTTATTTTGTTTTGCATTACATTTACAGCCAGAAGACTAACGCTGCAATTTATTTTTAAAAGTGTTGCCTCTTTAATACTGATGTTTTGTGATTACAATCTAACTGACACACTTCCATGCTCACTTTTAAAGCCAACATTGCTTCAACTGGCCTCTTTCCTCCTAATTTCTTTCTAGAACAAATAGGGGAGTATTTGGCTCCATGAGGCATAAAGCTGCATCTACCTTCTGGGCTGTGTCCCCCCAAATGAGCCAAATTTGTTCTGCTCACCTTCTCCCCAGACCTCCTGGGAACACAGGGAGCTCTGCTTCCCCTCCCATCACCCCAATGCACCCACCTCACAGCAGGGAAGCTTATCACACACCCAACTTCCAGCACCACCTAAGGAAAATTGACTGCCATAAAGCAAACCAATAAGACTCAAATTATAGTCAATGGAGGAGCAGCTCTCTCTCCCTTTTAGAAGCTCTCTCTTTTAAAAATGCTTGGAAGACAACATGCTTTGGAAACGACAAAGTTATTATTAGGCTTCCAAACATAGTTTAGAAAAAGCTCCAAACGTTAATGAAAATCAGGAGAGAACTCATGTTTTATTTTTGGGTTTGGGTAATAGCATTTTGTTTGCATATGGATATGAACTAGGTGTGTTTCTCGCGCCCATACCTGTTTTGATTGTGTAGTTCACCTTATGCTTGTTTAGCATGTCTAGCCCTTCCAAAGCCCGTGAAGGTGGGAGCATCTCACCAGTTGCACAGTGGGGCCAAGGTGGAGGGGGGGCGGGGGGTGCTGTGTGTGTGTGCTGTGTGTGTGCTGTGTGATGCCTATCCTGTGTTTGTGTGGCACAGTCGTGTCTCAGGAAGACATGTTGCAACCTTATTAGCACTGTCAGCAGTCAGCTTGCCTGTGGTACAAGAGAGATATTTAGAAAGTGTGGAAGAGCTGAGAGTGTGAGTTGATAGAACAAGGGTCAGTGAGATATTAGGCTGGGGCTGAGGGGCAATCTGTGTGAACAAACACATCATTGCACATTCTTCTGAGTCAGAGTGGAAAAACCTGTCCTGCCAGCTGAGGTGAGGCTCCCTGGAAAGTGGAGAGGTGAACAAACTTCTAGATAATTCAGGCCAAGAACTCTTGGCGAGACTCTTCTGAGCCACAGAGGGTGAGGGGTGCTCAGGCAAACATCAGCGGGCTGCTTCCAGTACCCCACCGCTCTATGAGCCGCCCCGACTTCAGCTGCCTGCCTCTCAGAGCACTGTCCTCCACTGGACCAGCATGGACCAAAGGAGGATGAGGAACCTTCCAGAAGGTCTTCAAATCCCAGGTTTTTAATTTTTACATAGCTACTTTCAGCATTTTTCTCTTTTTCTTTTGACTTTTTCAAATCTGTATTAAAAATAACTTCCTAGGAACCAAGCAGTTTCCTCAAGTAGGGGCTCTTCTTGCCTTCCAGAAATAGAAATAGGAAATAGGCTGCAATAGGAAGTGCCCATCTGGTGGTAGTTTGCTTTCTCAGAGGACCACTGTCGAAAACCCTACAGGGGACAGGTCCATGTTGAGGTGTGCCTTTCAGAGCCAAACTGCCAGCCCACATCTTGAACCTGTTTTTGGATTGGATGTCCTGCTCCTGCAAACTGGGCCATGTTCATACCATGGGAGCAAGGAGGGTGGACAGGGCTTTGTTTGGATGGAGACTTTGGTCCATGGGCGCCCCCTGCCTCAGCCTGGCCTTAAAAGCAGCACTGGGCCCTCCAGGAACCGCAGCCAGTATCCAGTGAGGAATCCTTTACTGAGGGAGGTAAAGGGAAGGGAGGCCAAGCAGTGACCTCAGGGGCTGGAGAAATGGTTGTGGGCATCCATCCATGAGGGTGGCAGTTAACACGGCTGTGCTGCATGCTGCCCACAAAGCCCTGCCCAACTACAGAAGCTCTGGGTTCGATGGGGATTTTAACATTAGCCTTAATCTGAGGCTTGGGTCTGATTCTTTATCCAGAATGTACTTGCTTACTTCTAGCAACGGGAAACTGACTACCTCTCAAAGAACGCCAGCCTGCCTATGGGCAACTCTGTTAGGAGGTTTCTGCCACAAGACCAGTCCTGCCTTCATTGCATCTAGCTCCACCTACCCTGGCTGATAAGAATCCCTTCACCCCTTTCTTGAAGTAACTAAAAGCAGAGCCTTGCCCTCCCTCCCTGTGGATTGCTTTTCAGGCTGAGTAAACCACCCACTCTTCAAGAGCAAGCAACCTTCTGCTTGGTTATCACTGAGTTTTTTTGGTCTTTGGTCTGTGGAGCCATTAGGCCCTGGCCACCTAGGGCCAGGGAAAGAGCTGCCTCCCACCCCTTCCTGCCACCTTGCTGCAGGCTTTGTATAGGCTCTTGGGAGCATCCATTCAAAGTGGCAAGAGCCTGAAGCTCACCCAGGACCTCAGCCCTGACCCACTGCCCACCTCCCCCTACCCAACATTGGCCCTACCTCGGCTCCCTTTCTGAGGAATGGGCAAGGCCGTCCCACCTGATAGCCCTCAGTGCTTGCTGGAGAGCAGCCCAGACCCACCTGGCATGCCTTCAGTGGCCAAGAGATGGAATGCTCTTTATCCAGCCCTGCACCCAGGCCCCCATGGAGACATCAGTGACCTGTGACCAGGAAGGTGCCTGTGTAGACATCCCCAGGTCCCAGGGCAGAAGAACAAGGATTTTCTTCCACCTGTTTGGTTTCCTGGTCCACATGAGTCAGACCTTGAAGCAGCCATAATTAGGGATTTTTATGAAATTCTATAGTTCTCTGGGAATGGACCCCTCCTCTGCAATAACATATAAATCCAAACTTTCGTCTATGAATTTCACACACATTTTCAGGAACCGTGATGAATGAAAGTAGGAGGATTCCAATATTCCTTAGAATCATTCACCACCCTGACCTCCCCTGTGTTCAGTTTGTCCAGATTCCACTTAGACATCTTGTTATTTATTGACATTTGTCATAAAGAAGAGGAGAGAGATATCTGGGTGGCTTAGTTGGTTAAGCATCTGCCTCGGCTCAGGTCATGATCTCAGGGTCCTGGGGTGGAGCCCCAAGTCTGGCTCCCTTCTCAGTAGAGAGTCTGCTTCCACCTCTCCTCTGCCCCTCCCCCCTGCTTGTGCTTGCTCTCTCTCTCTCAAATAAATAAAAATATTTTAAAAAACAAAAGCAACAAGCAAGCAAAGAACCCTTGACCAACAGTGGGCAGGAAGCTCCCCAAGGTGAAGAAAAAGGTTTTTATGTATAATTTATACCCATTCTCATAGAGCATTCACATGATACAGATAAAGCCACTGTACTCTTTGGCTCCTTCCCATCCTTCCAAGTGATCACAGGTAGCTGAGTATGTTTCCTTCCCAACCTCTCCCTAAACTTGGGCTCATGCATGGACACACACACACACACACACACACACACACACACACACAATTCTTCTGTGTGTGTTTCTGGTTTTACATGCATAATCTTCAATTGTACATATGTTGTGCAACTTATTTTCCTTGAGTTGTGTTGGAGGCTTTTTCACTTGCACCAAATTCGGTAGTGTGAATAGAATGATGTTTATCCAATCAACCTTACATTAAAGCCCCTTTAGATGGTTTCTACACTTTGCTTATTGTCATAAGAGTTGATTGTCACTGCCTGTGAGCTAGCAGAATTGCAGAACCAAAGAAGCACCTTAAACCTTATCGAAGTAATACACACCCCAGGTTAAAGATGCAAGTGATACAGAACAGACTACAGTAAAGCACCAGTGTCAACTCCCAAAAGAGTTTCTATTTCCTGTGTCTGATTCTAGTTCTTCAGGTCATTATCATTTCTCTACATAGAGAATATATGCCTGAACATCTGCTCCATCACCCGAGCCAGTCTCTGTGGCCTGCCTGCCGTGATAAATGATTTCCTTCACTTCCACGCCGTGTCTCCCAGCTGCTCCATCCATGCTGAATTCTATCAGTGTTGACTCATCTTTGGATTGCATCTGTGTTGTTCAGTGATATGTTTCCATCACGGTGACTTGGCCTGGGGACTCCGTGTCATCCTTGTCCTGTGGGGCCCAGGGAGTGAGTACCTCTTCCCTTCTTTTTATCTCCATTTCCCATTTCTGACTCATACTCAGAAGTCTTTGGCCCCTTATTTATTTGAAGCACATCATCAAGAAAGCTCCTAGCACAGGGCTCATGCAGGCACACAGAAGAGACTGGGCATTCCTGGGAGCATGTTCACCTTGCCCTCCCCAGGGTTCAAATTAGAAATCATCTACTTTCAGAACTTGAAAGAGTCTGCCCTGCTGTCCTCTGATGTCCTTTGATTCCCACTGCTTTGTGGATGACCTTTGTTTTTGGTTCTTTTCTCCCCTCTCTGGAAGCTTTTAGAATCTTACCTGTATGCTTGGTCTTCTGAAATCTTGGTCTTCATAACACAGGACCTGGGTGAGGGTCTTTTTCATTCCTGCTGCTTGGTGCTGAGTAAGCCAACTGGAAAATTCTTTGTATTCTCTTTGATAATCTCTTCCTCCTCTGCTCTTTCTCCTTTGGGTTTGGTTTTGTTTGTTTTTATGGAACTCCTTGTAGTTATGATACACGTTGCTCATCTTTTCTTCCACATTTTCTGATTCTTCTTCTTCTTCTGAAAATTTGAGAGATATTCTTGACTCATCTTCTCTGCCCTCTACTGAACGGTTTCATTTCAGCATTCATGATTTCCAGAAAGCTCTTTCCTTTTCTTGGTAGCTTGTTTCATAGCATTCTGTTCCTGTATTATGTTATGAAGTGTCTTCTTGAATTCTTCTGAGGATCCTAATGGGCATTTATTTTATTTTATTTTATTTTATTTCATTTTATTTTAATGTCAATCTTATTACCTTCTCAATTATTTTTTAAATTGATTTCTTATGTCAAATTTATTAAGATCAATATTCTTACAGTGAATTCCAAATAAACCAATAATTATATGGTTCAGAGCATTATCAAACAAATTTGCAGTCAGTTGACTTGATAGGCAGAGCGTGTGTATAAATTACCAAGGAAGAAATTTCCCATGATGCTAAGAGAAACCAGTAAGAATGCTGCCAGAAAACTATTTTTTCATTATGTCACTTATTATGGAGGTTCTTTTTAATGCCCCGTGTTATCTGCATTTCTTCTACTGCCTCACTGTTTGTTTTATTAATTCAGTGTTATTTTGTCAACAGTTATCAAACATCCCTTTGTGGTAGACACTGTTCTAGGTTCTTAGGACATAACAGGAGCGTGGGCTCTGCTCTCATAGCACTTGTAATTCTAGCAGGAAAAATAGACAGCAAGGAACAGGAAAAATCAGAGTGATACTTGATGCAAGAGAGCATTACAGCAAGAAGAGGTGCTCAGGGGATACCATGTGGCTTTTTTAATTTATCTTTTTGAAGATTTTATTTGTTTATTCATGAGAGACATAGGCAGAGGGAGAAGCAGGCTCCCTGCGGGAAGCCCAATGCAGGACTCGATTCCAGGACCCCGGGATCATGGCCCCAGCCAAACGCAGACGCTCAACCATTGAGCCATCCAATTGCCCAGATTGGGGGACTTCAGAAGCAGAAGCTCCTGGTGCCTCCTTGAAGCTTAGGGCAGGCACTATCTTTTTGTCACTTTGCTGGAGGGAAAGCAAAAAGTTGTGGCCATCTTTAGTATACCACAGAACTTGGTCATGGATTATAGGTGACGAGTAGAAGAAAGAGGATTCAGACATAAAGCATGACACGTGTAGTTAGAGTGCCCTTTGGACCGCTCCCTGATTACTGCCCTCCACCAGCCCCCAAAGGTAACCAGTATTTTGAAGGTAATTCAAACCCTTTGCCCAATTTTATGCCATTGCTAAATATATGTGAGTTCATAAACATATAGTGTTATTTCTGGCCTGCCAGGAGGGTCCCCTCTGGACTGCCACCTGGATCAGCCTAAATTCCACAACATTGCCTGCCTGGGTTCCTGAAACTTCACTAAGGAAAAGGAAATCACAAAGCCTGGGTCTGCAAGATGGATTGCATGTGGTCCCCAGCCTCTCATCCTCTCTTAGGGAGGCATGCCAGAGCTTTGACGACATGGGTCCCAGTCCCACGAAGGGTCTCACAGGGAGCTCCCCTCTCAGAAGACTAGCCTGGTGTGTAGGTGTGCATGCTGGCTGTGAATAGAGGACATCTTTGACCTACGAGGTGCCATAATCCCTCAGCCACCAGCCGAGGGGAAACTGAGCATGGGTGCCAACCCTTCAGCTGAGAGAAGGTGGGGTACCTCTTAGCTGGCTCACTATCCCTGTGAGCAAAGTAGTGGCAGGGGAGGGGGTAGCAACCGGACTCACACTTTGACAATCGTACTCTTTTCCAAACAGTTTAAATATTTAAAATTTTTAAATCAGTATTTTCAGACTGTGCCAAAATTTTCATAACTTGCTTTTTCAACCAACAGTAAGTTTGTACAGTATAAGAGCTATATTTTCCAAGAAGCTGGATAAAACCTTTTGCCTATAAAACTATCGAGACCTGGTACCTTTTTATGGGTAGATGTTTTACCATTGATTCCACTTCTTTAAAGATTGTAGGTTTTTATTTAAACTTTCCATTTCCTCTTGAGTTAATTTTGGCAGTACGTTTTTCTAGATAATCATCCATTTAATCTAGATTTTTTTAAGCGTATTAGCATAAAGTTCATAGCAGCTTTGGGATTTAAAATACATTTTTTAATTATTTTATTCATTTGTCACAGAAAAATCATATACTTAATATAAAATTCAGAAGTACAAAAGGGAATATAATGACAAGTAATCCCTCCCACCCTGACCCCCAGTCTTTCAGTTCCTTTCCCAAAAAGTCAGAGGAAAAAGCACCCCTTCTTGGTTTTTTTCCCTCAGAAACCACAGTTTTTTGGCCTCAATTTACAACAGCTGTTTTTCTTTTCATAAATGTTTAGCTTAGGCAGAATTTTGAAACGTTATGTTTTTATCTTAGTTATTTTCCACTTTCTATATTACGAAAACTTGTGAACATAGTACAAAAGTATAAATAATGCTGTCCTGGACCCCTGTGTGTCCATCATTCTGATGCCCATAATTGTCACCACAGCCAAATCTTGATCTGTCCATATCCCCGTCCCTCTCCCTCGAGATTATTTTAGAATCCAATTCCATGTTAAGAAGACTTAAAAAAAATCACAGCATATTTCAGATACATTTTTAATTTTATTTTATTTTTTAAAGATTCTATTTATTTATTAATGAGAGAGAGAGAGAGAGAGAGAGAGGCAGAGACACAAGCAGAAGGAGAAGCAGGCTCCATGCAGGGAGCCCGATGCAGGACTCGATCACAGGACCCCAGGATCACACCCTGAGCCGAAGGCAGACACTCAACGACTGAGCCACCCAGGCACCCCTCACATACGTTTTTTTAAAATAAAAACATATGGGGATCCCTGGGTGGCTCAGTGGTTTAGCACCTGCCTTCAGCCCAGGGCGTGATCCTGGAGTCCCAGGATCAAGTCCCGCGTCAGGCTTCCTACATGGAGCCTGCTTCTCCCTCTGCCTATGTCTGTCTCTGCCTCTGTGTATGTGTGTGTGTGTCTTATGAATAAATAAATAAAATCTTTTTTAAAATAATAAAAATAAAAATATATTTCATTAATAACATTGACATCCATGTTCAAATGCCTTTGTTTGGGCCCATGAATCAAGATCCCTGCATTCTGTTGGATGATATGGTTCTTAATTTCTTCCTTTCTCCCTCATTTCCTTTTTCCTTGTGATTTAATTGTTGATAAAACCACATCTGCCATTTCCCAGTCTGGATTTTGGTGATTGCATTTGGTATGTATTGCTTAACACATTTCTCTCCGTGTTTCCATAGATCCAGAGGCTTGCTGAGATTCAGTAAGATCTTTCGGCAAGAATGCTAGGTAGTTGGTGTTTTGTACTTACTGTTTCATCAGTGGTAGGACTCACATGATGTCTAATAGTCTCTCCTTGGTGGTTAGATTTTTCAGTGATTTTGGGCGTTGCTGAGCAGAAGGCAGATGCTCAACCACTGAGCCACCAGGCGCCCCTAAAATTATTCATCTTTGGCCAGTAGAAGCTCCTTTGGGTTGGTTCCCCTGTCTTTGGACATGACCCCAGGAGTCTTTGATACCCTCCTTGCTTTCTGATGTGACAAGAAAGTCCAGGTTTGGAATTTGTTGTCTAATTCCCACCATCACCATTTCTCTAAGGAGCCCTCTTTCTCCTGGTGGTCTCATGATTTCATTCTCTACTGTATAGTCTTGTCTCCTTTCTCACTGAAGACACTGTTGTTTTCTCTCCCTTTCTCCTCCCTCCCTTCCCCACCTCACCCTTTTTCTTATTGTTCATTGATCAATCTTCCAGTGAGGCGGTTTTGAGTCTTTTGAAAAGAATCAGCCCTATGGTTGTTATTTTTTATTTCTGTTTCTATCTCTTATTTTCTAAACTCAATTTCCCTTTCCAACTTCTTAAGTAGTATCCTCTCCCTTCGGAGAACTCATCTTTTTTCACCTTGAGAATTTTTCTCATTTATTGGAGGATACAGTTCCGAGAATCATACTAGACACATTTTGGAAAGCTTCAAGCACCATCTTTCATGTCTCTTAATTTTTTGTCTGTTCTCTTTGTGTCTGGATGCTACACCTTCTTCTTGCTCTTGCAGAAGACCAGGCTATCCTCCAGTCCTGTCCATTCCACTCTGTCATCCATGTAGTGTGTTTTACAGTGCAACTCTTCTAGCTTTCCTTTCTGAGCTTTTTCATCGACTCTTGTTTATGGTTGCTGTGTCCTCCTTTACCTCTCCAAGACAGCATTTATATTCATTCTGAGATCTTGTTTTTGCTTTACAAACACTAATTCTGGGTGGAGACAGATCCCTGATGCTGGAAAGCCAGAGCCCAAGATTCCACTTAGAGCAGTTCAGGCACTGACTGACTCACCTTTTCCTCCTGAGTGAGGGTGGTGGTTGTTCTATCAGGACTGGAGGAGTCCAGAATTTGCCCACATCCCTTATCTCAGTGACTGAGTTATTTGGATAGCCCCCCCATCCAACCCTGAGCAGTAATGTAAGGGTGCAGCAAGCAATGCAGGGTCTCAGATCTGGCAAGATCCTGCCTATACAGCCATTGTCAGTGTCAGCTGCTCAATTCCCCTTGGGGACACTCAGCCCAAGGAGGGCTGAGATGAGATATGCCCCACTTTCTCCTGCCTCAGTGGCCAGTGTACTTCTAGTGGTACTGGGTTTTCAATTATAAGTAGGGAACTTAATTTAGCTTTACTTTCTGTGTGTGGGAGTGGGAGGTAGGGAGGTCTCTTCCTGCTAATCTGTAGTCTGCTGTGGGCTTGGTAGGTGAAACTGCATGCTTCTCCTTATGGTGTTCATCTTCCTCAAGAATTTGTGGGTGCACAGCTGGATGTTGACCTCTATGGCTGGGATTCCCCGCAGCTTCTGTGAATGCGGTATCAGTCATTGCAGCCTCCAGAGAGAAGGGCGGAGAGACTGTAGTGGCTGCCCTGGGACTGTACCTGGAGCATGTCTTCTCAGTGGAGGGTGCCTCCTGGGTGCCACCAGCCACCTGAAGTGCCACATTTGCCATTTGCATAGAAGAGGCAGAGCCCTGGGCCCTCCCACTGCCTGGCACAGGCTGGACTGGGGCTCATTGTGGTTTCCACCTCCCTGCAGTCCCTCTGCTGGTGAACTCCTGCTTCCTCTATGCTGCAGGCAACCTCAGGGCACTCCTCCAACCTTCTTCACCTTGTGCATCCTGATTTTCTATCCTCTTAGGTTTCCTTTGTGTTTCCTGTGCTAATATAGTTTGGTGGTAATGTTTTGTTTTTTTAAGATTTATTTAATTATTTGAGAGAGAGAGAGAGAGTACAGGAGGGGGAAGAGGGAGAGGGAGAGAGATTGAGAGAGAGGGAAAGAATCCCAAGCAGAATCCCCGCAGAGTGCAGAACCTGGTGCAGAGCTCCATCTCATGACCCTGTGATCATGACCTAAGCTGAAACCAAGAGTCGGACACTCAACCGAATCAGCCACCCAGGAAACATTTTTTTTTTCATAAAATTTCCAAGGACTAGAGGCAGAAGGTGATGACTACATCAGGGTTCTGTCTGCTGTCTTAATTCCATCTTCCAGCATCTTCTTGATATCTCTGAGGTATGTTTGTAGGGAAAGGTGGGTGACAGCATCAAGAATGTGGGCTTTGTTTTGGAAAGAGCTGGGTTCGAATCCTTTCCCTGGGTGCCTGAGTGGCAACTCAGTCATTTAAGCTCAGGCTTTGGCTCAGGTCATGATCTCAGGGTCCTGGGATAGAGCCACATGTTATGCTCCCTGCTCAGTGGGGAGCCTGCTTCTTCCTCTGCCCCTCCCCCCACTCATTCTCTCTCTTTCTCTCAAATAAATAAATAAACAAATAAATAAATAAAATATTTAAAAACAAAAAAATCCTGGTCCCTCCCTATCTGTAACACAGGCACTGTTAGAATGTGTTCACGGAATGCTTAGCACCATACCAGGTATGATCTGCTGCTTCTGTGACCCAGAGCCCCACAGTTTATGTTCGTTTCTCTCTCTTTCCCTGTTGGGCAAGTTATCTAGCCTAACCTGTACTGGCTTTTTGCCAGTGAAAATGATAATAATATTGATGATAAAAATGGGAGTTCTTAATAACGGCGGTGTCTTTGATTTTATTTGAAGGCATGGGATTGAAAACATGGCCAGTCCCCCTTTTCAAAAGTGTGTAGAACTAAAAAGCAATGAGCCCCAATCAAACCATCAGAATAGAATTGTTTTCATTAAAACTTAATTTAATTAAAAGTTGTTTAATTTAAGTTTTAAATCCAAAACCTTTTCATTTAAGTCAAAATCTTCCCTTTCCTCATGTTCAGAGTGCTTTCCCCCCCCCCCCCAAATTAGCAAAATGCATATGTCTTATGGAAGAACACTCTTCGTAAAGCTCAGAGTTCTAACATTCTTGAGTATCTTCAGTGTTTGGCCTCAAGCTGTCCACAGGGAGTGCCTTGAACATGGGTCACAGAGGAATTGTGCAAGGAGGCGGGAGGCGGGTGTCAGTGGGCCAGGGGCCATGGTAGCGGAGCCCAGGCATTCTTGGGATATTTGTGGTTACAGAGAATCATGGAGCTCCTTACTTTAATAATCAGGATATCACTCATAAAAACAAAGAGCCCTATTGTCATCCAGCCAGGGTTAATACCACACTGAAGAAAGCTTGTACTACGCGCGTGAGCATTTCCATACAGGAAAAGAGGCTGTGTAGGTGCCAACCAACAGAGCAGTGGGGTGTAACTCAGCCACAAGCTAAAACCCCAGCCAGAGAGGAGCACAGCTCCCAGGTATGTCAGCTCTTGCTCAGATGAAGATCTCCTGAGCGTTTTTGTCTTAGGACAAAGGGGAGAGGCTGCAGGCATTCACTTCTGTTAAGCATTATCTTGTATACGATGTGATGTGTTCGTGGCATTGGCTCTTAACTGTTAAGAGGACACATCATAGTCATCCTAATAATGCATTGGGTTCCCCTCAAATCCACACATTAACTAAATCAACTTACAACTCTGAGAGTCACAGAGGATCCCCAATCCTGGCTTTTCGCTTCTTTTGTGTTTGCCTGCTTTTGGATTTAGAAGGCAGATGGCGGTCCCAGTTTTGAGGCAAATCAGCTGGAGTCAATTTTTGTTGTTTGAACTTGAGGGTGTGTGTCTCTGCCTGAAGACATGCAGAGGAAAAGGAAGAGCAAATGACCTCATATTTTTTTCCTTTGCCAAGATTTAAAAACTTTAGTTGAATACAGATCACACAGTTCGAAAGCCCTAAGTATCAAGCTACAATTCTTAGATTCTTACATCATTCCAGAATTGCATTATATGTATACAAGCCAAACAAATTCTTACGTCTCCCTCCTTTACACAAAATCTAAATGATTACACCCACTGTTCTGTACATTGCCTGCTTCTTTCACACATTTTCATACATAAAAGCTAGCATCACAACACAAATCTAGTTAACATAGTAGAGATTAATAAATGTGATTTCACAACAGTTGGAACTCTTCTGCAGAAAATCCTCCTCAGATGACAAACAACAAACAGGTAAAAACTGTTTTCCACACATACCACAAAGAGTACTTGCTGATCAATGGGAAAAAAGAACATTCCAGTTTCCAAATAAACCAAGAAATAGAAGTAGAGAGTTTTGTTCATTGAAAAAGATATAAATAGTGGTGCGATGTATGAAAATATGCTGAATGTCATTCATATGGGAAGAAATGCAAACCAGAGCCAACCATGAGATGTTATTTTGCTCTTTGAATTGGGAAAAATCAGAAAGTTTGTTATTATTTAGTATAACAAGGATATAATTTCTGCTCCATTTTTCATATTTTTAACTAATTTTGAATGAATAACTAAGTAAGGATATAATTGGTACAACCTTTGGAAAAGTGAATTGTCAATCTTTATGATAATTAAGGGTCAGCAAATACTCTGCTTCTTCCACTACCCTGAATTAACCTGAAAATAGAGCTCACAGGTGAGCAGGAATGCACACGCGGGATGTTCAGCACAGCATGGGAGGGAATTACAAAAAACTAGAAATGCCCTAAAAGTCCATCAGTGAGGACAAAGAACTACCATGAAATAAGATGCCTGGATCTCTATGTGCAGATACAGAAGAACTTTTAAGTGGGAAAAGCAAGTAGCAGAACATAATCATAGTATAATCTATTTATTAAAAAAAGAAGTGGAAGGGGTGCCTGGGTGGCTCAGTCGGTTAAGCATCTGACTCTTGATTTCGGTTCGGGTCATAAGATTAAGACCCGAGTCAACCTCCATGCTGGAAGCAGAATCTGCTTGAGAGCCCCTCTCTCCTTCTTCCTCTGCCCCTCCCCCTGCATACTCTCTTTCTCTTTAAAATAAATAAATAAAATCTTAAAAAAAAAAAAAGAAGTGGAAGATAAATGAATATTTATGTGATATCCAGGGAAATTTGAACAACTTTATGGCTTCTGTCATCACTATACAATGATGTATTCCAAGGAAACTCCAGCCTGAAATCTTAAAATCAAAAAGCAGCTTAAATCTTTACTAAAGTTTGTTGACAGGGCATCCATGGGGAATTCCATTTAAAGCATATGGCCAAGCCTTGGAATTCCTCTGCCCAGATCTTCCTTCGAAGTTCAACACATATAGTCCCTGTCCTCAGTCTCTAATCTCATTCTCTCAAGAGATCCGCAGCTGTTTCCCCCAAAGCCAGCTTGTCTTGGTATGTGTATGGGTCTGGAAGGAAGGTGTACTCTCTGCCTGGGAGGTGGAGGGGAGTGGGAATAGGGAAGTGCCTCCTTACAGGTTCTGCCTCCGCCATCAATACTTATGGATGCGTGAAGATTAAGGAAGGGCTTCAAGAGAATCCTTAGCAGAATGACCCATGGGCCCAGTGACAAGGAGGAAGACAGCAAGCCTCTCCTTCCAGGAACAAGTGTCAGCTTATGGTCAGAGCAAACCAAGCATGAGTGCTGCCTTTCTTTCACTGCATTGTGCCACAGCTGCCACTTGGAGGCAAAGTTCAGGCTCTTCGTTGACCCTCTGCTGAGTTTCTGTCTTCCAGCTCTAGGATGGGTTGAGCAGACCCAGAACACAGGGTCCTAGAGCATGGAATGTTGTTTGCCCATCCCTGGAAGGAGGTAATGGGAGCTGCCCTGAGACTCAGAGAAAAATATGTGACTCCAGAGTGTACAGAACTTCTCTTTCCTTCTTACCATTGAATAGGACTCTATTCTGTGCATGTCCCAGAGTTTATTTAGCCCCTTCTCTACAGATAACATCGTATTGCTTCCTCTGCAGTAATGCTGCAATGAATAGTCTTGTGTAGATAATCATTTTGCATTTTTGACATCGTATCTTTGGTGTAAATTTCTAAAAGCCAGAGTGTTGGCTAAGAGGGGAAATGCAGATTTAATTTGCTAGGTATTGGTAAATTCCCTTCCATAGGGGCTGCACTATTTTTCATTCCCTCCAGCAATGTAAGAAGATGTTTCATCATATTAATCCTTTGTCTATAATATAAGTTGCAATTTTTTAAAATTTGTCATGTGTCTTGCTATCCTATTTGTGTGTTGTGGAGCACACATATTTGGGGGGGGTTCTTTACATGTTTAAATTTTAAACAAACCTCGACAAATTTAAAGAATTGAAATCATACAACATAAGCTCTGATTACAATGGAATGAAATTAGAAATCAATAACAGAAGGAAATTTGGGAAATTCACAAATATGTAAAAATGAAATGGTGTGCTCCTAAGTAACCAGATTAAAGAAGAAATCACGAGAGAAATTAGAGCATACTTTGAGGTGAATAAAAATAAAAACACGACATACTAAAACTTTGGGGATGCAGCTAAAGCAGTGCTTAGAAGGAAATTTCTGGCTATGATCATCTATATTTAAAAAGAAAGATCTCAAATCAATAACCTAACCTTCCACCTTAAGAAACTAGAAAAAAGAACAGACTAAACCCAAAGCAAACAGAAGAAATAACAAAGATTAGAGCAGAAATAAATGAAATATAGACTACAAAAACAATAGTGAAAATCAGTGAACTCAAAGATGGTTTCTAAAAAAATCAACAATGTTGTCAAACTTTCACTTAGAATGACCAAAAAAAAATAAGAGACAAGGCTGAAATTACTAAGATCAGGACAGAAAAGGGGACATCACTACCAACTGAACAAAAATAAAAAGAATTATAGTAGAATACTATGCACAATTGTACACCAACAAATTCAATAACCTAAGTGAAGTGGATAAATTCCTAGAAAGGCACAACTATCTAAACTGGCTCAAGAAGGAATAGAAAATCCAAACAGAATTATACTAAGTAGCTACATTGAATTAGTAATCCAGAAACTCCCCAAAAGAAAAGCCAGGCTCAGACAGCTTCACTAGTGAATTTTACCAAACATTTGAAGAATTAACATTAACCTCACAAACTCCTCCAAAATATAAGAGAGGAGGGAACACTCCCCAGTTCAACCTGTGAGCCCAGGATTACCCTAAAACTAAAACCAAAGATACCACAAGCAAACTACAGACCAGTATCTCTTATGAATACAGATGCAAATACCCAACACAATATTAGCAAATCAAATCCAGTAATATATAAAAAGGATTATATAACATGACCAGCTGGAATTATCCAAGGATTGCAAGCTTGATTTAACATCAATCAGTAAAATATGTCATAGTAACAGAAAAAAGGAGGAAAAAATACCACATGATCATCTCAACACAGAAAAAGCATTGACAATATCCAACACCCTTTGATGATGAAAAATTCAGTGAAACAGTAAGAGAAGGGAACTTCCTCAACCTGATAAGGGAAATCTATTAAAAATCCACGACTAACATCATATTTAGTTATAAAAGACTGAATTGCTTTTTCTGTCACATCAGGAGCAAAACTACGATGTCCACTGTCACAGATTCAATTAACATTATACTGAAGTGTCTGGCCAGCATAATGAAACAAGAAAAAGAAATAGAAGGCATCCAGATTGTAAAGGAAAAAGTAGAACTATCTCTACTAGTAGATGATATAATATTTTCTGTAGAACATCCTAGAGAATCTACAAAAACTTAGAACTAATAAATCAGTCCAACAAATTTTTAAGATGCAGGATCAAAATGTAAAAATCAATTATAGTTGCATATATTTTCAATGAATAGTTTGAAAATGAAATTAAGAAAACTATTTACAATAGCACCAAAAAGAATAGAACAATTGAGAATAAATGTAACAAAATAAGTACAAGATTTTATACACTGAAAACTATAATACTTGATGGAAAGAAGTTAAAGAAAACCTAAATAAATGGAAAAAACATCCTGTGTTTGTGGTTTGGAAGACTTAGCAATGTTAACATGGCAATACATCCAAAATTGGTCTGCATATGCAGTCCCTATAAGAATCCCATCTGAAATAGTCACAGAAATTGACAAGCTGATCCCAAGATTCATGTAGAAACACAAGAGATTCAGAATAGTCAAAATGATCTTGAAAAAGAAGAACAAAGTTGGAGGAGTCACACTACCTGATTTCAAAATACACTACAAAGTTATAGTAACCAAGACAGTGTAGTATTGGCATAAGGATAGACACATATAGATCAGTGGAATAGTCCAGAAATAAACCCATGGCATTCATGGTCAGATGAACTTGGTTAGGGCACTAATACAATCCAGAGGGGAAATAATCATTTTTTCAACAAATGGTGCTGGGACAACGGAGTATACAGATGGAAAAACAAAACCAAGTTGGATCCCTACCAACACAATATACAAAAAATAATTCAAAATAGATCACAGACCTAAATGTAAGAGCTAGAATTATAAAACCCTTAGAAGAAAACATGAGATTAAATCTCATGATTTTGGATTAAGCAATGGTTTCTGTGATATGACACCAAAAACAAGTGACAAAAGGAAAAATAAATTGGATTTCATCAAAATTAAAAATCTTTGTACTTGACAGACATCATCAAGAAAGTGAAAAGACAACTCCCTGAATGGGTGGAAATATTTTCAGATCATGTATCTCATAAAGGGATTGTATCCAGATTATATAAAGACCACTTATGAGTCAACAAGAAAAAGACAAAATAAATAAGCAAAGGATCTGAATAGACATCTATCAAAAAAGATATAAAAATGTCCAATAAGCACCTGAAAAAAATGCTCAACATCATCAGTCATCAGGGAAATAAAGATCCAAACCACAATGAGATACCACTTCACACCCACTAGAATAGATAAATTTTTTTAAAAATTGGACAATCTTTACCAAATGATGGTGAGGTTGAAGAATTAGAACCCTCGTACATTGTAGGAGGGAATTTAAAATGGTACAGTCACCTTGGAGCATGGTTTGGCAGTTTCTCAAATTTTTGATCATGGAGTTACCATTTGGCCCAGCAATTCCACTCCTACATGAAGAGCCAAGAGAATTGAAAACATGTTCACAGAAGAACTTATGCATAAATGATCATAGCAGCATTATTCACAACACGCAAACAGTAGAAACATCCAAATGTCCATCAACCGATGGAGGAACTAATCAACTGTAGTATATCCACTCAATGGAATAGTAGTACTTGGCAGTAACCAAGGAAGAAGTACGGACACATGCTTCAGCAGGGATGAGCCTTGAAAACACGCAACGTGGAAGAAGCCACATCTCGCATGATTCCATGTATATGAAATGTCCAGAATAGGCAAAGCTACAGAGACAGAAATTAGTGATTGCCCGCAGCTGAAGGAGGGACAAGGAGGGAGGGACTACTCATTGGTACAGGGTCCCTTTTGGGGTGATCAGAGTGTTTTTATTAAGTCTAGAGGACTGATGGTCGTTGCACATTTCCGGAAATAAGCTAAAAATCATTGAGTTGTGGGGGCACCTGGGTGGCTCAGTCAGTTAAGCGTTTGCCTTCGGCTCGGGTCATGACATCAGGGTTTTGGGATAGAGCCCTGCATGGGGCTCCCTGCTCAGCAGGGAGTCTGCTTTTCCCTCTGCCTCTGCCCTTCCCCCTGCTCTCTCTCTCTCTTTCAAATAAATAAATAAAATCTTGAAAAGAACCATTGAATTGTGCACCCTAAAATGGTGAATTTTATGATGTGTGAATTATACTTGATAACACTGTTATTTTCAAAATGTGGTCAGATTTATCAGTCATATTGCTACTAGGTTTTGAGTCAC